>NW_027362033.1:1200000-1762500 GCF_039654945.1 Dendrobates tinctorius | reverse complement strand
CTATCGGGGACTTCTCTCAGAGTCCTGGCTCGCAAATCGGTTGCTGTTGTGTCCCAAGTTTTGGATGGGAGTAGAGCATTTACAGCCAACTACTTCACCGGTGTCTGCTGCAGAACCATAAGTGTCCATACAACCTCGGGGACTGGGCCCCGGCCTTGCACTGAGAACCTATAGGCAGGGTTCCTCTTCCAATCCACAACTCCTCTCTGTTCTCTTACTCCTTCGTTTCGCGCTGTTCTTTCTCTCTTATGGAGGCTTAGGTTGCAGTTCTACGTCTTTCTCCTTCCTCTCTCTTCCTCTGCTAGGGAGCTCGTTCCACTAAGACCTTTCCTCAGCCTTTCCTGACTGACTGCCTTCCTCCGCCTTGAGCTCGCCTCAGACTGATCTCCAGACTGAACTGCAATTCTAAACCTTCCCCCTCTTTTATATGGATCCCAACTCCACCCACCTCCCAGCACATCCAGTGTTCCACACAGCGAACCATCAAGGCACTCCTAATGTCTAGAAGGGGAGAGACACCTCACTGTGGATGTGCAGAACTACCCTGTTGTGTGGGATGCAGGTGTTGGAGTGTGGAAAGGAGTTCCCAACTTACCTACTGTAGTTGGTGGGGCACTACACCTTAGGAGAAGGTGCAGTACCTCTGTGGAGACTGAGCCTCAGGGGCGCCACACCGACACCGGTTCACATGCGCGCCCAGCCAGCTCTGACCTGCTCTGCCACGCATGCCCCCAGACTGCGACCCCACCCAAGCTGCCAACGGAGACGGCGCAACAAAACCCTGCTCCAAGCATGAAAGTAAATTGCGCACATCCGTGAGCATGTCCCTAACAACCCCCCAACATTGAGACAGTCTGCCGAGGGCCCCACCCCCACCGGCGATGAAGACGAAAGTGGATGACAAACAGTAGACACAGAGGTGTACTCACTGGGCTGCGAGGGGGCTGTGCGCCCTCCAGCCGAAAGACCTGGATCCACGGATGAATTCTCGCCAGTTCGGCTACCGATGCTGCCCCCACTGGACTGCTGCTGATGTCCGGGACTCCCCCTGAGGGAACCGGGGTATAGGACCCGAAACCCAGGGGGGATCCGGCTTGCTAGACCCCGGGTAACGATGCTGCCTGGGTCGCCGCGTCGAGAGCCGTTGTTGCCATGCCATCCATCTGCTGCGAAACGTTCACAGCCCCCCGTGATGACTCGTGAGTGACGAGGCGAACCCCCCTGTCGCTGTCTGTGGGGTGGATGGCACTTGCCCTGCAGTGCTGCAGGCCGATGAATCACAGCTGCGGGGCCTAATGCCACTATGTTCGGCCAGGAGAGCAGGCCGCGTTGCGGGCACCACTCCGCCGCAGCCCCCCGAAGCACCCGATGCCCCCCACCACTGGGGGATGAGGACCTCTGCCCTGCCGCCTGGCAGACCGCAGCTCTAACAATGGTCGACTGCGGCCTGGAAGAAGGAGCAGGCCTTGCGGCAGTTACTCCACCCACGCAGCCCTCCGATGGATCTGGTATGTTGCGCCGCCCGACGCGTGGTGGCCCTGCCCCCTGAACAGAGCGAGCGGGAGGCCTGGACACCGCCGAAGGGCCTTGGCGGACCTGCAGATTCCTCCTAAGTCGGGGCCCGCTGCAGTGGGAAACGCGCGGCGCCTGACCTGAAGGGTCCCGGGAGGGCTCCTGCACCATCACAAGGCCCGGGTAGCCGAATCGGGTGAGAGCCGCTCAGGAGGCCTCACCCGTCTTGAGCGCCGCTCCGTCACCACTGGCTGGGCCGACTGTCCGGAGGGCCCAGGGATGATTCCTGCCACCTGCGCCTCCAGCCAGGGACGCAGCTCTCAGACACTCCAGTGCCCAGTCCACCGCTGACATGGTGAGTAACTGGCATGGATGAAAGAGCGGGAACTAAGAAGGGGAAGGCCCACTGCCCCAGGCTATGTATCCCATAATGCCCCTTCCTTTGAAAGCCCACTCCCCCCACCAAACCTTCCAACCCCCCGTCATGTTGGCCTCTGCCCACGCCTCTTCCGGGAGGAGGGGAGGCTCCGGACATTGCTTGAGCACGGCAGCACAGACGAGCTGGAGGAAATAACATGTACATGACAGCACAGAGGAGCTGAGGAAATAACATGTACACGGCAGCACAGAGGAGCTGAGGAAATAACATGTACACAGCAGCACAGAGGAGCTGAGGAAATAACATGTACACGGCAGCACAGAGGAGCTGAGGAAATAACATGTGCACGACAGCACAGAGGAGCTGAGGAAATAACATGTACACGGCAGCGCAGAGGAGCTGGAGGAAATAACATGTACATGGAAGCACAGAGGAGCTGGAGGAAATAACATGTGCACAGCAGCACAGAGGAGCTGGAGGAAATAACATGTACACGGCAGCGCAGAGGAGCTGGAGGAAATAACATGTACACGGCAGCACAGAGGAGCTGAGGAAATAACATGTACACGGCAGCACAGAGGAGCTGAGGAAATAACATGTACACGGCAGCGCAGAGGAGCTGGAGGAAATAAGATGTACACGGAAACAGAGGAGCTGGAGGAAATAACATGTGCACAGCAGCACAGAGGAGCTGGAGGAAATAACATGTACACGGCAGCGCAGAGGAGCTGGAGGAAATATCATGTGCACGGCAGCACATAGGAGCTGGAGGAAATAACATGTGCACAGCAGCACAGAGGAGCTGGAGGAAATAACATGTGCACAGCAGCGCAGAGGAGCTGGAGGAAATAACATGTGCACAGCAGCACAGAGGAGCTGGAGGAAATAACATGTACACGTCAGCACAGAGGAGCTGAGGAAATAACATGTACACGTCAGCACAGAGGAGCTGAGGAAATAACATGTACACGGCAGCGCAGAGGAGCTGAGGAAATAACATGTACACGGCAGCGCAGAGGAGCTGGAGGAAATAGCATGTACACGGCAGCACAGAGGAGCTGAGGAAATAACATGTACACGTCAGCACAGAGGAGCTGAGGAAATAACATGTGCACGACAGCACAGAGGAGCTGAGGAAATAACATGTACACGGCAGCGCAGAGGAGCTGGAGGAAATAGCATGTACACGGCAGCACAGAGGAGCTGAGGAAATAACATGTACACGTCAGCACAGAGGAGCTGAGGAAATAACATGTTCACGTCAGCACAGAGGAGCTGAGGAAATAACATGTGCATGACAGCACAGAGGAGCTGAGGAAATAACATGTGCACGACAGCACAGAGGAGCTGAGGAAATAACATGTACACGGCAGCGCAGAGGAGCTGGAGGAAATAGCATGTACACGTCAGCACAGAGGAGCTGAGGAAATAACATGTTCACGTCAGCACAGAGGAGCTGAGGAAATAACATGTACACGTCAGCACAGAGGAGCTGAGGAAATAACATGTGCACGACAGCACAGAGGAGCTGAGGAAATAACATGTGCACGACAGCACAGAGGAGCTGAGGAAATAACATGTACACGGCAGCGCAGAGGAGCTGGAGGAAATAACATGTACACGACAGCACAGAGGAGCTGAGGAAATAACATGTACACGGCAGCGCAGAGGAGCTGGAGGAAATAACATGTACACGGCAGCACAGAGGAGCTGAGGAAATAACATGTACACGTCAGCACAGAGGAGCTGAGGAAATAACATGTACACGGCAGCGCAGAGGAGCTGAGGAAATAACATGTACACGGCAGCGCAGAGGAGCTGAGGAAATAACATGTACACGACAGCGCAGAGGAGCTGAGGAAATAACATGTACACGTCAGCACAGAGGAGCTGAGGAAATAACATGTACACGGCAGCACAGAGGAGCTGAGGAAATAACATGTACACGTCAGCACAGAGGAGCTGAGGAAATAACATGTACATGGCAGCACAGAGGAGCTGAGGAAATAACATGTACATGGCAGCACAGAGGAGCTGAGGAAATAACATGTACACGTCAGCGCAGAGGAGCTGAGGAAATAACATGTACACGTCAGCGCAGAGGAGCTGAGGAAATAACATGTACACGACAGCACAGAGGAGCTGAGGAAATAACATGTACACGTCAGCGCAGAGGAGATGAGGAAATAACATGTACACGGCAGCACAGAGGAGCTGGAGGAAATAACATGTACACGGCAGCACAGAGGAGCTGAGGAAATAACATGTGCAAGACAGCACAGAGGAGCTGGAGGAAATAACATGTGCATGGCAGCACAGAGGAGCTGAGGAAATAACATGTACACGGCAGCACAGAGGAGCTGAGGAAATAACATGTACACGGCAGCACAGAGGAGCTGAGGAAATAACATGTACAAGACAGCACAGAGGAGCTGGAGGAAATAACATGTGCATGGCAGCACAGAGGAGCTGAGGAAATAACATGTACACGACAGCACAGAGGAGCTGAGGAAATAACATGTACACGGCAGCGCAGAGGAGCTGAGGAAATAACATGTACACGGCAGCGCAGAGGAGCTGAGGAAATAACATGTACACGACAGCACAGAGGAGCTGAGGAAATAACATGTACATGTCAGCACAGAGGAGCTGAGGAAATAACATGTACACAACAGCACAGAGGAGCTGAGGAAATAACATGTACACGGCAGCGCTGAGGAGCTGAGGAAATAACATGTACACGACAGCACAGAGGAGCTGAGGAAATAACATGTACATGACAGCACAGAGGAGCTGAGGAAATAACATGTACACGACAGCACAGAGGAGCTGAGGAAATAACATGTACACGGCAGCACAGAGGGGCTGAGGAAATAACATGTACACGACAGCACAGAGGAGCTGAGGAAATAACATGTACACGACAGCACAGAGGAGCTGAGGAAATAACATGTACACGACAGCACAGAGGAGCTGAGGAAATAACATGTACACGACAGCACAGAGGAGCTGAGGAAATAACATGTACACGACAGCACAGAGGAGCTGAGGAAATAACATGTACACGTCAGCGCAGAGGAGCTGAGGAAATAACATGTACACGACAGCACAGAGGAGCTGAGGAAATAACATGTACACGACAGCACAGAGGAGCTGAGGAAATAACATGTACATGACAGCACAGAGGAGCTGAGGAAATAACATGTACACGACAGCACAGAGGAGCTGAGGAAATAACATGTACACGGCAGCACAGAGGGGCTGAGGAAATAACATGTACACGGCAGCACAGAGGGGCTGAGGAAATAACATGTACACGACAGCACAGAGGAGCTGAGGAAATAACATGTACACGACAGCACAGAGGAGCTGAGGAAATAACATGTACACGACAGCACAGAGGAGCTGAGGAAATAACATGTACACGACAGCACAGAGGAGCTGAGGAAATAACATGTACACGACAGCACAGAGGAGCTGAGGAAATAACATGTACACGTCAGCGCAGAGGAGCTGAGGAAATAACATGTGCATGGCAGTGTGGTGCCCCTGAGGCTCAGTCGCCACAGAGGTACTGCACCTTCTCCTAAGGTGAAACTGGGTCTGAGCAGAAAAAGTAAATTAATGTGCATGCAAAATGTAATTGCATATGAACACATGACCTTTACACAGAGAAAACCAAAAACAAAACACAAAACAAATATCCTGGAATAAAAAGGTAAAAAAATATATTGCAAAAATTGCATGAAGGTAGTAATAATAGTAATAATAAGGGTATTTAGTTAACATAATTTTGATCAAAATAATGTAGAAGCCATCCCGCCACGTCACGGCAACCCTTGTGGGACAGTCCTAACTCTTGTATTTAAAACCTTTCCACTTGTCAAGTGACGTAAATGTGAACAAGGACAGAGGGACTGAACCACCAGTAATAGTATAGGCCAGACAGGATGGATTTTCCAACTCAGAAACAGGGCGGTCACACCCTTATATTCCAGGATATTTGTTTTGTGTTTTGTTTTTGGTTTTCTCTGTGTAAAGGTCATGTGTTCATATGCAATTACTAGAGTTGAGCGACTTTTGGTTTTTTAGGGTCGCGTTTCGTTTCGTGAAACCCGACTTTTCCAAAAGTCGGGTCGAGCAAGATCGTCTGATTATAGGGAAAAGTCGGGGTCGTCCCGAAACACGAAGCCCAATGTAAGTCAATGGGGAATAAAAGACGGCAGTGAGAGGAGGACAGGAAACACACCTACAGTGCTCATTTGAATGCCAAAAGCATCAATTCTTCTTACTTAAGCTTGTCAACCTTAATTAACTTCATAATACAAGTTACGCACTGAAAAATGGGGGTTATTTGGCTAAAGTTGTGGGGGGGAGGGCTGGCTCCAGGTTTTCATGTGCCCTGGGCGAAAGAGCGCCCCTTTAACACATACCACAACTCATCATGCTACGATACGGCAGAGAAATAGCGGTATAGTACAATGAAAAATACCTCACTTTTTACATCTCATGACGAGGCCCATCTATTTCTCCATACAGAATCATTGGTCCCATATAATGTTTGAAATAGTATATGATGAGCTCCACATAATGCTACAGTATATGTTGGTCCCCATGGATGAAGCTCCACTGTCTTATGGGCCCAAATAATGCTCCAAACATAATGGGCCCCATTTCTAATGCTCTAGTGTATAATGGGCCCTGTAAATGCTGCTCCAGTGTCTGATGTCCACCTTTGGAATGTTCCAGTGTATGGTGGGCCCCATCTATCATTCTCCAGAGTATAGTGCTCCCCAAAAATTGCTGTCCCAACATTGAAAACAATGAAATAAGTCTCCTCGATAGGGAATCCCTGTACTAGTCTGGACTCCTCGTCGTCCCCATCTTCCATCTCACTGCACAGTATTTCAACCTTGCAAGTGCTGTGATCCTGAGCAAGCAGGGGAGGCCCACTCATTGGCGACGGCACTGGCACAGGGCCCCTGATAGTACGGTGGTGTGTCTGATGGCGGGTGGGTCGAACCTGCACTTTCATCTGCAGCTTCCTCTTTGTCACCGTGTAAGATGGAACTGTATATGGGAAGGGTAACCTGAGTTTCATCAGGGTCAGATTCAGGCCGTGTAGCGTGCGAGGGGAATGTAGTGGTCTGGGTCAATGTACCAGCAGATTCATCGAGCAGTGGCTGGGCATCAGTGCACTTGTGTCGCCCCCAGGAGTACGGTCGCCACAGTGGCATTACCTTCTTCCTAGGGAGTGTGATGTCATGCTTGGGAGCAACGAACGATCTCTCTAGCAGGTTAACTGATTGGGCGGCGTTATTCCCACGAGTCATGACCCTCCAAACAGCGTTCATGAAGGCAAAGTGTTTGTTTTACGTGGGCAGTATGGTTGCAAAGCTGAACCTTAAAGGAATGTCCAGAAGGGCACCACCAGGAGTGGAGCCTACGGTTAAATTCGACTCCACCTGGGAAACCTCAACCATGCCAGCTACAGAACAGATGCACACATTGCAAGCTTAATTCCGTTAACGAACGAGACTCCGTCATGTCCCGCGGTCCGAGTCCGGCTTACTAGAGGGACACGTGAGGCTCTGGCACATGAGATTGGCCAATAACTGGTGTGTCATGCCCTTACATGTCCGTGGCTGCATGTGCGCTACACTGAAAAGGCCAGCGTTTGTCGCTTACAGGTGCAGATAACCCGCTGAACAACGTTAGTGATGGGGATCACTGATTACAATTATTACCCGCGAACAATGATTTCCCAGTAAGTGCAGGTCAACCGCAGTTCCGGAATTAGGCCTAACCGTCATTCCTGAAAAAATGAAAAACTTACGTGTGCAAACCACAGGTGCTGTAGCTTGCTTAACAGCTCGCCAGCCGTTCTCACGCCCAGTATGGATTACACGTGATTGCACAAAGCTGAGAAAGGGTACCGTATCCCCAGATAACATGTATGGATAGCGTACACATTCAAAATATATGTCTATACATCAGGAGGCAGGCTCAGACGGTGTTAGGCCCATTATGGATTGCACGTGATTGCACAAAGGTGAGAAAGGGTACCGTATCCCCGGATCATAGAATCATAGAATCATAGAATCGTAGAGTTGGAAGGGACCTCCTGGGCCATCTGGTCCAACCCCCTGCTCAAAGCAGGATTCGCTAAATCATCCCAGTCAGATGTCTGTCCAGCCTCTGTTTGAAGACTTCCATTGAAGGACAACTCACCACTTCTCGTGGCAGCCTGTTCCACTCATTGATCACTCTAACTGTCAAAAAGTTTTTTCTAATATCTAATCTGTGTCTCCTCCCATTCAGTTTCATCCCATTGCTTCTAGTCTTTCCTTGTGCAAATGAGAATAAAGTTGATCCTTCTACAATGTGACAGCCCTTTAGATATTTGTAGACAGCTATTAAGTCTCCTCTCAGTCTTCTCTTTTGCAAACTAAACATTCCCAAATCCTGCAACCTTTCCTCATAAGACAGGGTTTGCAGACCGGTCACCATTCTGGTCGCTCTTTCCTGAACTTGCTCCAGTTTGTTGATGTCTTTTTTAAAATGTGGTGCCCAAAACTGGACACAATATTCCAGATGAGGTCTGACCAAAGAGGAGTAGAGGAAAATAATGACTTCACGTGATCTAGACTGTATGCTTCTGTTAATACATCCTAGAATTGCATTTGCCTTTTTTGCTGCTGCATCACACTGTTGACTCATATTCAGTCTGTGATCTATTAGTATACCCAAGTCTTTTTCACATGTGCTGTCACTTAGCCCTATTCCTCCCATTCTATATATGCTTTTTCCATTTTTATTGCCCAGATGTAGTACTTTGCATTTCTCCCTGTTAAAAACCATTCTGTTTGTTGCTGCCCACTTCTCCAGTTTATTTAAATCTTTTTGAATCCTCTCTCTCTCTTCTCTAGTATTAGCTATCCCTCCTAGCTTTGTGTCATCAGCAAATTTAATCAGTTTACCCTCAATGCCTTCATCTAAATCGTTGATAAAGATGTTGAACAATACAGGGCCCAGGACAGAGCCCTGTGGTACCCCACTTGAGACATTCTTCCAACTGGATGTGCAGCCATTTACGACCACTCTTTGGGTCCGATCACTAAGCCAGTTATGAATCCACCTAACAGTTGCCTTGTCCATTCCATACTTAATCATTTTTTCAATAAGGATTGTATGAGAGACTTTGTCAAATGCTTTGCTGAAGTCAAGATATACTATATCTACAGCATTTCCTTGATCCACCCAATCAGTGATACCGTCATAGAAGGAAATTAAGTTAGTCTGACATGACTTATTAGTTACAAACCCATGCTGACTCTGTTTAATCACTTCATTCTTATCCAGGTATTGACATACATGTTGTTTAATAATTTGTTCAAAGATCTTTCCTGGTATAGAAGTCAGACTCACCGGCCTATAGTTACCTGGGTCCACCTTCTTCCCCTTTTTGAAGATAGGAACAACATTTGCTCTTCTCCAGTCTTCTGGCACTTCTCCTGTTCTCCAAGAATTTTCAAAGATTATAGAGAGGGGTTCAAAAATTTCTTCTGCTATCTCCTTCAGTACTCTGGGGTGTAATTCATCTGGACCTGGAGACTTGAATTCATTTAGGCTAGCTAAGTGTTTCCTCACTATCTTTCTGTTTATAGATATCCTGGATTCTTCTATTCCCTTAATAGGACAGTGAATAACAGTTGATGTTACATTTCCTTTCTGAGAGAAAACAGATGCAAAATAGGAATTTAAAAGTTCAGCCTTCTCAACATCCTGTCTTACCATTTCATCATTTTCATCCTGTAAAAATCCTATAGCATCTTTGACTTTTCTTTTACTTTTGACATATCCCCAAAATCCTTTATTATTGCTTTTGACATCTCTTGCAAGCCTCAATTCATTTTCAGCTTTAGATAATCTGAATTGTGCCCTGCAGGTTCTGCAGACAGCATTATATTCTTCTTTAGATATGCCTCCCTCTTTCCATTTTATAAACATTTTTTTCTTCCTTTTTAGCATGTGCTTAAGTTCTGTGTTCATCCATCCTGGTTTCCTTAACTGCTTCCTATTCTTCCCTCTTTTCGGAATTGTTAACAACTGTGCTTTGAGAATTTCATTTTTCAAGATTTCCCATCCTTCCTGGACATTTTTGTCTTTAAGGATATCCAGCCATTGGATCCCTCCAATTCTCTTTCTGAATCCCTTAAAATCTGCCTTTCTGAAATCTAACCTTGACGTCTGAGTCTTCACAGGTCTTCCGCCTCGTTATCCAAAATTCTAAAATAGCATGGTCGCTACCTCCTAGGGTCCCAGCCACTTTTACCTCCTCAACCATTTCCTCCCTGTTTATAAGGATTAGATCCAAGGTAGCAGTTCCCCTTGTTTTCTCCCTTACCTTTTGGAAGATAAAGTTGTCAGCAAGAGAGGATAAGAATTTCCTTGACCTGTTAGTTTTGCCTGAGAGAGATTCCCAACAAATGTCTGGATAGTTGAAATCTCCCATGACAACTATGTCATATTTTTTGGAGAACTTGGCCATTTGATGCATAAAGAGTTCATCCATAGCTTCAGCTTGCACAGGCGGCCTGTAGTAAATGCCTACAATGGTGTCCTTTCCATTGTTCTGTCCTTGTATTCTTACCCAAACAGTTTCCACAGAACTCCCAGTCTCTGAAGCTTCAATCTCTGTGCAGATATACGCGTTTCTAACATACAATGCGACACCTCCTCCTCGTTTATCAAGTCTGTTTCTTGCAAATAAGTTGTATCCTTCTAGTCTTGTATTCCAATCATGTGTATTGCCCCACCAAGTTTCAGTGATTCCAATGACATCATATTTCTGTTCCTGTGTTAGTAGTTCCAATTCTCCTTGTTTGTTGCCCATGCTTTGTGCATTAGTATAGAAACATTTTAGTTTGTGATTGGTTTCTCTTTCTCCAATATTTTTTTTAATTAGATTCTTTCGTCTTTGTTCTTCCTTTCCACTTCTAATAGCAGAGTTCTCAATAGCATTTGTCAGGTGTATGGCTTTTTCTGGTCTTTTGCTTCCCTTCCCATGTTGTTCTAGTTTAAAGCTCTCCTTACAAGTGTAGCAAGACGACTTCCAAATACATGCTTTCCAGTCTTCGTAAGGTGCACCCCATCTCTAGCAAGTAGTCCATCGTATAAGTAGTTCACTCCGTGATCCAGAAATCCAAATCGTTGCTGACGGCACCATCGACGTAGCCAGTTGTTCACCTGCAGAATCTTATTCCACCTCCTTGTTCCATGGCCATCCACTGGGAGGATGGAAGAGAAGACCACCTGCGCTCCCAGTTCTTTCACTTTCTTACCTAAGTCTTCAAAGTCTGTGCAGATGGTTTCCAGGTCGTTTCTTGCAGTGTCATTTGTCCCCACATGTAGTAGCAGGAATGGGTAGTCATCTGTAGGTCTGAAGAGTCCTGATATCCTGTCAGACACATCTTTAATTTTTAATTTTTGCACCTGGAAGACAGCACATTTCTCTTGAAGTTATATCCGGTCTGCAGATAGCGGCCTCTGTTCCTCTCAACAGGGAATCCCCCATGACCACCACTCTCCGTTTCTTCTTCACAACATTTTTCTTTCTCCATCCAGGAGGACTCTGAAGGCGTACAAGGTTGCTGCTTGTTGGCAAAGTCTTATCCTGATGTATTTCTTCATCGTTTTCCTGCGTGAGAGCCTGGTACTGGTTCCTGAGCAGTATGGGTGCTGACTGCCTCCTGATCCTCCTGCTTCTCTGGGTCACATGTCTCCATTCCTCTGTTTCTTCAGGTGCACTTCGAATTTCTTCTCTTTCTGTAACATGAAGAGATAATTCTGCTCTGTCCAAGAACTCTTCACCTTCCTTAATGATCTTCAACGTAGCTAACCTCTCTTCGAGATTTTGCAACTTTTCCTCCAACAGGGACACAAGCTTGCATTTGTGGCATGTGAAGTTTTGCTTTTCCACTGGTAAGTCTGTGAACATGTAGCAAGAAATGCAGCTCACCAAATGGCTCCTGGCCTCTTCCATCTTGAGATTTCTTAAAAACGATGAAAGATGAGCCCAAATTCCGATTTTCCGATTTCCTCTTTTCAGCTGCAACGGCCAAAACCCAGTGATCGTTGAGCTCGCGGAGACTCTTCACTTATCCCAGAAGGCACTGGGAATATGCAAATGATCTCCTCAAGACTCTTCCCCTGGTTTTCCGATTTCCTCTTTTCAGCTGCAACGGCCAAAACCCAGTGATCGTTGAGCTCGCGGAGACTCTTCACTTATCCCAGAAGGCACTGGGAATATGCAAATGATCTCCTCAAGACTCTTCCCCTGGTTTTCCGATTTCCTCTTTTCAGCTGCAACGGCCAAAACCCAGTGATCGTTGAGCTCGCGGAGACTCTTCACTTATCCCAGAAGGCACTGGGAATATGCAAATGATCTCCTCAAGACTCTTCCCCTGGTTTTCCGATTTCCTCTTTTCAGCTGCAACGGCCAAAACCCAGTGATCATTGAGCTCGCGGAGACTCTTCACTTATCCCAGAAGGCACTGGGAATATGCAAATGATCTCCTCAAGACTCTTCCCCTGGTTTTCCGATTTCCTCTTTTCAGCTGCAACGGCCAAAACCCAGTGATCGTTGAGCTCGCGGAGACTCTTCACTTATCCCAGAAGGCACTGGGAATATGCAAATGATCTCCTCAAGACTCTTCCCCTGGTTTTCCGATTTCCTCTTTTCAGCTGCAACGGCCAAAACCCAGTGATCGTTGAGCTCGCGGAGACTCTTCACTTATCCCAGAAGGCACTGGGAATATGCAAATGATCTCCTCAAGACTCTTCCCCTGGTTTTCCGATTTCCTCTTTTCAGCTGCAACGGCCAAAACCCAGTGATCGTTGAGCTCGCGGAGACTCTTCACTTATCCCAGAAGGCACTGGGAATATGCAAATGATCTCCTCAAGACTCTTCCCCTGTATGGATAGCATACACATTCAAAATATATGTCTATACATCAGGAGGCAGGCTCAGACGGTGTTAGGCCCAGTATGGATTGCACGTGATTGCACAAAGGTGAGAAAGGGTACCGTATCCCCGGATAACATGTATGGATAGCGTACACATTCAAAATATATGTCTATACATCAGGAGGCAGGCTCAGACGGTGTTAGGCCCAGTATGGATTGCACGTGATTGCACAAAGGTGAGAAAGGGTACCGTATCCCCGGATAACATGTATGGATAGCGTACACATTCAAAATATATGTCTATACATCAGGAGGCAGGCTCAAACGGTGTCAGGCACAGTATGGATTTGACGGCCCAGACTACACAGCGGAGGAGCAGGGAGAGGTAAAGATTGCAAATGCTGGGGCCATGCCCAAGCAAGGGGGGCCCACTCATGGGCGTCGGTACTGGCACTGGGCCCCTCATAGTACGGCGGTGTGTCTGACGGCGGGTGTGCACCACCACCATCAGAGACACTTGATTGCACTATGAGGGACCCTGTGCCAGTGCCCGCGCCCAAGAGTCGGCCTACCCACCTGTCCAGGGCAACGGCACTCGCACGGTGTCGTGCGCTAGGTGGTGACCCCGGCCATGGGGGGGGAGGCAGCACAGTTAGGGAGTTTTAGAAAGTGGCATATGTTGATGTTGGACATTCAGCTGATGCAAAAGGCGAAATAGGTGAAGTACCAGGAAGAGGTGGACCAAAGCAAGCCATTTTTCTATCACCCTATGTGTCATCAGGGGAAGGTGGGACAAAATCCTTGGAAACCCATGCGTGGTTCATTTTAATGAAGGTTAGATCATCCACATTTTGGGTTGACAGACGGGTCCTTTTTTCTGTCAGGATTGATCCAGCTGCACTGAAGACTCTTTCCGATAGCACACTTGCAGCTGGGCAAGCGAGCTCCTGTAAGGCATATTGGGCCAATTCAGGCCAGGTGTCCAGTTTAGCGGCCCAATAGTCAAAGGGGAATGACCTGTGTGGGAGAACATCGATATGGGAGGAAAAGTAGTTTGTAACCATAGTTGACAACTGCTGTCTCCTGTCACTTTCCATCGATGCAGTATTACCAGTTGTGTGAGCGGTATTTGAAAAATCAGTCCACAACATTGTCATGAAACCCCTGTCTCCAACGCCACTTCTGTTGTGTGCACCACGAATACCTCTGCCAAGCTGACCCCGGCCCGTACGGCTCGTGTGAGAACCATCACCGCTGCTGTGTGCTGGGAATGCCTCAAGCAACCGATTTACCAGAGTTGCTTGTTTATTAGCCAATATTAGGTCAAGGTTCTCCTGTGGCATGATGTTTTGTAATTTGCCTTTATAGCGTGGATCCAGGATGCTGGCCAACCAGTAGTCATCATCGTTCATCATTTTTGCAATGCGGGGGTCCCTTTTTAGGATCTGCAAGGCATAATCTGACATGTGGGCCAATGTTCCCGGTGTCAATGATGCACTGCGAGTGCTGGTTGGAGGAGCACGTTCTGGCAAATCCACATCCCTCCAGTCACGCACAAACCCTGTACCAGACCTTGCCACGCCAACATTTTCACTTGCCCCATGAGATGCATCCTCCTCCCCTAAGTAATCATCCCCATCATCCTCCTCCTCCTCCTCCTCTTCTTCCTCCACCTCGTCCAGGAGAGGTCCCTGAGCAGACAATGGCTGAATGTCATCAAGGATTCCCTCCTCCTCTTCCTCCTCATCAACATTGGCTGCAGACGCCTGCTCCTTAAGGTGCGTCAAAGTTTGCATGAGCAGACGCATAAGTGGGATGCTCATGCTTAGGATGGCATCGTCTGCGCTTACCAGCCGTGTGCATTCCTCAAAACACTGAAGGACTTTACAGAGGTCTTTCAGCTTCGACCACTGCACACCTGTCAACTCCATGTCTGCTCTCAAAGTGCCTGGCCGTGTATCCTCCCACAAATGCATTATGGCCTGCCTCTGCTCGCACAGCCGCTCCACCATGTGCAGGGTGGAGTTCCACCTTGTTGTAATGTCGATAATGAGGCGGTGGTTGGGAAGGTGGAGCAATCGCTGCAGCTTCTGCATACGAACGGAGTGTACAGGCGACCGGCGGATGTGCGCGCACAGTCTTCGCACCTTCTGGAGCAGGGCTGTTAACTCCGGATAATTTTTGAGGAAGCACTGCACCACCAGGTTCAAGGTGTGAGCCAAGCAAGGTATGTGGCTGAGTTTTGAAAGGGCTATGGCTGCCACAAAATTACGGCCGTTATCACTAACTACCTTGCCTGCCTCAAGATGTACACTGCCCAGCCATGACTCAGTTTGTCGCTTCAAGTACTCGGCCAGCACCTCGGCGGTGTGTCTGTCGCCCAAACACATCATCTGCAACACAGCCTGCTGACGCTTTCCACTAGCTGCTCGATAGGGGGACACCTCGTGTGCAACAGTGGCAGCTGCAGATGGAGTGCTCGTACGACTGCGCTCTGTGGACGAGCTTTCGCTTCTGGAGGAGGAGGAGGGTCGAACGCCTACAGCCAACTGTTTCCTATACCGTGGGCTAGGCAGCACTGTCCCACCACCGCTGTCCCCTGTGGACCCTGCATCCACCACATTAACCCAGTGCGCAGTGATGGACACGTAACGGCCCTGGCCATGCCGACTGGACCATGCATCAGTTGTGAGGTGCACCTTTCCGCTCACTGACTGCTTGAGTGCATGGACAATGCGGTCTTTCACATGATGGTGGAGGGCTGGGATGGCTTTGCGAGAGAAGAAGTGGCGACTGGGTAGGTCATAGCGTGGTACTGCATAGGCCATGAGTTCGCGGAAAGCTGCGCTTTCCACCAACCGATAGGGCATCATCTCAAACGAGATTAGTTTGGCAATGTGGGCGTTCAAACCCAGTGTACGCGGATGAGAGACTGAGTACTTTCTTGACCTACTCATAGTGTCTGGGAGGGTGAGCTGGACTTGAGAGCTGCATATGGTGGAAGTAGCGGTGGACAGGGCGACTGAGAGTGGGTTGATGATGGTGATGGAATTGGTGTTCTTTCTGATGGCCTAGAATCAGTCTTTCGTTGATATAACAGTGGGATTCCCTGACTGCTGTGGCCTTGCAACGACACCTCAACAATTGCTGCTGTGCTAACTGGTGGGCTTACAGTGGGGGAAACAATGTAGCGTTGCTGACTACCTTCGTTGTCATCAGTTGCACATGTGGCACTTGAGGTTTGGTGTTGTGTCCACGCTTGCAAGTGCATGCTGGTTAAATGTCTAAGCATGCAACTGGTATTCAAATTTTTCAGATTTTTGCCTCGGCTAAAGGTCTTTGCGCACTTCTTACAGATAACCTTGGCCTGATCATGAGGATTTTGTTCAAAAAAGTGCCACACTGCACTCTTCCTACTTTGGCAGACATTTTGCGGCCTAGCACGCTGTGATCTTTTGACCCTCTGGACAAGCTGTCCAGCAACTCTTTTGATGTTTGGAACCTGTCTTTGGAGTGCTCCGGGCCTGCCAGATAACAGCTGTTGCGATGTCGATGTCTGCTGTGGATGCTCCTCATCTGAGCTATTGGAAGCAGCACCCTCTTCCCCCAATGGATGCCAATCTGGGTCAACAACTGGGTCATCCATCACCTCCTCTTCAATGTCATGTGCACCTTCCTCTGTGTCACCGTGTATGGTGGTATAGTGTGCGGGAAGGGGCACCTGAGTCTCATCAGGGTCAGAATCTGGCTCTGTACACTGCGAGGACAATGTAGTGCTCTGAGTGAATGTACCAGCAGAATCATCCATCAGCGGCTGTGCATCAGTGCACTCCATGTCAGATTCATCTTGGCCTGGGTAATTCACCATTTCACTTGATAATCCAGGCATGGTATGTGAAAACAGCTCCATGGAGTAATCAGTAGTATGGCCTGCGTCATCCTTCAATCTTGGTTGGGGTGAAGGACACAAGGAAAGGTGTGGTTCATGTTAAGGGGAGAATATATGGCATATGAATATATACAAGAATCAAAATTGTACCACTATATAGTGGCTTTGTAGAATATTAGGATCATGTTGCTTTAAGATACTTCTGATTTTCTGCTGAATTATTTCTGTGCATGACCCACCTAGGCTTCATGTAAAACCGCAATACTGGGTGGATCGGGCTAAAGAACAATACTTATGTACACGGTGATTATGTAGCATATGAGAACAGTAAACAGTAACTCAGAAATGTACATAGTGATATGTAGCGACATGGGAACAACGTAAATAGTAACTTGGAAATGCACTGTTGATGTAACACAATGAGATAGCATAATTTCTGTTATAAAAGCTGCGCACTCTGAATTAAAGACAGAGAAGAATCATACTGACACGATACACCTTGTCTTGTGTATTCTTTTCTCCGTGCACGTAAAATCTCTACCAAAGATCCAATTTGGCCACAGACAATTAAGACGGGCCACACCCTAGTGCGGCAGAATCAACAGTTGGCGCTCAACGTGGGGCTCAGGACGATACCAGACAATCACAGCCGCAACAAAATCTCCCCTGGACGGACGTCTTTCCAGCGGGACGAGGCTGCAGCTCGAGACCTGGTGAGAAAATATATCATCTTACCTAACCTTCTGTATTCACGTCCGGCTGGGAGGAGATAGTTGGCTGTCTTCTCTGAACCCTTAAACTGACCACGTTTGAAAGTCCTGAGCCTACGGACCCGGTCAGGTATATAATTCCTTAATTGTCTGTGTGTATTATCCGGTCTAACCAATTCGGAGGGTGTATCTAGAATCCATCTAGTATCTGATAAAAACTATTTCATACTGCACTAGGGCTACTAGAAACAAAACAGAGCAGAGTACAAAGGGGATGTTTCCACTGGGTTATCACCCTAGTTCCGACCTTAGACGGTCGAAGAAGTTATAGGTATATATAGATATATACATATAGGTGCTCACATCCGGCCATACGCCCACAGTATAAACTGGGCCCGGTGACGTGAATGACACGGTATATACATTTTTAAGGAAAGAGGTGATTACTAATTTTTCCCCCTCTGCTGAAATATCAACCACCTATTTATAGGTGATTACCACTATTTACTACACCTAAAGTGACAAAAAGCCCAGCCCTAGTTGCCTTGGTAACAAAAGAACAGTGAAAGGGATAAGGAATACATTCATAATAGTTTTTATGTTTTGAAGTATTGAAGCATTATTGAGACACGCCTGTCCGCAGCTCTCATATTGAATATACTGGTTAGACTGCTACTTCAGCTGCATTTCCTGAATGCAAAGTGTTTAACAATCCCGCTACATTATCTGTATTCAGTCCGGAGGATACAAAATATAGAGTGTAATGAGTTGTACACACAGTAACCCTTCAAGCATATTTATAATTACGGTAATCTAAAAGTTTAATTGTCTGCCTTATCTGCTTTGCCTCTCTGCTTTGCTGTTTTGGTTGTTTGCATACGTGATTGTTACCTCCAGCCAGCCTGAAAAGGGAAAAAAAAAAAATATAGATAGGGAGACGTACTGAGCAAATTCACTGTCACTCTGGTTCCGGTCCTGCTCTCGGCTTGACCGATGATCGCAGAAGTCTGAACTGTGTCTCTCCCAGTGGGCAAGTGGGAGTAGGGGCTTGATTACTCTCAGTGATTTTCCAACCTCTAAGTGGTTGGTGACTTCTTGCGGGGTTCCCACCGGACATCATCTGGCTAAGATGATGGTGTTTTAGCTGCAGCATAGGTTCATAAGTTATATGGGTGGAAGGGTAATTTCAATTACCGTGTTGATGTGACAGTGATTGCTCTCTCCCTGAAAAGTATGGTTTGCCCAGGTGTAGATTTTTCACCTCTACAAATCAGGCTGGCATATGGATAGGTAAATTGCGAATTGTTTTGGTGTCAAGGATTCACAGTATTTGATGTCAGTACCAGTTTTAAATTCATTGTCTTTTGTCTTTTGTAGTGTGTATGATTTGTCGGCAGGAGGCGTACTAGCATGTGGTTAAAATTTTTGAATACATTCTATGTGTGTATACATATATATGTTGTGAAATTAGAGAATTGGATAAACTGGTTTTGTTCTGCATACTATAATTATAAGGTTAGTTGGTTCAGGTAGAAAGAGAATTACTTGAATGGTAATTGCTTGATTTGTACAGATATCTCTGTGAGATCCGAGGTCTATTGTTACTTTTTAGTTATTGTTTTACTAATGTCACTACATTTCTCTGTGAGATGTTTTCTTTGCAATGTTTTAGAGCGAAAGTTTTGAGGAAACAGAAATTTTAACAATTTATAAGGTATTTTTATACTACACAGTTTCTGGATACACAAGATTTGTGAAATACTCTGGTGTTAGTTGTTGGTTAATTCCCTATATTACTGTGTTCAAGATAGCTAGACATCACTATGTTCACTGAAGACCCCTTTACTCGGACATAAGGAGTACATACAGCTTTTACAGTCACATATCCCACTGTTCATAACCCCGTGAGAATTTGTTTCAAGACGCCCACATACATATGTTTTCCAGATATACTCAGAATTCAGATGATAGAATGGGTGGGAGCGGTCAGTCAATATCTATAAGACAGATATGACCCATAGTGGAGTGAGGAAGAAAATGTACGTTAAGAAACCCTCCGATCACGAGGGGAGGAGCATTAGATAAGAAGGGATAGAAGAATGTGTTAATGAGTGGAGAGCAGCGTCCCAGCCTCAGGTATTATGAGGTGTTACAGGACCCTGAAGCATTTTATAAGAAGGCAGAGGAAGTTAGGAAAAAAGGGATGAGGAGAGGAATATAACAAGATTGCTGAATTTTGTGCAAAACAAATATTTACACAGGAAGATGTCAGTTGCAATATCTGCATTACATTCATTTATACTTCTATATACATTCCCGATGACTGGACGTGTGCCAGCTGTCAGACGCAGAATGCAGAACATCGTGAGACTTGTTCTGACTGTCAGATGAGCAACCCAAAGAGTCGTACCTTCTTTCCAACTATTTATATAGAGTCACGTCTTATGCTACATCCTGTCCAGCATCCATTATAGGTTTATTAATTAATGTAGTTTATGAAAAGAATAATGAAGAAAAAGATGAATATGACATGGAGGTATATAATTAAACAGAACTGGAGGAGACAGGAAATAAATAGCTCAGACTGATAATCTACAGTATTTATCGTTATATGGTGAGGGGACATAATTATCATCATCATCTTTTAAGCCTCAAAGCTCATACTTTTATACACAATCTACTACATGCAAGGACTCCTGGAAATACCAGGAGACAGATACCCTAGTAAGCAGCTTGCCAGACCCCCATTCTCCAGGATGTCATGCAGGGAAAAGGAGAACCTGTGGATAGTTTCTTCCACCGATGTAACAAAAAGTTTCTGGATCTCAGATTTGAAATGCAAATTAGTTCCAAGTTGGAAGAAGCTTGACACCCACCAACATCGAGCTCCAGATTTTAATAGGGTATTGGCATACTGATTCCACAACCCATGAAAGTACGTACTCTTACAGCCCGCCCCCCACAAAAATACAGTAGAGAAATAACATCTCTCACCCAGACAGAGGTTGAGGATACTCCTCTCAAATTCCTGGTGGGTCCTGATGCAATCAGAAGAGCAATCAGGGATAGTGATCTACTTGCTGAAGAAGTATGTAGTCTTTTCTTTTTTACAAGACACATCTGTAGATCATGTGGGCGTTGAACTAATGGCACTGATCCCAGACTCAATATTGGGAGGCTGAAAATCCAGTTTGTAAAGGTGTGGCCGAACCAGTAGCCCTGCTGCCAAGGAAATTGCAATATTCATCCTATTTCACCCTCCATTTCATAATTTGCAATTATTTCTATGAAGTTATGGATAATACATGACTTATGTGCTGTCAATGAAGTTATAGTACTGAACACATCTATGGTATCAAACCCGCACACTATGTTTTGTTTTTATCAATTCTATTTATTTTTCTATGGTTCACGGTGATTGACCTGGCCAATGCTTTCTTCAGTTTATTTCTACATGCTGCAAGCCAGTACCTGTTTGTTTTCACACGAGGGCCAGCAATATATATTTGGACTATGATGCCTCAAGGGGCACAGTATAGCCTCTCTTTGTTCACCCGAGCCATGACCATGGTCCAGGAGCCCTGGAAGAGGATACATCCCACAGCCACTTGGTTTTACAATACATATGGATGACCTCTGACCCTGACTGAAGACAGCCAAACCAATACTGCTCTTCTACACATGCAACCTTTTTATAACTATTTTAAGGTTAACCAAAGAAGGCATCAATGCGTTTTATATGCTAAATTGCAATCACATTTTCACAGCACTAGGACTGCCAGGCTATACCGAACTGTTTTGTCTGTTTGTCATGAAGAAGCCTGACCATGTAAATGGAGTCCTAACACAGCTTCACGGAGGAAGACAATGCCCTCCTGGCTACTCCTCTCCAAGACTTGACCAAGTGACTCGTGAAGTCCAAACCTGCATGAGAACCGTGTTTGCAACCCACCTGTGCTGGACAAAGCTTCTGATATTTTTTTATGGGTCACCAGTTGAAGAACCTGGCCCAAAGCACCTGTCTGCAATGCCCTACTCTGCTCCCGGACAACGTCACCATCTCCAGATGTGCTGTCCATAATCCAGCTACTCTTCTACCTCTGCCAAAGGGGGGAGGAAGATGGAGGATGAAAACCACATCTCTGACACATTAGTGGAAGAGGTAGTCGACTCTGAAATGACTGAACGCGATTGTCTTGCTGTCATGAGGCAAGAGAACACCTGGAAGATCCTGACCTGATGCTCTTTGTGGATAGACACGGTACTGTGGGAGAAGCGTACACCACTGTATGGTGTGAAAAAATGCACGCTCAGTACCTCAGCAGGACAAAAAAAAAAAATTGGGATTGGTTTGCAGAGCAGTGGGTAAACAGCAATGCAGCCGTCAGGAAGCCTTAGAAGGCAGCCCAACAACCAACACCGCTGATCCACCAAAATATAGCCTCCCGTTGCACTGCACACACAGTGACTGGTGTGTTGTACAGGCACAATCGCTAGCAAGAGAAGCAGTTTTTTTTTCTTCTTCCCTGCCTAACGCTCTCCCTACAGAATCAGCAGCAGCAACCTCTCCCTATACTAAGATCGGCAGAAGTAAGATGGCGGTCGGCGCCCCCGCCCTTTTATACCCCCTGTGACGCCCACCAAAGCAAGCCAATCACTTGCATGCCCTTCTGAAAGATGGTGGTGACCCCTGCCTATGTCATCACGTTGCCCACAGTGTCCGTGGATCCTGATTGGCTGAAAAAGAGCGCAAAACAAACTTTTGAAACGCGACTTTGGCGCGTAAGTCGCCGACCTCGTGGCCGACCTCACCCTAGGGTCGGGTTTCGTTTCATGAAACCCGACTTTGCCAAAAGTCGGCGACTTTTGAAATTTTTAGACCCGTTTCGCTCAACTCTAGCAATTACATTTTGCATGCACATTAATTTACTTTTTCTGCTCAGAACCAGTTTCTCATTTGTTTCATTGTGCATTCTGTGCATATAAGGGTGTGACCGCCCTGTTTCTGAGTTGGAAAATCTGAGTTGAGTTGGCCTATACTATTACTGGTGGTTCAGTCCCTCTGTCCTTGTTCACATTTACGTCACTTGACAAGTGGAAAGGTTTTAAATACAAGAGTTAGGACTGTCCCACAAGGGTTGCCGTGACGTGGCGGGATGGCTTCTACATTATTTTGATCAAAATTATGTTTACTAAATACCCTTATTATTACTATTATTACTACCTTCATGCAATTTTTGCAATATATTTTTTTACTTTTTTATTCCAGGATATTTGTTTTGTGTTTTGTTTTTGGTTTACCTTCTCCTAAGGTGTAGTGCCCCACCAACTAGGTAAATTGGGAACTCCTTTCCACACTCCAACACTTGCATCCCACACACAGGATAGATCAGCACTGACCACATTGCGGCTCCATGCTTAGAGGGTAGCAGAGCACCTTTCGTGTGTCCTTGCTTCATAACACGAGATGTGCTGGGAGGTGGGTGGAGTGGAGATCCATATAAAAGAGTGGGAAGGTTTAGAATTACAGGTCAGGCTGACAGAAGGTCAGTGGAGTAGGAAGTCACTCAGACAGGAGTGAGGATCCCTGGAAGGAGGGATGGAGGAAGGCGTGCTGCAGCTGCCTCAGTGACCTGAGCCAGCTGGCACGGGAAAGGAACAGAAGGAGAAAGACGAATAACTGCAACCTAAGCTTCCATAAGAGAGAGAAGGAACAGCGTGGAATGAAGGAGTAGGACAACAGAGAGGAGTTGTGGGTTGGAAGAGGAGCCCTGCCTATAGGTTCTCAGCGCAAGGCCGGGGCCCGAACCCCGAGGTTGTATGGACACTTATGGTTCTGCAGCAGACACCGGTGGAGTAGTTGGCTATAAATGCACTACTCCCATCCAAGACTTGGGGCACAACAGCATCTGTATAGGGAGCCGGGACTCAGGAGAAAAGGAGTCCCCGAAGTAGGCTACAGCTGTCTGCTGTACAAGGAAGAGTTGTTAGGAACATCTGACAGGAGGAACTTCAGAGTACCACGGTACTGGAGCTCTTCACACTAAAGGCACAATAGAGGAGTTGTTCAGGACAGGTACATGTTGGCGGAGAGTTGGAGAAGAGAGCCCTGACTTGCACGGAAGGTTGATTGAGTCTCTGCCCCGGAGGACACAGCACGGAGGCAGGCACCAGTGTGTACTACGAACTGTGAGTAAAGCTTTGGAACTACAAGCCCTGGTGTCTTCCAGTCATTGTGCGCCAACACCGTCAGCACCGCTACATCTAGGTATCATCCTTTACACTACCTGCGCCTACACACTGCCCTGGGGTTACAGCTTCACATGTGAGGAGCTATACCATCTAAGCTGCAACACACCATCAGCCCCAGAGGATCTGCATGCAGCGTCGGCTTAACATCTCCTTTGCCGAACACCACAGGTGGCGTCACAAACTATTCCATTCAATTAACTAAACTACAAACCCCCATTACTTGGGCACCCAGGGTCACGGACCGGGTCACTGCTGCTGTGACACATTCCCCTGACACCGGCCCAGTACCGAGTACCCCACAGCCCTGGGAGGGCGACCCAACTTGGCGTCACAAACAGGATGATGAGACCTGATGCCATCGGGTTCTGTGCGCCTGAAATTTGTGAGACTTTGTGCTTTTGAAAATGTGCAGAAGAACCAATTTAATAGACTGTAAAATGGACATTAGAAATTGCCGCTGGTGCGGAGAAGAAGGGCGTGAAGAGATGGGAGGTCCTAGAAAGAGACTGCGAAGAGTATTGGACCTTCCCTGCCTGAATTACTATGTGACAGATACATGGCCGACCCCCCGAGGGGTTCGCATACTGGCTTGGTATGGAGGCGCTGGAAGACGACGACGCCCCCGGAAGGAGGGGCAGAAGAAGCCAGTGGCGGGAAAGGGGCCAAGGCAGGAATAGAAACGTGAGAACACCATTTTGGAGAGTGAGGGAAGGAGGCCTGCGGAGCACGGGGAAACGGATCTCCCTGGCGCCATGGCTGACGGCTCCAACCCGAACTCCGGAAAGAACCGCCAACAACTAGAGGAGGAAATTGCTGAGCTGACTACCCGTCTGCAGCAGAAGGCCTTGGAGCAGCTGAGACGGCAGCAGGTCCAGGAGAGGCCTACGCCTGCGGTACCCGCTCCACCGGTACCTGCTACCACTGCACCGGACTGTCTTCCGGCAGCGCTGATCTTCACCTCCACGCTGTCTGTGCGGCTGAGCGCACCGGAGGATCCCAGAGCTGAGACCTTGCACCCGCCCGGACCTGTTGCAGCTGCGCAGGTCCCTACCGAAGCCCCCGCAGACCCGGAGCCACCATCGGTATCACCACCGCCGGCACCCGGACCGCCTGCAGCGGAGCAGAGGCCGCACCGCCAGGAGGCCCCAGGTATGTCAGATGTCCCTTCACCTAGGAATGCCCTGGGGTGCACCACAGCTGCAGTGGCTGGCCAGGTCGTGCTAGACCTGGTCTGGGACCAGGATGACTGTCCCCAGGGGGAAACATCTGGACCCCTAGCGGTGGTGCCGCGAACCCGAGTGGGCGAAGGCCGGTTCCGGGAAGAGCAGGAGGATGAAGAGAACTGGGCAGAGTGCCGGGCCACCATCTGACAGCTGGCAGCGGAATACCGGGAGAGAGAGCAGAGGAAGAAGGCTGTGTTGGGCCCGGATCTGACCCAGAAGGAGAGGGCCCGTGCAGGTCAACATGGCCCCCGGGATGCCGCCGGATGGGGGAAAGTGCTGAATGTGAACAAGGAGAGGGGTTTTGGATTCATTGCGGACCCCAAGCGCAATAGTGGCTTGTTCTTTAACAGGAGGGATGTTGAGCCACATCTGAGGAAGGGACATCCTGACAGAGACCTGCAGCCTGGGGAGTATGTGACATTCACCCGGCATGAGGGGCTCAGAGGGTGGTATGCCCTGAATGTACGTCGCATTCCAGGAGAGCTTATAGAGAGGTACAAGCCAAAGCCACCCGTTGCTGCCCCTCCGCCCACCGTTACCTCCCAGACTGCACAGGTACTTGCTTCCAGGAACCAGGCTGCTCTAGCATCAGCTCCAGCCTGGCAGCCCAGACCAAAGATCCCTGGCTTGACACCGTGGGAAGACGAGTACTTAAAGATGGCCAACGACTACTTTGAATCTCGTAGCAGTTCCAGTTCTTCCAGAACCCCAGGAGGGGAATACAAGTAAAGTAAACTTTCAAATCTCGTTATCCAGGAGGGTTTGTTTCACCAGTTGTGCCTTTTTTCTATTTTTTTTTGCTATCATGTTATTCTGGTAGCACCTTTAGTTGCCCTGTTTTGATTGGCAGCGTTTTCCCAATTTGAACTAGCGATCATGAACTTGAAGTGATCCAAAAACTTTCATTGTAAATAGTTGCACCTCTTTAGGTGCCCTCTCTTGGTTTTACATATAGAGACACTTTGCGAAGATAATGTTTTTGCATGGACACTTTTCAAAGATCATGTCTTCCTCAAAGGACACTGCAAGAAATCCCAGCTGGGTAGTGGTGTCCAGCACTTACAAGAATAACTGTTGAATGTTTTTCTGTGAAGTATTTGATAATTAGTAGCTGAGAAATGGCTTTTATAGAAGAATTAGGAATGCCTGATCTAGAGATGAGTGATGTGAATAAAGAATTGAAAGTAGACAGGTGACGGACTAGGTATTTGCTGTCAGCGTCTTGCGTCTAGAAGAGACAGTGAAAGTAGAAAAATAAATGTGCACTAAAGAAGGAAAGAGAGAAAAATATGTTACAGAGAATAGCACTTTGAATTGAGAATTGCACTTAGAATTAAAAATTTTAGATAGAATCTTTGATAGAATTGTTTGTAACGTTCAAGATGAGTACCTCCTATACTAGGAAGATTAGTATAAGAAAATTTTGTTATGCATTACAAAATTTTTGTATGTTTGTTTGCTGTCAACTTTGTTGTCTTGCAGCCCGCGGACGTGCTGTGTTTAACGGGGGGTATGTGGCGCCCCTGAGGCTCAGTCGTCACAGAGGTACTGCACCTTCTCCTAAGGTGTAGTGCCCCACCAACTAGGTAAGTTGGGAACTCCTTTCCACACTCCAACACCTGCATCCCACACACAGGATAGTTCAGCACTGACAACATTGCGGCTCCGTGCTTAGAGGGTAGCAGAGCACCTTTCGTGGGTCCTTGCTTTGTAACACGAGATGTGCTGGGAGGTGGGTGGAGTGGAGATCCATATAAAAGAGTGGGAAGGTTTAGAATTACAGGTCAGGCTGACAGAAGGTCAGTGGAGTAGGAAGTCGCTCAGACAGGAGTGGATCCCTGGAAGGAGGGATGGAGGAAGGAGTGCTGCAGCTGCCTCAGTGACCTGAGCCAGCTGGCACAGGAAAGGAACAAAAGGAGAAAGATGTAGAACTGCAACCTAAGCTTCCATAAGAGAGAGAAGGAACAGCGCGGAACGAAGGAGTAGGAGAACAGAGAGGAGTTGTGGGTTGGAAGAGGAACCCTGCCTATAGGTTCTCAGCGCAAGGCCGGGGCCCGGTCCCCGAGGTTGCATGGACACTTATGGTTCTGCAGCAGACACTGGTGGAGTAGTTGGCTGTAAATGAATTACTCCCATCCAAGACTTGGGGCACAACAGCATCAGTATAGGGAGCCGGGACTCAGGAGAAAGGGAGTCCCTGAAATAGGCTACAGCTGTCTGCCGTACAAGGAAGAGTTGTTAGGAACATCTGACAGGAGGAACTTCAGAGTACCACGGTACTGGAGCTATTCACACTAAAGGCACAATAGAGGAGTCGTTCAGGACAGGTACATGTTGGTGGAGTGTTGGAGAGGAGAGCCCTGACTTGCCCGGGAGGTTGATTGAGTCTCTGCCCCGGAGGACACAGCACGGAGGCAGGCACCAGTGTGTACCGCGAACTGTGAGTAAAGCTTTGGAACTACAAGCCCTGATGTCTTCCAGTCATTGTGCGCCAACACTGTCAGCACCGCTACATCTAGGTATCATCCTTTACACTACCTGCGCCTACACACAGCCCTGGGGTTACAGCTTCACCTGTGGGGAGCTATACCATCTAAGCTGCAACACACCATCAGCCCCAGAGGATCTGCATGCAGCGTCGGCTTAACATCTCCCTTGCGGAACACTACAGGTGGCGTCACAAACTATTCCATTCAATTAACTAAACTACAAACCCCCATTACTTGGGCGCCCAGGGCCACGGACCGGGTCACTTCTGCTGTGACACATTCCCGTGACACTGGCCCGGTACCGAGTACGCCACAGCCCTGGGAGGGCGACCCAGCAGCGCAGAGGAGCTGGAGGAAATATCATGTACACGGCAGCGCAGAGGAGCTGGAGGAAATAACATGTATACGGCAGCACAGAGGAGCTGAGAAAATAATATGTGTATGGTGTGAAGGGTTAATACTAAAATCAGAGCTGAAGTTTCACTTCTCCATTTTTCCTGAAGGTTTAGTTTCTCCATTTTTGTTGCTGTAAGATAAATTTTGTAATTAGGTAAAAGTTCAAACTGTCATGAAACCAAACTGTTCCCATCAGGTGCAAGATAAGGGAGGCGGGGTGTAAAACTCTGAATAATATGCCATTATATTGCTTTCTATACTACTTTTGGATACGGACATATATGTAGTTTCCGGTTTTCTTGCAATATTATTGGCTTAAAAAATGAAGTGTTACCATGATGCTATTGGTGGTTGAGAACGTCGCATAATTAAGCAAAGGATTAAAAAAGAAGTGACTAAAGTAAAGGGGACTAGTGATCTGTCTCGATCCACCCGTACAGAGACCCCCATCTCCGTGTGGTTATTTGAGTTGATAGCAACACTCTGTGGATTAATTTGGAAATCACTGGCTCAACCGTGAAGGGTTAATTTAGGCCTCCCTAAATAGGTACCCCGACAACGGCAGCACAGAGGAGCTGAGGAAATAACATGTACACGGCAGCACAGAGGAGCTGGAGGAAATAACATGTACACGGCAGCACAGAGGAGCTGAGGAAATAACATGTACACGGCAGCGCAGAGGAGCTGAGGAAATAACATGTACACGGCAGCGCAGAGGAGCTGAGGAAATAACATGTACAAGACAGCACAGAGGAGCTGGAGGAAATAACATGTACACGGCAGCACAGAGGAGCTGAGGAAATAACATGTACACGGCAGCACAGAGGAGCTGAGGAAATAACATGCACACGGCAGCGCAGAGGAGCTGAGGAAATAACATGTACACGGCAGCACAGAGGAGCTGAGGAAATAACATGTACACGGCAGCACAGAGGAGCTGAGGAAATAACATGCACACAGCAGCACAGAGGAGCTGAGGAAATAACATGCACACAGCAGCACAGAGGAGCTGAGGAAATAACATGTACACGGCAGCACAGAGGAGCTGAGGAAATAACATGTACACAGCAGCACAGAGGAGCTGAGGAAATAACATGTACACGGCAGCGCAGAGGAGCTGAGGAAATAACATGTACACGGCAGCACAGAGGAGCTGAGGAAATAACATGTACACGGCAGCACAGAGGAGCTGAGGAAATAACATGCACATGACAGCATAGAGGAGCTGGAGGAAATAACATGTACACGGCAGCACAGAGGAGCTGAGGAAATAACATGTACACAGCAGCGCAGAGGAGCTGAGGAAATAACATGTACACGGCAGCGCAGAGGAGCTGAGGAAATAACATGTACACGGCAGCACAGAGGAGCTGGAGGAAATAACATGTACACGGCAGCACAGAGGAGCTGAGGAAATAACATGCACACGACAGCATAGAGGAGCTGGAGGAAATAACATGTACACGGCAGCGCAGAGGAGCTGAGGAAACAACATGTACACGGCAGCACAGAGGAGCTGAGGAAATAACATGCACACGACAGCATAGAGGAGCTGGAGGAAACAACATGTACACGGCAGCACAGAGGAGCTGAGGAAACAACATGTACACGGCAGCACAGAGGAGCTGAGGAAATAACATGCACATGACAGCATAGAGGAGCTGGAGGAAATAACATGTGCACGGCAGCACAGAGGAGCTGGAGGAAACAACATGTACACGGCAGCACAGAGGAGCTGGAGGAAATAACATGCACATGCCAGCACAGAGGAGCTGGAGGAAACAACATGTACACGGCAGCACAGAGGAGCTGAGGAAATAACATGTGCACAGCAGCACAGAGGAGCTGGAGGAAATAACATGTACACGGCAGCAAAGAGGAGCTGAGGAAATGACATGTACACAGCAGCGCAGAGGAGCCGAGGAAGTAACATGTACACGTCAGCACAGAGGGGCTGGAGGAAATAACATGTACACGTCAGCACAGAGGAGCTGGAGGAAATAACATGTACACGACAGCGCAGAGGAGCAGGAGGAAAAAACATGTACACGGCAGCGCAGAGGAGCTGAGGAAATAACATGTATACGGCAGCGCAGAGGAAATAACATGAACACGAGAGCACAGAGGAGCTGGAGGAAATAACATGTACATGTCAGCACAGAGGAGCTGAGGAAATAATGTACACGACAGCACAGAGGAGCTGGAGGAAATAACATGTACACGGCAGCGCAAAGGAGCTGAGGAAATAACATGTGCGCGACAGCACAGAGGAGCTGAGGAAATAACATGTACACGGCAGCACAGAGGAGCTGAGGAAATAACATGCACACGACAGCATAGAGGAGCTGGAGGAAATAACATGTACACGGCAGCGCGGAGGAGCTGAGGAAACAACATGTACACGGCAGCACAGAGGAGCTGAGGAAATAACATGCACACGACAGCATAGAGGAGCTGGAGGAAACAACATGTACACGGCAGCACAGAGCAGCTGAGGAAACAACATGTACACGGCAGCACAGAGGAGCTGAGGAAATAACATGCACATGACAGCATAGAGGAGCTGGAGGAAATAACATGTGCACGGCAGCACAGAGGAGCTGGAGGAAACAACATGTACACGGCAGCACAGAGGAGCTGGAGGAAAAAACATGTACATGCCAGCACAGAGGAGCTGGAGGAAACAACATGTACACGGCAGCACAGAGGAGCTGAGGAAATAACATGTGCACAGCAGCACAGAGGAGCTGGAGGAAATAACATGTACACGGCAGCAAAGAGGAGCTGAGGAAATGACATGTACACAGCAGCGCAGAGGAGCCGAGGAAGTAACATGTACACGTCAGCACAGAGGGGCTGGAGGAAATAACATGTACACGTCAGCACAGAGGAGCTGGAGGAAATAACATGTACACGACAGCACAGAGGACCTGGAGGAAATAACATGTACACGGCAGCGCAGAGGAGCTGGAGGAAAAAACATGTACACGGCAGCGCAGAGGAGCTGAGGAAATAACATGTATACGGCAGCGCAGAGGAAATAACATGAACACGAGAGCACAGAGGAGCTGGAGGAAATAACATGTACATGTCAGCACAGAGGAGCTGAGGAAATAATGTACACGACAGCACAGATGAGCTGGAGGAAATAACATGTACACGGCAGCGCAAAGGAGCTGAGGAAATAACATGTGCGCGACAGCACAGAGGAGCTGAGGAAATAACATGTACACGGCAGCACAGAGGAGCTGAGGAAATAACATGTACACGGCAGCGCAGAGGAGCTGAGGAAATAGCATGTACACGGCAGCGCAGAGGAGCTGAGGAAATAGCATGTACACGGCAGCGCAGAGGAGCTGAGGAAATAGCATGTACACGGCAGCGCAGAGGAGCTGAGGAAATAACATGTACACGGCAATGCAGAGGAGGAGGAGGAAATAACATGTACACGTCAGCACAGAGGAGCTGGAGGAATTAACATGTACACGGCAGCACAGAGGAGCTGGAGGAATTAACATGTACACGGCAGCGCAGAGGAGCTGAGGAAATAGCATGTACATGGCAGCGCAGAGGAGCTGAGGAAATAACATGTACACGGCAACGCAGAGGAGCAGGAGGAAATAACATGTACAAGACAGCACAGAGGAGCTGGAGGAATTAACATGTACACGTTAGCGCAGAGGAGCTGAGGAAATAACATGCACACGACAGCACAGAGGAGCTGAGGAAATAACATGCACACGTCAGCACAGAGGAGTTGGAGGAAATAACATGTACACAGCAGCACAGAGGAGCTGAGGAAATAACATGTGCATGGCAGCACAGAGGAGCTTGAGGAAATAACATGTACACAGCAGCACAGAGGAGCTGAGGAAATAACATGTGCATGGCAGCACAGAGGAGCTGGAGGAAATAACATGTACACGGCAGCAAAGAGGAGCTGAGGAAATAACATGTACACGACAGCACAGAGGAGCTGGAGGAAATAACAAGTACACGGCAGCGTAGAGGACCTGAGGAAATAACATGTACACGGCAGCACAGAGGAGCAGAGGAAAGAACATGTACACGGCAGCACAGAGGAGCTGAGGAAATGACATTTAGACGGCAATGCAGAGGAGATGGAGGAAATAACATATACAGGGCAGCGTAGAGGAGCTGAGGAAATAACATGTACACGACAGCACAGAGGAGCTGGAGGAAATAACATGTACACGACAGCACAGAGGAGCTGAGGAAATGACATGTACACGGCAGCACAGAGGAGCTGGAGGAAATAACATGTACACGGCAGCACAGAGGAGCTGAGGAAATAACATGTACACGGCAGCGCAGAGGAGCTGAGGAAATAGCATGTACACGGCAGCGCAGAGGAGCTGAGGAAATAACATGTACACGGCAACGCAGAGGAGCAGGAGGAAATAACATGTACAAGACAGCACAGAGGAGCTGGAGGAATTAACATGTACACGGCAGTGCAGAGGAGCTGGAGGAAATAACATGTACACGTCAGCACAGAGGAGCTGGAGGAAATAACATGTACACGTCAGCACAGAGGAGCTGAGGAAATAACATGTACACGTCAGCACAGAGGAGCTGGAGGAAATAACATGTACACGGTAGCGCAGAGGAGCTGAGGAAATAACATGCACACGACAGCACAGAGGAGCTGAGGAAATAACATGCACACGTCAGCACAGAGGAGTTGGAGGAAATACCATGTACACGGCAGCACAGAGGAGCTGAGGAAATAACATGTGCATGGCAGCACAGAGGAGCTTGAGGAAATAACATGTACACAGCAGCACAGAGGAGCTGAGGAAATAACATGTGCATGGCAGCACAGAGGAGCTGGAGGAAATAACATGTACACGGCAGCAAAGAGGAGCTGAGGAAATAACATGTACACGACAGCACAGAGGAGCAGGAGGAAATAACATGTACACGGCAGCGTAGAGGAGCTGAGGAAATAACATGTACACGGCAGCACAGCGGAGCTGAGGAAATAACATGTACACGGCAGCACAGAGGAGCTGAGGAAATGACATGTAGACGGCAACGCAGAGGAGATGGAGGAAATAACATATACAGGGCAGCGTAGAGGAGCTGAGGAAATAACATGTACACGACAGCACAGAGGAGCTGGAGGAAATAACATGTACACGACAGCACAGAGGAGCTGAGGAAATGACATGTACACGGCAGCGCAGAGGAGCTGAGGAAATAACATGTACACGACAGCACAGAGGAGCTGGAGGAAATAACATGTACACGACAGCACAGAGGAGCTGAGGAAATGACATGTACACGGCAGCGCAGAAGAGCTGAGGAAATAACATGTACACGACAGCACAGAGGAGCTGGAGGAAATAACATGTACACGACAGCACAGAGTAGCTGAGGAAATGACATGTACACGGCAACGCAGAGGAGATGGAGGAAATAACATATACACGGCAACACAGAGGAGCTGAGGAAATAACATGTACACGGCAGCACAGAGGAGCTGAGGAGATAACATGTAAACGGCAGCACAGATGAGCTGAGGAAATAACATGTACACGGCAGCACAGAGGAGCTGAGGAAATAACATGTACACGGCAGCACAGAGGAGCTGAGGAAATAACATGTACACGTCAGCACAGAGGAGCTGAGGAAATAACATGTACACGGCAGCACAGAGGAGCTGAGGAAATAACATGTACACGGCAGCACAGAGGAGCTGAGGAAATAACATGTACACGGCAGCACAGAGGAGCTGAGGAAATAACATGTACACGTCAGCGCAGAGGAGCTGAGGAAATAACATGTACACGGCAGCACAGAAGAGCTGAGGAAATAACATGTACACGGCAGCACAGAGGAGCTGAGGAAATAACATGTACACGGCAGCACAGAGGGGCTGAGGAAATAACATGTACATGTCAGCGCAGAGGAGCTGAGGAAATAACATGTACACGGCAGCGCAGAGGAGCTGAGGAAATAACATGTACTCGGCAGCACAGAGGAGCTGAGGAATTAACATGTACAGGTCAGCGCAGAGGAGCTGAGGAAATAACATGTACACGGCAGCACAGAGGAGCTGAGGAAATAACATGTACACGGCAGCACAGAGGAGCTGAGGAAATAACATGTACACGGCAGCACAGAGGAGCTGAGGAAATAACATGTACACGGCAGCACAGAGGAGCTGAGGAAATAACATGTACACGTCAGCGCAGAGGAGCTGAGGAAATAACATGTACACGGCAGCACAGAGGAGCTGAGGAAATAACATGTACACGTCAGCACAGAGGAGCTGAGGAAATAACATGTACACGGCAGCACAGAGGAGCTGAGGAAATAACATGTACACGTCAGCGCAGAGGAGCTGAGGAAATAACATGTACACGGCAGCACAGAGGAGCTGGAGGAAATAACATGTACACGGCAGTGCAGAGGAGCTGAGGAAATAACATGTACACAGCAGCGCAGAGGAGCTGAGGAAATAACATGTACACAGCAGCGCAGAGGAGCTGAGGAAATAACATGTACACGGCAGCACAGAGGAGCTGGAGGAAATAACATGTACACGACAGCACAGAGGAGCTGAGGAAATGACATGTACACGGCAGCGCAGAAGAGCTGAGGAAATAACATGTACACGACAGCACAGAGGAGCTGGAGGAAATAACATGTACACGACAGCACAGAGGAGCTGAGGAAATGACATGTACACGGCAACGCAGAGGAGATGGAGGAAATAACATATACACGGCAACACAGAGGAGCTGAGGAAATAACATGTACACGGCAGCACAGAGGAGCTGAGGAGATAACATGTACACGGCAGCACAGAGGAGCTGAGGAAATAACATGTACACGGCAGCACAGAGGAGCTGAGGAAATAACATGTACACGGCAGCACAGAGGAGCTAAGGAAATAACATGTACACGTCAGCACAGAGGAGCTGAGGAAATAACATGTACACGGCAGCACAGAGGAGCTGAGGAAATAACATGTACACGGCAGCGCAGAGGAGCTGAGGAAATAACATGTACACAGCAGCGCAGAGGAGCTGAGGAAATAACATGTACACGGCAGCACAGAGGAGCTGGAGGAAATAACATGTACACGACAGCACAGAGGAGCTGAGGAAATGACATGTACACGGCAGCGCAGAAGAGCTGAGGAAATAACATGTACACGGCAGCACAGAGGAGCTGGAGGAAATAACATGTACACGGCAGTGCAGAGGAGCTGAGGAAATAACATGTACACAGCAGCGCAGAGGAGCTGAGGAAATAACATGTACACAGCAGCGCAGAGGAGCTGAGGAAATAACATGTACACGGCAGCACAGAGGAGCTGGAGGAAATAACATGTACACGACAGCACAGAGGAGCTGAGGAAATGACATGTACACGGCAGCGCAGAAGAGCTGAGGAAATAACATGTACACGACAGCACAGAGGAGCTGGAGGAAATAACATGTACACGACAGCACAGAGGAGCTGAGGAAATGACATGTACACGGCAACGCAGAGGAGATGGAGGAAATAACATATACACGGCAACACAGAGGAGCTGAGGAAATAACATGTACACGGCAGCACAGAGGAGCTGAGGAGATAACATGTACACGGCAGCACAGAGGAGCTGAGGAAATAACATGTACACGGCAGCACAGAGGAGCTGAGGAAATAACATGTACACGGCAGCACAGAGGAGCTAAGGAAATAACATGTACACGTCAGCACAGAGGAGCTGAGGAAATAACATGTACACGGCAGCACAGAGGAGCTGAGGAAATAACATGTACACGGCAGCACAGAGGAGCTGAGGAAATAACATGTACACGGCAGCACAGAGGAGCTGAGGAAATAACATGTACACGTCAGCGCAGAGGAGCTGAGGAAATAACATGTACACGGCAGCACAGAAGAGCTGAGGAAATAACATGTACACTGCAGCACAGAGGAGCTGAGGAAATAACATGTACACGGCAGTACAGAGGAGCTGAGGAAATAACATGTACACGTCAGCGCAGAGGAGCTGAGGAAATAACATGTACACGGCAGCACAGAAGAGCTGAGGAAATAACATGTACACGGCAGCACAGAGGAGCTGAGGAAATAACATGTACACGGCAGCACAGAGGGGCTGAGGAAATAACATGTACATGTCAGCGCAGAGGAGCTGAGGAAATAACATGTACACGGCAGCGCAGAGGAGCTGAGGAAATAACATGTACACGACAGCGCAGAGGAGCTGAGGAATTAACATGTACACGTCAGCGCAGAGGAGCTGAGGAAATAACATGTACATGGCAGCGCAGAGGAGCTGAGGAAATAACATGTACACGGCAGCACAGAGGAACTGAGGAAATAACATGTACACGGCAGCACAGAGGAGCTGAGGAAATAACATGTACACGGCAGCACAGAGGAGCTGAGGAAATAACATGTACACGTCAGCGCAGAGGAGCTGAGGAAATAACATGTACATGTCAGCGCAGAGGAGCTGAGGAAATAACATGTACATGTCAGCGCAGAGGAGCTGAGGAAATAACATGTACACGGCAGCACAGAGGGGCTGAGGAAATAACATGTACATGTCAGCGCAGAGGAGCTGAGGAAATAACATGTACACGTCAGCGCAGAGGAGCTGAGGAAATAACATGTACATGGCAGCGCAGAGGAGCTGAGGAAATAACATGTACACGGCAGCACAGAGGAACTGAGGAAATAACATGTACACGGCAGCACAGAGGAGCTGAGGAAATAACATGTACACGGCAGCACAGAGGAGCTGAGGAAATAACATGTACACGTCAGCGCAGAGGAGCTGAGGAAATAACATGTACACGTCAGCGCAGAGGAGCTGAGGAAATAACATGTACACGGCAGCACAGAGGAGCTGAGGAAATAACATGTACACGACAGCGCAGAGGAGCTGAGGAAATAACATGTACACAGCAGCGCAGAGGAGCTGAGGAAATAACATGTACACAGCAGCGCAGAGGAGCTGAGGAAATAACATGTACAAGGCAGCACAGAGAAGCTGAGGAAATAACATGTACACGGCAGCACAGTGGAATAAGTAGATCATGAAGCTTACCTGTCCTGAGTGACTTCAGAACGAGATTCAATCTAAAGTCCAAAGAATAATTATTCATGAAATAAAAAATTTATTTCTTTAGATAAAATTCATCAGGTCAAAAAAGTTGAAAAATCCATATATACAAAGTCCCAGAAGCGCAATGCAGCACGGGTTGGATGACAGGAATCTGAAGACTCTTTGGAGAATGCATAGATTACAAACCTGACAAAGGCGCACGCCCTCCTCATGTGATCAAGAGAAAGTTACTAAAGACCATAAACCCACAGGAGAAACAACCAATGATATAAATACACACTATATATACCATATATCCACACAGCCTCCAATAATCAATAATATAAATACACACTATATATACTATATATCCACACAGCCTCCAATAATCAATAATATAAATACACACTATATATACTATATATCCACACAGCCTCCAATAATCAATAATATAAATACACACTATATATACTATATATCCACACAGCATCCAATAATCAATAATATAAATACACACTATATATACTATATATCCACACAGCCTCCAATAATCAATAATATAAATACACACTATATATACTATATATCCACACAGCCTCCAATAATCAATAATATAAATTCACACTATATATACTATATATCCACACAGCCTCCAATAATCAATAATATAAATACACACTATATATACTATATATCCACACAGCCTCCAATAATAAATAATATAAATACACACTATATATACTATATATCCACACAGCCTCCAATAATCAATAATATAAATACACACTATATATACTATATATCCACACAGCATCCAATAATCAATAATATAAATACACACTATATATACTATATATCCACACAACATCCAATAATCAATAATATAAATACACACTATATATACTATATATCCACACAGCATCCAATAATCAATAATATAAATACACACTATATATACTATATATCCACACAGCATCCAATAATCAATAATATAAATACACACTATATATACTATATATCCACACAACATCCAATAATCAATAATATAAATACACACTATATACACTATATATCCACACAGCATCCAATAATCAATAATATAAATACACACTATATACACTATATATCCACACAGCCTCCAATAATCAATAATATAAATACACACTATATACACTATATATCCATACAGCATCCAATAATCAATAATATAAATACACACTATATATACTATATATCCACACAGCATCCAATAATCAATAATATAAATACACACTATATACACTATATATCCACACAGCATCCAATAATCAATAATATAAATACACACTATATACACTATATATCCACACAGCCTCCAATAATCAATAATATAAATACACACTATATATACTATATATCCACACAGCCTCCAATAATCAATAATATAAATACACACTATATATACTATATATCCACACAGCCTCCAATAATCAATAATATAAATACACACTATATACACTATATATCCACACAGCCTCCAATAATCAATAATATAAATACACACTATATATACTATATATCCACACAGCCTCCAATAATCAATAATATAAATACACACTATATATACTATATATCCACACAGCATCCAATAATCAATAATATAAATACACACTATATACACTATATATCCACACAGCCTCCAATAATCAATAATATAAATACACACTATATATACTATATATCCACACAGCCTCCAATAATCAATAATATAAATACACACTATATATACTATATATCCACACAGCCTCCAATAATCAATAATATAAATACACACTATATACACTATATATCCACACAGCCTCCAATAATCAATAATATAAATACACACTATATATACTATATATCCACACAGCCTCCAATAATCAATAATATAAATACACACTATATATACTATATATCCACACAGCATCCAATAATCAATAATATAAATACACACTATATATACTATATATCCACACAACATCCAATAATCAATAATATAAATACACACTATATATACTATATATCCACACAGCCTCCAATAATCAATAATATAAATACACACTATATACACTATATATCCACACAACATCCAGTAATCAATAATATAAATACACACTATATACACTATATATCCACACAGCATCCAATAATCAATAATATAAATACACACTATATACACTATATATCCACACAGCATCCAATAATCAATAATATAAATACACACTATATATACTATATATCCACACAGCCTCCAATAATCAATAATATAAATACACACTATATACACTATATATCCACACAACATCCAATAATCAATAATATAAATACACACTATATACACTATATATCCACACAGCATCCAATAATCAATAATATAAATACACACTATATACACTATATATCCACACAGCATCCAATAATCAATAATATAAATACACACTATATATACTATATATCCACACAGCCTCCAATAATCAATAATATAAATACACACTATATACACTATATATCCACACAACATCCAATAATCAATAATATAAATACACACTATATACACTATATATCCACACAGCATCCAATAATCAATAATATAAATACACACTATATACACTATATATCCACACAGCATCCAATAATCAATAATATAAATACACACTATATATACTATATATCCACACAGCATCCAATAACACAGGTCAACGAAAAAAAATTTTTTTTCTGGTGTCCAAAATATTTTAATGAATTTGGGGTATTTTTGGGGTGCTGATTCTGAATATGTCATCAGTTTTGCCAGATTGGCTCAAGTTTTTGAGATTTTTGGTATCTTATTTATAGCACTTGTTGGTAAATGCGACGCATCATCTCATTAATTTCTTTGGATTAGTACTTGAACTGAGCAGTTCTCAATATAGTTTTGTGTTAATTAGTGTTCTAAAAGTTTGTTCATAGCTTGATTTTTGCACTAACTTTATGTTGTTGTCTGTTTTCCAGTGAAAAGCATGAACTCATCATGAAGAAGTTGTCTTAACGATCCAGACTCATTCTGTTACATTTGTGGTGAATATACACTGCCAAAACATAGAAGAAACATAACAGACTTCGTAAAAAAAGTGTATTTTGCCTATTTTGGGGTTATGCTTGGGGACCAAGACAAGTTTTGGGCACCACACATAGTGTGCAAAGCATGTATCGAATTATTACGAAAATGGAGCAAAGGACAAAGAAAAAGCTTCAAATTTGGTGTTCCAATGGTGTGGAGAGAGCCAAAAAATCATCATGATGACTGTTATTTCTGTGCAGTGCAAGTGCAAGGATTCAATAAGCATAAGAAACGAAAATGGGAGTAACATGGAATCTGCAAGAAGGCCTGTCCCTCATTGTGAAGATGTGCCTGTACCTGTGTTTACCATAAATAACAGTCATCATGATGATTTTTTGGCTCTCTCCACACCATTGGAACACCAAATTTGAAGCTTTTTCTTTGTCCTTTGCTCCATTTTCGTAATAATTCGATACATGCTTTGCACACTATGTGTGGTGCCCAAAACTTGTCTTGGTCCCCAAGCATAACCCCAAAATAGGCAAAATACACTTTTTTTACGAAGTCTGTTATGTTTCTTCTATGTTTTGGCAGTGTGTATTCACCACAAATGTAACAGAATGAGTCTGGATCGTTAAGACAACTTCTTCTTGATGAGTTCATGCTTTTCACTGGAAAACAGACAACAACATAAAGTTAGTGCAAAAATCAAGCTATGAACAAACTTTTAGAACACTAATTAACACAAAACTATATTGAGAACTGCTCAGTTCAAGTACTAATCCAAAGAAATTAATGAGATGATGCGTCGCATTTACCAACAAGTGCTATAAATAAGATACCAAAAATCTCAAAAACTTGAGCCAATCTGGCAAAACTGATGACATATTCAGAATCAGCACCCCAAAAATACCCTAAATTCGATGAAATATCTTTGGCACCAAAAATGCTGTTGACCAGTGTAATCAATAATATAAATACACACTATATATACTATATATCCACACAGCCTCCAATAATCAATAATATAAATACACACTATATACACTATATATCCACACAGCATCCAATAATCAATAATATAAATACACACTATATACACTATATATCCACACAGCATCCAATAATCAATAATATAAATACACACTATATACACTATATATCCACACAGCATCCAATAATCAATAATATAAATACACACTATATACACTATATATCCACACAGCCTCCAATAATCAATAATATAAATACACACTATATACACTATATATCCACACAGCCTCCAATAATCAATAATATAAATACACACTATATATACTATATATCCACACAGCATCCAATAATCAATAATATAAATACACACTATATATACTATATATCCACACAGCATCCAATAATCAATAATATAAATACACACTATATATACTATATATCCACACAGCCTCCAATAATCAATAATATAAATACACACTATATATACTATATATCCACACAGCCTCCAATAATCAATAATATAAATACACACTATATATACTATATATCCACACAGCATCCAATAATCAATAATATAAATACACACTATATATACTATATATCCACACAGCATCCAATAATCAATAATATAAATACACACTATATATACTATATATCCACACAGCCTCCAATAATCAATAATATAAATACACACTATATATACTATATATCCACACAGCCTCCAATAATCAATAATATAAATACAGACTATATATACTATATATCCACACAGCCTCCAATAATCAATAATATAAATACACACTATATATACTATATATCCACACAGCCTCCAATAATCAATAATATAAATACTCACTATATACACTATATATCCACACAGCCTCCAATAATCAATAATATAAATACACACTATATATACTATATATCCACACAGCATCCAATAATCAATAATATAAATACACACTATATATACTATATATCCACACAGCCTCCAATAATCAATAATATAAATCCACACTATATATACTATATATCCACACAGCCTCCAATAATCAATAATATAAATCCACACTATATATACTATATATCCACACAGCATCCAATAATCAATAATATAAATACACACTATATACACTATATATCCACACAGCATCCAATAATCAATAATATAAATACACACTATATACACTATATATCCACACAGCCTCCAATAATCAATAATATAAATACACACTATATATACTATATATCCACACAGCCTCCAATAATCAATAATATAAATACTCACTATATACACTATATATCCACACAGCCTCCAATAATCAATAATATAAATACACACTATATATACTATATATCCACACAGCATCCAATAATCAATAATATAAATACACACTATATACACTATATATCCACACAGCCTCCAATAATCAATAATATAAATACACACTATATATACTATATATCCACACAGCCTCCAATAATCAATAATATAAATACACACTATATATACTATATATCCACACAGCCTCCAATAATCAATAATATAAATACACACTATATATACTATATATCCACACAGCATCCAATAATCAATAATATAAATACACACTATATATACTATATATCCACACAGCCTCAAATAATCAATAATATAAATACACACTATATATACTATATATCCACACAGCCTCCAATAATCAATAATATAAATACAGACTATATATACTATATATCCACACAGCCTCCAATAATCAATAATATAAATACACACTATATATACTATATATCCACACAGCCTCCAATAATCAATAATATAAATACTCACTATATACACTATATATCCACACAGCCTCCAATAATCAATAATATAAATACACACTATATATACTATATATCCACACAGCCTCCAATAATCAATAATATAAATACACACTATATATACTATATATCCACACAGCCTCCAATAATCAATAATATAAATACTCACTATATATACTATATATCCACACAGCCTCCAATAATCAATAATATAAATACACACTATACATACTATATATCCACACAACCTCCAATAATCAATAATATAAATACACACTATATATACTATATATCCACACAGCCTCCAATAATCAATAATATAAATACACACTATATATACTATATATCCACACAGCCTCCAATAATCAATAATATAAATACACACTATATATACTATATATCCACACAGCATCCAATAATCAATAATATAAATACTCACTATATACACTATATATCCACACAGCCTCCAATAATCAATAATATAAATACACACTATATATACTATATATCCACACAGCCTCCAATAATCAATAATATAAATACACACTATATACACTATATATCCACACAGCCTCCAATAATCAATAATATAAATACACACTATATATACTATATATCCACACAACCTCCAATAATCAATAATATAAATACACACTATATATACTATATATCCACACAGCCTCCAATAATCAATAATATAAATACACACTATATATACTATATATCCACACAGCCTCCAATAATCAATAATATAAATACACACTATATATACTATATATCCACACAGCCTCCAATAATCAATAATATAAATACACACTATATACACTATATATCCACACAGCCTCCAATAATCAATAATATAAATACACACTATATATACTATATATCCACACAACCTCCAATAATCAATAATATAAATACACACTATATATACTATATATCCACACAGCCTCCAATAATCAATAATATAAATACACACTATATACACTATATATCCACACAGCCTCCAATAATCAATAATATAAATACACACTATATATACTATATATCCACACAGCCTCCAATAATCAATAATATAAATACACACTATATACACTATATATCCACACAGCCTCCAATAATCAATAATATAAATACACACTATATATACTATATATCCACACAGCCTCCAATAATCAATAATATAAATACACACTATATATACTATATATCCACACAGCCTCCAATAATCAATAATATAAATACACACTATATATACTATATATCCACACAGCCTCCAATAATCAATAATATAAATACACACTATATACACTATATATCCACACAGCCTCCAATAATCAATAATATAAATACACACTATATATACTATATATCCACACAACCTCCAATAATCAATAATATAAATACACACTATATATACTATATATCCACACAGCCTCCAATAATCAATAATATAAATACACACTATATACACTATATATCCACACAGCCTCCAATAATCAATAATATAAATACACACTATATATACTATATATCCACACAGCCTCCAATAATCAATAATATAAATACACACTATATATACTATATATCCACACAGCCTCCAATAATCAATAATATAAATACACACTATATACACTATATATCCACACAGCCTCCAATAATCAATAATATAAATACACACTATATATACTATATATCCACACAACCTCCAATAATCAATAATATAAATACACACTATATATACTATATATCCACACAGCCTCCAATAATCAATAATATAAATACACACTATATATACTATATATCCACACAGCCTCCAATAATCAATAATATAAATACACACTATATATACTATATATCCACACAACATCCAATAATCAATAATATAAATACACACTATATATACTATATATCCACACAGCCTCCAATAATCAATAATATAAATACACACTATATATACTATATATCCACACAGCATCCAATAATCAATAATATAAATACACACTATATATACTATATATACACACAGCCTCCAATAATCAATAATATAAATACACACTATATACACTATATATCCACACAACCTCCAATAATCAATAATATAAATACACACTATATATACTATATATCCACACAGCCTCCAATAATCAATAATATAAATACACACTATATATACTATATATCCACACAGCCTCCAATAATCAATAATATAAATACACACTATATACACTATATATCCACATAGCCTCCAATAATCAATAATATAAATACACACTATATACACTATATATCCACACAGCCTCCAATAATCAATAATATAAATACACACTATATATACTATATATCCACACAGCATCCAATAATCAATAATATAAATACACACTATATATACTATATATCCACACAGCATCCAATAATCAATAATATAAATACACACTATATATACTATATATCCACACAGCCTCCAATAATCAATAATATAAATACACACTATATATACTATATATCCACACAGCCTCCAATAATCAATAATATAAATACACACTATATATACTATATATCCACACAGCATCCAATAATCAATAATATAAATACACACTATATACACTATATATCCACACAGCCTCCAATAATCAATAATATAAATACACACTATATATACTATATATCCACACAGCCTCCAATAATCAATAATATAAATACACACTATATATACTATATATCCACACAGCCTCCAATAATCAATAATATAAATACACACTATATATACTATATATCCACACAGCATCCAATAATCAATAATATAAATACACACTATATATACTATATATCCACACAGCCTCCAATAATCAATAATATAAATACACACTATATATACTATATATCCACACAGCCTCCAATAATCAATAATATAAATACAGACTATATATACTATATATCCACACAGCCTCCAATAATCAATAATATAAATACACACTATATATACTATATATCCACACAGCCTCCAATAATCAATAATATAAATACTCACTATATACACTATATATCCACACAGCCTCCAATAATCAATAATATAAATACACACTATACATACTATATATCCACACAACCTCCAATAATCAATAATATAAATACACACTATATATACTATATATCCACACAGCCTCCAATAATCAATAATATAAATACACACTATATATACTATATATCCACACAGCCTCCAATAATCAATAATATAAATACACACTATATATACTATATATCCACACAGCATCCAATAATCAATAATATAAATACTCACTATATACACTATATATCCACACAGCCTCCAATAATCAATAATATAAATACACACTATATATACTATATATCCACACAGCCTCCAATAATCAATAATATAAATACACACTATATATACTATATATCCACACAGCCTCCAATAATCAATAATATAAATACACACTATATATACTATATATCCACACAGCCTCCAATAATCAATAATATAAATACACACTATATATACTATATATCCACACAGCCTCCAATAATCAATAATATAAATACACACTATATATACTATATATCCACACAGCCTCCAATAATCAATAATATAAATACTCACTATATATACTATATATCCACACAACCTCCAATAATCAATAATATAAATACACACTATATATACTATATATCCACACAGCCTCCAATAATCAATAATATAAATACACACTATATATACTATATATCCACACAGCATCCAATAATCAATAATATAAATACTCACTATATATACTATATATCCACACAACCTCCAATAATCAATAATATAAATACACACTATATATACTATATATCCACACAGCCTCCAATAATCAATAATATAAATACACACTATATATACTATATATCCACACAGCCTCCAATAATCAATAATATAAATACACACTATATATACTATATATCCACACAGCCTCCAATAATCAATAATATAAATACACACTATATACACTATATATCCACACAGCCTCCAATAATCAATAATATAAATACACACTATATATACTATATATCCACACAACCTCCAATAATCAATAATATAAATACACACTATATATACTATATATCCACACAGCCTCCAATAATCAATAATATAAATACACACTATATACACTATATATCCACACAGCCTCCAATAATCAATAATATAAATACACACTATATATACTATATATCCACACAGCCTCCAATAATCAATAATATAAATACACACTATATACACTATATATCCACACAGCCTCCAATAATCAATAATATAAATACACACTATATATACTATATATCCACACAGCCTCCAATAATCAATAATATAAATACACACTATATATACTATATATCCACACAGCCTCCAATAATCAATAATATAAATACACACTATATATACTATATATCCACACAGCCTCCAATAATCAATAATATAAATACACACTATATACACTATATATCCACACAGCCTCCAATAATCAATAATATAAATACACACTATATATACTATATATCCACACAGCCTCCAATAATCAATAATATAAATACACACTATATATACTATATATCCACACAGCCTCCAATAATCAATAATATAAATACACACTATATATACTATATATCCACACAGCCTCCAATAATCAATAATATAAATACACACTATATACACTATATATCCACACAGCCTCCAATAATCAATAATATAAATACACACTATATATACTATATATCCACACAACCTCCAATAATCAATAATATAAATACACACTATATATACTATATATCCACACAGCCTCCAATAATCAATAATATAAATACACACTATATACACTATATATCCACACAGCCTCCAATAATCAATAATATAAATACACACTATATATACTATATATCCACACAGCCTCCAATAATCAATAATATAAATACACACTATATATACTATATATCCACACAACCTCCAATAATCAATAATATAAATACACACTATATATACTATATATCCACACAACATCCAATAATCAATAATATAAATACACACTATATATACTATATATCCACACAACCTCCAATAATCAATAATATAAATACACACTATATATACTATATATCCACACAGCCTCCAATAATCAATAATATAAATACACACTATATATACTATATATCCACACAGCCTCCAATAATCAATAATATAAATACACACTATATATACTATATATCCACACAACCTCCAATAATCAATAATATAAATACACACTATATACACTATATATCCACACAACATCCAGTAATCAATAATATAAATACACACTATATATACTATATATCCACACAACATCCAATAATCAATAATATAAATACACACTATATATACTATATATCCACACAACCTCCAATAATCAATAATATAAATACACACTATATATACTATATATCCACACAGCCTCCAATAATAAATAATATAAATACACACTATATATACTATATATCCACACAGCCTCCAATAATCAATAATATAAATACACACTATATATACTATATATCCACACAGCCTCCAATAATCAATAATATAAATACACACTATATACACTATATATCCACACAACATCCAGTAATCAATAATATAAATACACACTATATATACTATATATCCACACAGCCTCCAATAATCAATAATATAAATACACACTATATATACTATATATCCACACAGCATCCAATAATCAATAATATAAATACACACTATATATACTATATATCCACACAACATCCAATAATCAATAATATAAATACACACTATATATACTATATATCCACACAACATCCAATAATCAATAATATAAATACACACTATATACACTATATATCCACACAGCATCCAATAATCAATAATATAAATACACACTATATACACTATATATCCACACAGCATCCAATAATCAATAATATAAATACACACTATATATACTATATATCCACACAGCGTCCAATAATCAATAATATAAATACACACTATATATACTATATATCCACACAGCCTCCAATAATCAATAATATAAATACACACTATATATACTATATATCCACACAGCATCCAATAATCAATAATATAAATACACACTATATATACTATATATCCACACAACATCCAATAATCAATAATATAAATACACACTATATACACTATATATCCACATAGCCTCCAATAATCAATAATATAAATACAAACTATATATACTATATATCCACACAGCCTCCAATAATCAATAATATAAATACACACTATATATACTATATATCCACACAGCGTCCAATAATCAATAATATAAATACACACTATATATACTATATATCCACACAGCATCCAATAATCAATAATATAAATACACACTATATATACTATATATCCACATAGCCTCCAATAATCAATAATATAAATACACACTATATATACTATATATCCACACAGCGTCCAATAATCAATAATATAAATACACACTATATATACTATATATCCACACAGCATCCAATAATCAATAATATAAATACACACTATATACACTATATATCCACATAGCCTCCAATAATCAATAATATAAATACACACTATATATACTATATATCCACACAGCCTCCAATAATCAATAATATAAATGCACACTATATACACTATATATCCACACAGCGTCCAATAATCAATAATATAAATACACACTATATATACTATATATCCACACAGCCTCCAATAATCAATAATATAAATACACACTATATATACTATATATCCACACAGCCTCCAATAATCAATAATATAAATGCACACTATATACACTATATATCCACACAGCGTCCAATAATCAATAATATAAATACACACTATATATACTATATATCCACACAGCGTCCAATAATAAATAATATAAATACACACTATATACACTATATATCCACACAGCATCCAATAATCAATAATATAAATACACACTATATATACTATATATCCACACAACATCCTATAATCAATAATATAAATACACACTATATATACTATATATCCACACAGCCTCCAATAATCAATAATATAAATACACACTATATATACTATATATACACACAGCCTCCAATAATCAATAATATAAATACACACTATATATACTATATATCCACACAGCCTCCAATAATCAATAATATAAATACACACTATATATACTATATATCCACACAGCGTCCAATAATCAATAATATAAATACACACTATATATACTATATATCCACACAGCATCCAATAATCAATAATATAAATACACACTATATATACTATATATCCACACAGCATCCAATAATCAATAATATAAATACACACTATTTATACTATATATCCACACAGCCTCCAATAATCAATAATATAAATACACACTATATATACTATATATCCACACAGCATCCAATAATCAATAATATAAATACACACTATATATACTATATATCCACACAGCCTCCAATAATCAATAATATAAATACACGCTATATATACTATATATCCACACAGCGTCCAATAATCAATAATATAAATACACACTATATATACTATATATCCACACAGCCTCCAATAATCAATAATATAAATACACACTATATATACTATATATCCACACAGCATCCAATAATCAATAATATAAATACACACTATATATACTATATATACACACAGCCTCCAATAATCAATAATATAAATACACACTATATATACTATATATCCACACAGCATCCAATAATCAATAATATAAATACACACTATATATACTATATATCCACACAGCATCCAATTATCAATAATATAAATACTCACTATATACACTATGTATCCACACAACATCCAATAATCAATAATATAAATACACACTATATACACTATATATCCACACAGCATCCAATAATCAATAATATAAATACATACTATATCTAATATATATCCACACAGCCTCCAATAATCAATAATATAAATACACACTATATATACTATATATCCACACAACATCCAATAATCAATAATATAAATACACACTATATACACTATATATCCACACAGCATCCAATAATCAATAATATAAATACATACTATATCTAATATATATCCACACAGCCTCCAATAATCAATAATATAAATACACACTATATATACTATATATCCACACAACATCCAACAATCAATAATATAAATACACACTATATATACTATATATCCACACAGCATCCAATAATCAATAATATAAATACAGACTATATACACTATATATCCACACAGCATCCAATAATCAATAATATAAATACACACTATATATACTATATATCCACACAGCCTCCAATAATCAATAATATAAATACACACTATATATACTATATATCCACACAACATCCAATAATCAATAATATAAATACACACTATATACACTATATATCCACACAGCATCCAATAATCAATAATATATATACACACTATATACACTATATATCCACACAGCCTCCAATAATCAATAATATAAATACACACTATATATACTATATATCCACACAGCCTCCAATAATCAATAATATAAATACACACTATATATACTATATATCCACACAGCATCCAATAATCAATAATATAAATACACACTATATACACTATATATCCGCACAGCATCCTATAATCAATAATATAAATACACACTATATATACTATATATCCACACAGCATCCAATAATCAATAATATAAATACACACTATATACACTATATATCCACACAGCCTCCAATAATCAATAATATCAATACACACTATATATACTATATATCCACACAGCCTCCAATAATCAATAATATAAATACACACTATATACACTATATATCCACACAGCCTCCAATAATCAATAATATAAATACACACTATATACACTATATATCCACACAGCCTCCAATAATCAATAATATAAATACACACTATATCTAATATATATCCACACAGCGTCCAATAATCAATAATATAAATACACACTATATACACTATATATCCACATAGCCTCCAATAATCAATAATATAAATACACACTATATACACTATATATCCACACAGCCTCCAATAATCAATAATATAAATACACACTATATATACTATATATCCACACAGCATCCAATAATCAATAATATAAATACACACTATATACACTATGTATCCACACAACATCCAATAATCAATAATATAAATACACACTATATATACTATATATCCACACAGCCTCCAATAATCAATAATATAAATACATACTATATATACTATATATCCACACAGCATCCAATAATCAATAATATAAATACACACTATATACACTATGTATCCACACAACATCCAATAATCAATAATATAAATACACACTATATATACTATATATCCACACAACATCCAATAATCAATAATATAAATACATACTATATCTAATATATAAAGCTCATAGTGTGTGTGTGTCCGGGATAGGCATCCGCACCGTCGCAGCTACAGCCACAAAATTTGGCACAGTCACACGTCTGGACCCCGAGAGCGTCCTAGGCTATGTTGTGAGGCGAAATTTTAACCCCGCGCGATCCAATTCACCAAACAATTTTGCCCCTATATACATAATGGGGAAAAAGTGTGTGTATCAAGCCCCACCCCTCATTATGATGTCATAATGGTTGACTATGGGATGGAGGATATGTATGATGGGTATATGGGCATGAGACTATGGGATGGAGGATGTGTGATGGGTATATGGGCACGGGACTATGGGATGGAGGATATGTATGATGGGTATATGGCACGGGACTATGGGATGGAGGATATGTATGATGGGTATATGGGCATGGGACTATGGGTTGGAGGATATGTATGATGGGTATATGAGCACCGGACTATGGGATGGAGGATATGTATGATGGGTATATGGGCACGGGACTATGGGATGGAGGATATGTATGATGGGTATATGAGCACCGGACTATGGGATGGAGGATATGTATGATGGGTATATGGGCATGGGACTATGGGATGGAGGATGTGTGATGGGTATATGGGCACTGGACTATGGGTTGGAGGATATGTATGATGGGTATATGAGCACCGGACTATGGGATGGAGGATATGTATGATGGGTATATGAGCACCGGACTATGGGATGGAGGATATGTATGATGGGTATATGGGCATGGGACTATGGGATGGAGGATGTGTGATGGGTATATGGGCACTGGACTATGGGATGGAGGATGTGTGATGGGTATATGGGCACTCGACTATGGGATGGAGGATATGTATGATAGGTATATGGGGATGGGACTATGGGATGGAGGATATGTATGATGGGTATATGGGCACGGGACTATGGGATGGAGGATGTGTGATGGGTATATGGGCACTGGACTATGGGATGGAGGATGTGTGATGGGTATATGGGCACTCGACTATGGGATGGAGGATATGTATGATAGGTATATGGGGATGGGACTATGGGATGGAGGATATGTATGATGGGTATATGGGCACGGGACTATGGGTTGGAGGATATGTATGATGGGTATATGAGCACCGGACTATGGGATGGAGGATATGTATGATGGGTATATGGGCATGGGACTATGGGATGGAGGATGTGTGATGGGTATATGGGCACTGGACTATGGGATGGAGGATGTGTGATGGGTATATGGGCACTCGACTATGGGATGGAGGATATGTATGATGGGAATATGGGCATGGGACTATGGGATGGAGGATGTGTGATGGGTATATGGGCACTGGACTATGGGATGGAGGATGTGTGATGGGTATATGGGCACTCGACTATGGGATGGAGGATATGTATGATGGGTATATGGGAACTCGACTATGGGATGGAGGATATGTATGATAGGTATATGGGGATGGGACTATGGGATGGAGGATATGTATGATGGGTATATGGGCACGGGACTATGGGATGAAGGATGTGTGATGGGTATATGGGCACTGGACTATGGGATGGAGGATATGTATGACGGGTATATGGGCATGGGACTATGGGATGGAGGATATGTATGACGGGTATATGGGCACGGGACTATGGGATGGAGGATATGTATGATGGGTATGTGGGCACAGGACTATGAGATGGAGGATATGTATGACGGGTATATGGGCACTGGACTATGGGATGGAGGATATGTATGACGGGTATATGGGCATGGGACTATGGGATGGAGGATGTGTGATGGGTATATGGGCACTGGACTATGGGATGGAGGATATGTATGACGGGTATATGGGCACTGGACTATGGGATGGAGGATATGTATGACCGGTATATGGGCACGAGACTATGGGATGGAGGATATGTATGATGGGTATGTGGGCACGGGACTATGGGATGTAGGATATGTATGACGGGTATATGGGCACTGGACTATGGGATGGAGGATATGTATGATGGGTATGTGGGCACGGGACTATGGGATGGAGGATATGTATGACGGGTATATGGGCACGGGACTATGGGATGGAGGATATGTATGATGGGTATGTGGGCACGGGACTATGGGATGGAGGATATGTATGACGGGTATATGGGCACTGGACTATGGGATGGAGGATATGTATGATGGGTATATGGGCATGGGACTATGGGATGGAGGATGTGTGGTGGGTATATGGGCTCTGGACTATGGGATGGAGGATATATATGATGGGTATATGGGCATGGGACTATGGGATGGAGGATGTGTGATGGGTATATGGGCACTGGACTATGGGATGGAGGATATGTATGACCGGTATATGGGCATGAGACTATGGGATGGAGCATATCTATGATGGGTATATGGGCATGGGACTATGGGATGGAGGATGTGTGATGGGTTTCTGGGCACTGGACTATGGGATGGAGGATATGTATGACGGGTATATGGGCATGAGACTATGGGATGGAGGATATGTATGATGGGTATATGGGCATGGGACTGTGGGATGGAGGATATGTATGACGGGTATATGGGCACGGGACTATGGGATGGAGGATATGTATGAAGGGTATATGGGCACGGGACTATGGGATGGAGGATGTGTGATGGGTATATGGGCACTGGACTATGGGATGGAGGATATGTATGACGGGTATATGGGCATGGGACTATGGGATGGAGGATGTGTGATGGGTATATGGGCACTGGACTATGTGATGGAGGATATGTATGACGGGTATATGGGCATGGGACTATAGGATGGAAGATGTGTGATGGGTATATGGGCACTGGACTATGGGATGGAGGATATGTATGACCGGTATATGGGCATGTAACTATAGGATGGAGGATATGTATGATGGGTATATGGGCATGGAACTATGGGATGGAGGATGTGTGATGGGTTTCTGGGCACTGGACTATGGGATGGAGGATATGTATGATGGGCATATGGGCATGAGACTATGGGATGGAGGATATGTATGACGGGTATATGGGCACGGGACTATGGGATGGAGGATATCTATGATGGGTAGGTGGGCACGGGACTATGGGATGGAGGATATGTATGATGGGTATATGGGCACTGGACTATGGGATGGAGGATATGTATGACGGGTATATGGGCATGGGACTATGGGATGGAGGATGTGTGATGGGTATATGGGCACTGGACTATGGGATGGAGGATATGTATGACCGGTATATGGGCATGAGACTATGGGATGGAGGATATGTATGATGGGTATATGGGCATGGGACTATGGGATGGAGGATGTGTGATGGGTTTCTGGGCACTGGACTATGGGATGGAGGATATGTATGACAGGTATATGGGCATGGGACTATGGGATGTAGGATATGTATGATGGGTATATGGGCATGAGACTATGGGATGGAGGATATGTATGATGGGTATATGGGCATGAGACTATGGGATGGAGGATATGTATGATGGGTATGTGGGCATGGGACTATGAGATGGAAAATATGTATGATGGGTATATGGGCACTGGATTATGGGATGGAGGATATGTATGATGGGTATATGGGCATGAGACTATGGGATGGAGGATATGTATGATGGGTATATGGGCACTGGACTATGGGATGGAGGATGTGTGATGGGTATATGAGCATGGGACTATGGGATGGAGGATATGTATGATGGGTATATGGGCACTGGACTATGGGATGGAGGATGTGTGATGGGTATATGAGCATGGGACTATGGGATGGAGGATGTGTGATGGGTATATGGGCACTGGACTATGGGATGGAGGATAAGTATGATGGGTATATGGGCATGGGACTATGGGATGGTGGATATGTATGATGGGTATATGGGCATGGGACTATGGATGGAGGATGTGTGATGGGTATATGGGCACTGGACTATGGGATGGAGGATATGTATGACCGGTATATGGGCATGAGACTATGGGATGGAGGATATGTATGATGGGTATATGGGCATGGGACTATGGGATGGAGGATGTGTGATGGGTTTCTGGGCACTGGACTATGGGATGGAGGATATGTATGACAGGTATATGGGCATGGGACTATGGGATGTAGGATATGTATGATGGGTATATGGGCATGAGACTATGGGATGGAGGATATGTATGATGGGTATATGGGCATGAGACTATGGGATGGAGGATATGTATGATGGGTATGTGGGCATGGGACTATGAGATGGAAAATATGTATGATGGGTATATGGGCACTGGATTATGGGATGGAGGATATGTATGATGGGTATATGGGCATGAGACTATGGGATGGAGGATATGTATGATGGGTATATGGGCACTGGACTATGGGATGGAGGATGTGTGATGGGTATATGAGCATGGGACTATGGGATGGAGGATATGTATGATGGGTATATGGGCACTGGACTATGGGATGGAGGATGTGTGATGGGTATATGAGCATGGGACTATGGGATGGAGGATGTGTGATGGGTATATGGGCACTGGACTATGGGATGGAGGATAAGTATGATGGGTATATGGGCACTGGACTATGGGATGGAGGATAAGTATGATGGGTATATGAGCATGGGACTATGGGATGGAGGATGTGTGATGGGTATATGGGCACTGGACTCTGGGATGGTGGATATGTATGATGGGTATATTGGCATGGGACTATGGGATGGTGGATATGTATGATGGGTATATGGGCACAGGACTATGAGATGGCGGATATGTATTATGGTTATATGGGGACGGGACTATGGGATGGACGGTAATTATAATTTGCTATAACTAGCCACAGTGAGTTACTATGCCCGGGCAGCGCCGGGCTCTTCAGCTAGTCTAATGTATAAAGCTCAAGTGTGTGTATGTCCGGGATAGGCATCCGCACCGTCGCAGCTACAGCCACAAAATTTGGCACAGTCACACGTCTGGACCCTGAGAGTGTCCTAGGCTATGTTGTCGGGCGAAATTTTAACCCCGCGCGTTCCAATTCACCAAACAATTTTGCCCCTATCTGCATAATGGGGAAAAAGTATGTGTGTATCATGCCCCGCCCCTCATTATGATGTCATGATGGTTGCCATGGCAACGCTGATGTCATCATAGGTTGCAAGCCCCGCCGCTCATTATGATGTCATAATGGTTGACTATGGGATGGAGGATGTGTGATGGGTATATGGGCACTGGACTATGGGATGGAGGATATGTATGACGGGTATATGGGCATGGGACTATGGGATGAAGGATGTGTGATGGGTATATGGGCACGGGACTATGGGATGGCGGATATGTATGATGGGTATATGGGCACGGGACTATGACATGGAGGATGTGTGATGGGTATATGGGCACGGGACTATGGGATGGAGGATATGTATGATGGGTATATGGGCATGAGACTATGGGATGGAGGATGTGTGATGGGTATATGGGCACGGGACTATGACATGGAGGATGTGTGATGGGTATATGGGCATGAGACTATGGGATGGAGGATGTGTGATGGGTATATGGGCATGAGACTATGGGATGGAGGATGTGTGATGTGTATATGGGCACGGGACTATGACATGGAGGATGTGTGATGGGTATATGGGCATGAGACTATGGGATGGAGGATGTGTGATGGGTATATGGGCATGAGACTATGGGATGGAGGTTGTGTGATGGGTATATGGGCACTGGACTATCGGATGGAGGATATGTATGATTGGTATATGGGCATGAGACTATGGGATGGAGAATATGTATGATGGGTATATGGGCATGGGACTATGGGATGAAGGATGTGTGATGGGTATATGGGCACGGGACTATGGGATGGAGGATGTGTGATGGGTATGTGGGCTCTCGACTATGGGATGGAGGATATGTATGATGGGTATATGGGCACGGGACTATGGGTTGGAGGATAATTATAATTTGCTGTGTGATGGTGTGATATGCTATGTGTATTTCATTTTTTGTATATTCCTATTTTTCAATTTCAGTTAGTTTCATATTGTTTTTCTTATTGCATTGTAAGTCTACAGCCTCACTGTATCTGTCTCTTGATGACCCCCTGTAGTGCAATAATCCCTAAGTCCCTTTGTTCTCCTCTGGGATGCCTGGAAACCGCCATCTCTTCTTGTTTGACTTTCCCTGGACAAGGAAGGGGGTCGGGGGAGAACAGGAGCTGGGCAAGTCAGTTCCTGTGTGGACAGGATCGTGTAAAGACTGCATCTCAGAGAGAGAAGGACCCATTTTATCCTCTGGTGCTAGAGTTTTGGAATCTCGTTTCCCTGGACATTTTATCCTGATACTGGACTGCATTCTTATTCTGGACTATCTTATCCTTTGTGTGGTGGACTGAATATGGACCTTTTCGTATTTTTGCCTGAATAAAGGTCTTGGAATTGTTCACTCTTCGCTTGCTCTGTTGATTGTGTGATACCAGAGAAGGACCCCGTGACATGCTGTAACTAACCACAGTTAGTTACTATGCTCGGGCAGCGCCGGGCTCTTCAGCTAGTATACTATATATACACAGAGCATCCAAAAATCAATAATATTAATACACACTGTTCTGTCCCCATATGAAGCGATGGAGTTATAGTTGATTGGGTTTGGGACAGATTCCTACCTTCCGTTTCCTCAATGCAGGGCAGACAGGACCAATATGTTGCTCAGCACCCAGAGAGATGATGTACACCAGGAAATGTACAGTCCAGACTTGTTTAATTGGAAATCTGGACATACAGCGTATGATTGGCAATACAATAAGCTCTCCAGAAATGCAGTGTTAACAACAAGGTGTGAGCAACAAAGTGTGTGGTCAAAAGACTGATGTATTTCACAACTCGGTACAAGCATGTCTCTCTCAGGACAAAGTGAAACTAACAATGGCTGGAAGGAGAAAGAGAAGACGTGAATTTTGAACCGGAAATGTTAAACATGCATGAAGATTAATTAGCTTGCAGGCTCCCATACAGAAAAACGACCAGCAGTTGGCAGCAGAGCAAATGCAAGACAATTATACACAGAATGGAAATAATAATCTATAGAAACCTTAAAAGCATAAGTTAGACGGAACAGCACACTCCCCGTCTGAAATTCTGTAAGAGATTTCACTATATTAATGCTTTTTTGTTAAAATAAAGATCAATAACCTAGAAAACAAACACAAATATTCATGCAATGCAATAATAACTTCAAAACGAGGCAGATGACAGACAGTTCCTGAGACAATCCAAAGATACCCATCTTCGGATCGGAAGAGCCCCACTAGGCCAAACTGTCTCCGACCCAACAGTAATCCATTGGACGATGTAATAGGGCAGTGTTCTGTTCATGGTTCATCCTACCGGAATGTCCTCGGCAGAGAGTGATTTACGGCAGACGTGTCAACCGTGACAGTCTTTGTCTCCACGTTAGTTGCGATAAGATCTCGCAAAGTGGACTAACCTTGCTATAGTCTTGACAAGTTTCATCCAATTGGAGAAGTGTTCAAAGTGCTGGCAACCGAGGCAGGAGGTTGGTTTAGTGTTCATGGCCAAAGCACTGACCTTGGAGCGGACTTCTGGATCACCATCCGGATCCTGGATGCTGAAGACTTCCTGGACACGTTCACTTCCTTTATGTTCCAACAAAAACTTAGGACCTGAAAGCCAAGAAGAGTTAGCAAAAGAACTTAAAGACATAGGTCTAGTGGCATGGTCAGCGGGATTAAGTTCAGATGTATGATGGGTATATGGGCATGGGACTATGGGATGGAGGTTGTGTGATGGGTATATGGGCACTGGACTATGGGATGGAGGATATGTATGATGGGTATATGGGCACGGGACTATGGGATGGAGGATATGTATGATGGGTATATGGGCACGGACTATGGGATGGAGGATAAGTATGATGGGTATGTGGGCACGGGACTATGGGATGGACGATATGTATGACGGGTATATGGGCACAGGACTGTGGGATGGAGGATGTGTGATGGGTATATGGGCACTCGACTATGGGATGGAGGATATGTATGACAGGTATATGGGCACGGGACTATGGGATGGAGGATGTGTAATGGGTATATGGGCACTCGACTATGGGATGGAGGATATGTATGACGGGTATATGGACACGGGACTATGGGATGGAGGATGTGTGATGGGTATATGGGCACTCGACTATGGGATGGCGAATATGTATGATGGGTATATGGGCATGGGACTATGGGATGGAGAATATGTATGATGGGTATATGGGCATGGGACTATGGGATGGAGGATATGTATGATGGGTATATGTGCATGGGACTATGGGATGGAGGATATGTATGATGGGTATATGGGCATGGGACTATGGGATGGAGGATATGTATGATGGGTATATGGGCATGGGACTATGGGATGGAGGATATGTATGATGGTTATATGGGCATGGGACTATGAGATGAAGGATGTGTGATGGGTATATGGGCACTCGACTATGGGATGGCGAATATGTATGATGGGTATATGGGCATGGGACTATGAGATGAAGGATGTGTGATGAGTATATGGGCACGGGACTATGGGATGGCGGATATGTATGATGGGTGCATGGGCACGGGCCTATGGGATGGTGGATATGTATTATGGTTATATGGGGACGGGACTATGGGATGGAGGATAATTATAATTTGCTATAACTAGCCACAGTGAGTTACTATGCCCGGGCAGCGCCGGGCTCTTCAGCTAGTCTAATATATAAAGCTCAAGTGTGTGTATGTCCGGGATAGGCATCCGCACCGTCGCAGCTACAGCCACAAAATTTGGCACAGTCACACGTCTGGACCCCGAGAGTGTCCTAGGCTATGTTGTGAGGTGAAATTTTAACCCCTCGCGTTCCAATTCACCAAACAATTTTGCCCCTATCTACATAATGGGGAAAAAGTGTGTGCGCGTCAAGCCCCGCCCCTCATTATGATGTCATAATGGTTGACTATGGGATGGAGGATGTGTGATGGGTATATGGGCACTGGACTATGGGATGGAGGATATGTATGATGGGTATATGGGCATGGGACTATGGGATGGAGGTTGTGTGATGGGTATATGGGCACTGGACTATGGGATGGAGGATATGTATGACGGGTATATGGGCACGGACTATGGGATGGAGGATATGTATGATGGGTATGTGGGCACGGGACTATGGGATGGAGGATATGTATGACGGGTATATGGGCACGGGACTATGGGATGGAGGATATGTATGATGGGTATGTGGGCACGGGACTATGGGATGGAGGATATGTATGACGGGTATATGGGCACTGGACTATGGGATGGAGTATATGTATGACGGGTATATGGGCATGGGACTATGGGATGGAGGATGTGTGATGGGTATATGGGCACTGGACTATGGGATGGAGGATATGTATGACGGGTTTATGGGCATGGGACTATGGGATGGAGGATGTGTGATGGGTATATGGGCACTGGACTATGGGATGGAGGATATGTATGACCGGTATATGGGCATGAGACTATGGGATGGAGGATATGTATGATGGGTATATGGGCATGGGACTATGGGATGGAGGATGTGTGATGGGTTTCTGGGCACTGGACTATGGGATGGAGGATATGTATGACGGGTATATGGGCATGAGACTATGGGATGGAGGATATGTATGATGGGTATATGGGCATGGGACTGTGGGATGGAGGATATGTATGACGGGTATATGGGCACGGGACTATGGGATGGAGGATATGTATGATGGGTATGTGGGCACAGGACTATGAGATGGAGGATATGTATGACGGGTATATGGGCACTGGACTATGGGATGGAGGATATGTATGACGGGTATATGGGCATGGGACTATGGGATGGAGGATGTGTGATGGGTATATGGGCACTGGACTATGGGATGGAGGATATGTATGACGGGTATATGGGCACTGGACTATGGGATGGAGGATATGTATGACCGGTATATGGGCACGAGACTATGGGATGGAGGATATGTATGATGGGTATGTGGGCACGGGACTATGGGATGTAGGATATGTATGACGGGTATATGGGCACTGGACTATGGGATGGAGGATATGTATGATGGGTATGTGGGCACGGGACTATGGGATGGAGGATATGTATGACGGGTATATGGGCACGGGACTATGGGATGGAGGATATGTATGATGGGTATGTGGGCACGGGACTATGGGATGGAGGATATGTATGACGGGTATATGGGCACTGGACTATGGGATGGAGGATATGTATGATGGGTATATGGGCATGGGACTATGGGATGGAGGATGTGTGGTGGGTATATGGGCACTGGACTATGGGATGGAGGATATGTATGATGGGTATATGGGCATGGGACTATGGGATGGAGGATGTGTGATGGGTATATGGGCACTGGACTATGGGATGGAGGATATGTATGACCGGTATATGGGCATGAGACTATGGGATGGAGCATATCTATGATGGGTATATGGGCATGGGACTATGGGATGGAGGATGTGTGATGGGTTTCTGGGCACTGGACTATGGGATGGAGGATATGTATGACGGGTATATGGGCATGAGACTATGGGATGGAGGATATGTATGATGGGTATATGGGCATGGGACTGTGGGATGGAGGATATGTATGACGGGTATATGGGCACGGGACTATGGGATGGAGGATATGTATGAAGGGTATATGGGCACGGGACTATGGGATGGAGGATGTGTGATGGGTATATGGGCACTGGACTATGGGATGGAGGATATGTATGACGGGTATATGGGCATGGGACTATGGGATGGAGGATGTGTGATGGGTATATGGGCACTGGACTATGTGATGGAGGATATGTATGACGGGTATATGGGCATGGGACTATAGGATGGAAGATGTGTGATGGGTGTATGGGCACTGGACTATGGGATGGAGGATATGTATGACCGGTATATGGGCATGAAACTATAGGATGGAGGATATGTATGATGGGTATATGGGCATGGAACTATGGGATGGAGGATGTGTGATGGGTTTCTGGGCACTGGACTATGGGATGGAGGATATGTATGATGGGCATATGGGCATGAGACTATGGGATGGAGGATATGTATGACGGGTATATGGGCACGGGACTATGGGATGGAGGATATCTATGATGGGTAGGTGGGCACGGGACTATGGGATGGAGGATATGTATGATGGGTATATGGGCACTGGACTATGGGATGGAGGATATGTATGACGGGTATATGGGCATGGGACTATGGGATGGAGGATGTGTGATGGGTATATGGGCACTGGACTATGGGATGGAGGATATGTATGACCGGTATATGGGCATGAGACTATGGGATGGAGGATATGTATGATGGGTATATGGGCATGGGACTATGGGATGGAGGATGTGTGATGGGTTTCTGGGCACTGGACTATGGGATGGAGGATATGTATGACAGGTATATGGGCATGGGACTATGGGATGTAGGATATGTATGATGGGTATATGGGCATGAGACTATGGGATGGAGGATATGTATGATGGGTATATGGGCATGAGACTATGGGATGGAGGATATGTATGATGGGTATGTGGGCATGGGACTATGAGATGGAAAATATGTATGATGGGTATATGGGCACTGGATTATGGGATGGAGGATATGTATGATGGGTATATGGGCACTGGACTATGGGATGGAGGATGTGTGATGGGTATATGAGCATGGGACTATGGGATGGAGGATATGTATGATGGGTATATGGGCACTGGACTATGGGATGGAGGATGTGTGATGGGTATATGAGCATGGGACTATGGGATGGAGGATGTGTGATGGGTATATGGGCACTGGACTATGGGATGGAGGATAAGTATGATGGGTATATGGGCATGGGACTATGGGATGGTGGATATGTATGATGGGTATATGGGCATGGGACTATGGATGGAGGATGTGTGATGGGTATATGGGCACTGGACTATGGGATGGAGGATATGTATGACCGGTATATGGGCATGAGACTATGGGATGGAGGATATGTATGATGGGTATATGGGCATGGGACTATGGGATGGAGGATGTGTGATGGGTTTCTGGGCACTGGACTATGGGATGGAGGATATGTATGACAGGTATATGGGCATGGGACTATGGGATGTAGGATATGTATGATGGGTATATGGGCATGAGACTATGGGATGGAGGATATGTATGATGGGTATATGGGCATGAGACTATGGGATGGAGGATATGTATGATGGGTATGTGGGCATGGGACTATGAGATGGAAAATATGTATGATGGGTATATGGGCACTGGATTATGGGATGGAGGATATGTATGATGGGTATATGGGCATGAGACTATGGGATGGAGGATATGTATGATGGGTATATGGGCACTGGACTATGGGATGGAGGATGTGTGATGGGTATATGAGCATGGGACTATGGGATGGAGGATATGTATGATGGGTATATGGGCACTGGACTATGGGATGGAGGATGTGTGATGGGTATATGAGCATGGGACTATGGGATGGAGGATGTGTGATGGGTATATGGGCACTGGACTATGGGATGGAGGATAAGTATGATGGGTATATGGGCATGGGACTCTGGGATGGTGGATATGTATGATGGGTATATTGGCATGGGACTATGGGATGGTGGATATGTATGATAGGTATATGGGCACAGGACTATGAGATGGCGGATATGTATGATGGTTATATGGGGACGGGACTATGGGATGGAGGGTAATTATAATTTGCTATAACTAGCCACAGTGAGTTACTATGCCCGGGCAGCGCCGGGCTCTTCAGCTAGTCTAATGTATAAAGCTCAAGTGTGTGTATGTCCGGGATAGGCATCCGCACCGTCGCAGCTACAGCCACAAAATTTGGCACAGTCACACGTCTGGACCCTGAGAGTGTCCTAGGCTATGTTGTCGGGCGAAATTTTAACCCCGCGCGTTCCAATTCACCAAACAATTTTGCCCCTATCTGCATAATGGGGAAAAAGTGTGTGTGTATCATGCCCCGCCCCTCATTATGATGTCATGATGGTTGCCATGGCAACGCTGATGTCATCATAGGTTGCAAGCCCCGCCGCTCATTATGATGTCATAATGGTTGACTATGGGATGGAGGATGTGTATGACGGGTATATGGGCATGGGACTATGGGATGAAGGATGTGTGATGGGTATATGGGCACGGGACTATGGGATGGCGGATATGTATGATGGGTATATGGGCACGGGACTATGACATGGAGGATGTGTGATGGGTATATGGGCACGGGACTATGGGATGGAGGATATGTATGATGGGTATATGGGCATGAGACTATGGGATGGAGGATGTGTGATGGGTATATGGGCACGGGACTATGACATGGAGGATGTGTGATGGGTATATGGGCACGGGACTATGGGATGGAGGATGTGTGATGGGTATATGGGCATGAGACTATGGGATGGAGGATGTGTGATGTGTATATGGGCACGGGACTATGACATGGAGGATGTGTGATGGGTATATGGGCATGAGACTATGGGATGGAGGATGTGTGATGGGTATATGGGCATGAGACTATGGGATGGAGGTTGTGTGATGGGTATATGGGCACTGGACTATCGGATGGAGGATATGTATGATTGGTATATGGGCATGAGACTATGGGATGGAGAATATGTATGATGGGTATATGGGCATGGGACTATGGGATGAAGGATGTGTGATGGGTATATGGGCACGGGACTATGGGATGGAGGATGTGTGATGGGTATGTGGGCTCTCGACTATGGGATGGAGGATATGTATGATGGGTATATGGGCACGGGACTATGGGTTGGAGGATAATTATAATTTGCTGTGTGATGGTGTGATATGCTATGTGTATTTCATTTTTTGTATATTCCTATTTTTCAATTTCAGTTAGTTTCATATTGTTTTTCTTATTGCATTGTAAGTCTACAGCCTCACTGTATCTGTCTCTTGATGACCCCCTGTAGTGCAATAATCCCTAAGTCCCTTTGTTCTCCTCTGGGATGCCTGGAAACCGCCATCTCTTCTTGTTTGACTTTCCCTGGACAAGGAAGGGGGTCGGGGGAGAACAGGAGCTGGGCAAGTCAGTTCCTGTGTGGACAGGATCGTGTAAAGACTGCATCTCAGAGAGAGAAGGACCCATTTTATCCTCTGGTGCTAGAGTTTTGGAATCTCGTTTCCCTGGACATTTTATCCTGATACTGGACTGCATTCTTATTCTGGACTATCTTATCCTTTGTGTGGTGGACTGAATATGGACCTTTTCGTATTTTTGCCTGAATAAAGGTCTTGGAATTGTTCACTCTTCGCTTGCTCTGTTGATTGTGTGATACCAGAGAAGGACCCCGTGACATGCTGTAACTAACCACAGTTAGTTACTATGCTCGGGCAGCGCCGGGCTCTTCAGCTAGTATACTATATATACACAGAGCATCCAAAAATCAATAATATTAATACACACTGTTCTGTCCCCATATGAAGCGATGGAGTTATAGTTGATTGGGTTTGGGACAGATTCCTACCTTCCGTTTCCTCAATGCAGGGCAGACAGGACCAATATGTTGCTCAGCACCCAGAGAGATGATGTACACCAGGAAATGTACAGTCCAGACTTGTTTAATTGGAAATCTGGACATACAGCGTATGATTGGCAATACAATAAGCTCTCCAGAAATGCAGTGTTAACAACAAGGTGTGAGCAACAAAGTGTGTGGTCAAAAGACTGATGTATTTCACAACTCGGTACAAGCATGTCTCTCTCAGGACAAAGTGAAACTAACAATGGCTGGAAGGAGAAAGAGAAGACGTGAATTTTGAACCGGAAATGTTAAACATGCATGAAGATTAATTAGCTTGCAGGCTCCCATACAGAAAAACGACCAGCAGTTGGCAGCAGAGCAAATGCAAGACAATTATACACAGAATGGAAATAATAATCTATAGAAACCTTAAAAGCATAAGTTAGACGGAACAGCACACTCCCCGTCTGAAATTCTGTAAGAGATTTCACTATATTAATGCTTTTTTGTTAAAATAAAGATCAATAACCTAGAAAACAAACACAAATATTCATGCAATGCAATAATAACTTCAAAACGAGGCAGATGACAGACAGTTCCTGAGACAATCCAAAGATACCCATCTTCGGATCGGAAGAGCCCCACTAGGCCAAACTGTCTCCGACCCAACAGTAATCCATTGGACGATGTAATAGGGCAGTGTTCTGTTCATGGTTCATCCTACCGGAATGTCCTCGGCAGAGAGTGATTTACGGCAGACGTGTCAACCGTGACAGTCTTTGTCTCCACGTTAGTTGCGATAAGATCTCGCAAAGTGGACTAACCTTGCTATAGTCTTGACAAGTTTCATCCAATTGGAGAAGTGTTCAAAGTGCTGGCAACCGAGGCAGGAGGTTGGTTTAGTGTTCATGGCCAAAGCACTGACCTTGGAGCGGACTTCTGGATCACCATCCGGATCCTGGATGCTGAAGACTTCCTGGACACGTTCACTTCCTTTATGTTCCAACAAAAACTTAGGACCTGAAAGCCAAGAAGAGTTAGCAAAAGAACTTAAAGACATAGGTCTAGTGGCATGGTCAGCGGGATTAAGTTCAGATGTATGATGGGTATATGGGCATGGGACTATGGGATGGAGGTTGTGTGATGGGTATATGGGCACTGGACTATGGGATGGAGGATATGTATGATGGGTATATGGGCACGGGACTATGGGATGGAGGATATGTATGATGGGTATATGGGCACGGACTATGGGATGGAGGATAAGTATGATGGGTATGTGGGCACGGGACTATGGGATGGACGATATGTATGACGGGTATATGGGCACAGGACTGTGGGATGGAGGATGTGTGATGGGTATATGGGCACTCGACTATGGGATGGAGGATATGTATGACGGGTATATGGGCACGGGACTATGGGATGGAGGATGTGTAATGGGTATATGGGCACTCGACTATGGGATGGAGGATATGTATGACGGGTATATGGACACGGGACTATGGGATGGAGGATGTGTGATGGGTATATGGGCACTCGACTATGGGATGGCGAATATGTATGATGGGTATATGGGCATGGGACTATGGGATGGAGAATATGTATGATGGGTATATGGGCATGGGACTATGGGATGGAGGATATGTATGATGGGTATATGTGCATGGGACTATGGGATGGAGGATATGTATGATGGGTATATGGGCATGGGACTATGGGATGGAGGATATGTATGATGGGTATATGGGCATGGGACTATGGGATGGAGGATATGTATGATGGTTATATGGGCATGGGACTATGAGATGAAGGATGTGTGATGGGTATATGGGCACTCGACTATGGGATGGCGAATATGTATGATGGGTATATGGGCATGGGACTATGAGATGAAGGATGTGTGATGAGTATATGGGCACGGGACTATGGGATGGCGGATATGTATGATGGGTGCATGGGCACGGGCCTATGGGATGGTGGATATGTATTATGGTTATATGGGGACGGGACTATGGGATGGAGGATAATTATAATTTGCTATAACTAGCCACAGTGAGTTACTATGCCCGGGCAGCGCCGGGCTCTTCAGCTAGTCTAATATATAAAGCTCAAGTGTGTGTATGTCCGGGATAGGCATCCGCACCGTCGCAGCTACAGCCACAAAATTTGGCACAGTCACACGTCTGGACCCCGAGAGTGTCCTAGGCTATGTTGTGAGGTGAAATTTTAACCCCTCGCGTTCCAATTCACCAAACAATTTTGCCCCTATCTACATAATGGGGAAAAAGTGTGTGCGCGTCAAGCCCCGCCCCTCATTATGATGTCATAATGGTTGACTATGGGATGGAGGATGTGTAATGGGTATATGGGCACTGGACTATGGGATGGAGGATATGTATGATGGGTATATGGGCATGGGACTATGGGATGGAGGTTGTGTGATGGGTATATGGGCACTGGACTATGGGATGGAGGATATGTATGACGGGTATATGGGCACGGACTATGGGATGGAGGATATGTATGATGGGTATGTGGGCACGGGACTATGGGATGGAGGATATGTATGACGGGTATATGGGCACGGGACTATGGGATGGAGGATATGTATGATGGGTATGTGGGCACGGGACTATGGGATGGAGGATATGTATGACGGGTATATGGGCACTGGACTATGGGATGGAGTATATGTATGACGGGTATATGGGCATGGGACTATGGGATGGAGGATGTGTGATGGGTATATGGGCACTGGACTATGGGATGGAGGATATGTATGACGGGTTTATGGGCATGGGACTATGGGATGGAGGATGTGTGATGGGTATATGGGCACTGGACTATGGGATGGAGGATATGTATGACCGGTATATGGGCATGAGACTATGGGATGGAGGATATGTATGATGGGTATATGGGCATGGGACTATGGGATGGAGGATGTGTGATGGGTTTCTGGGCACTGGACTATGGGATGGAGGATATGTATGACGGGTATATGGGCATGAGACTATGGGATGGAGGATATGTATGATGGGTATATGGGCATGGGACTGTGGGATGGAGGATATGTATGACGGGTATATGGGCACGGGACTATGGGATGGAGGATATGTATGATGGGTATATGGGCATGGGACTATGGGATGGAGGATGTGTGATGGGTATATGGGCACTGGACTATGGGATGGAGGATATGTATGACGGGTATATGGGCATGGGACTATGGGATGGAGGATGTGTGATGGGTATATGGGCACTGGACTATGGGATGGAGGATATGTATGACGGGTATATGGGCATGGGACTATAGGATGGAGGATGTGTGATGGGTATATGGGCACTGGACTATGGGATGGAGGATATGTATGACCGGTATATGGGCATGAGACTATGGGATGGAGGATATGTATGATGGGTATATGGGCATGGGACTATGGGATGGAGGATGTGTGATGGGTTTCTGGGCACTGGACTATGGGATGGAGGATATGTATGATGGGCATATGGGCATGAGACTATGGGATGGAGGATATGTATGACGGGTATATGGGCACGGGACTATGGGATGGAGGATATCTATGATGGGTATGTGGGCACGGGACTATGGGATGGAGGATATGTATGATGGGTATATGGGCACTGGACTATGGGATGGAGGATATGTATGACGGGTATATGGGCATGGGACTATGGGATGGAGGATGTGTGATGGGTATATGGGCACTGGACTATGGGATGGAGGATATGTATGACCGGTATATGGGCATGAGACTATGGGATGGAGGATATGTATGATGGGTATATGGGCATGGGACTATGGGATGGAGGATATGTATGACGGGTATATGGGCACGGGACTATGGGATGGAGGATATGTATGATGGGTATGTGGGCACAGGACTATGAGATGGAGGATATGTATGACGGGTATATGGGCACTGGACTATGGGATGGAGGATATGTATGACGGGTATATGGGCATGGGACTATGGGATGGAGGATGTGTGATGGGTATATGGGCACTGGACTATGGGATGGAGGATATGTATGACGGGTATATGGGCACTGGACTATGGGATGGAGGATATGTATGACCGGTATATGGGCACGAGACTATGGGATGGAGGATATGTATGATGGGTATGTGGGCACGGGACTATGGGATGTAGGATATGTATGACGGGTATATGGGCACTGGACTATGGGATGGAGGATATGTATGATGGGTATGTGGGCACGGGACTATGGGATGGAGGATATGTATGACGGGTATATGGGCACGGGACTATGGGATGGAGGATATGTATGATGGGTATGTGGGCACGGGACTATGGGATGGAGGATATGTATGACGGGTATATGGGCACTGGACTATGGGATGGAGGATATGTATGATGGGTATATGGGCATGGGACTATGGGATGGAGGATGTGTGGTGGGTATATGGGCACTGGACTATGGGATGGAGGATATGTATGATGGGTATATGGGCATGGGACTATGGGATGGAGGATGTGTGATGGGTATATGGGCACTGGACTATGGGATGGAGGATATGTATGACCGGTATATGGGCATGAGACTATGGGATGGAGCATATCTATGATGGGTATATGGGCATGGGACTATGGGATGGAGGATGTGTGATGGGTTTCTGGGCACTGGACTATGGGATGGAGGATATGTATGACGGGTATATGGGCATGAGACTATGGGATGGAGGATATGTATGATGGGTATATGGGCATGGGACTGTGGGATGGAGGATATGTATGACGGGTATATGGGCACGGGACTATGGGATGGAGGATATGTATGAAGGGTATATGGGCACGGGACTATGGGATGGAGGATGTGTGATGGGTATATGGGCACTGGACTATGGGATGGAGGATATGTATGACGGGTATATGGGCATGGGACTATGGGATGGAGGATGTGTGATGGGTATATGGGCACTGGACTATGTGATGGAGGATATGTATGACGGGTATATGGGCATGGGACTATAGGATGGAAGATGTGTGATGGGTATATGGGCACTGGACTATGGGATGGAGGATATGTATGACCGGTATATGGGCATGAAACTATAGGATGGAGGATATGTATGATGGGTATATGGGCATGGAACTATGGGATGGAGGATGTGTGATGGGTTTCTGGGCACTGGACTATGGGATGGAGGATATGTATGATGGGCATATGGGCATGAGACTATGGGATGGAGGATATGTATGACGGGTATATGGGCACGGGACTATGGGATGGAGGATATCTATGATGGGTAGGTGGGCACGGGACTATGGGATGGAGGATATGTATGATGGGTATATGGGCACTGGACTATGGGATGGAGGATATGTATGACGGGTATATGGGCATGGGACTATGGGATGGAGGATGTGTGATGGGTATATGGGCACTGGACTATGGGATGGAGGATATGTATGACCGGTATATGGGCATGAGACTATGGGATGGAGGATATGTATGATGGGTATATGGGCATGGGACTATGGGATGGAGGATGTGTGATGGGTTTCTGGGCACTGGACTATGGGATGGAGGATATGTATGACAGGTATATGGGCATGGGACTATGGGATGTAGGATATGTATGATGGGTATATGGGCATGAGACTATGGGATGGAGGATATGTATGATGGGTATATGGGCATGAGACTATGGGATGGAGGATATGTATGATGGGTATGTGGGCATGGGACTATGAGATGGAAAATATGTATGATGGGTATATGGGCACTGGATTATGGGATGGAGGATATGTATGATGGGTATATGGGCACTGGACTATGGGATGGAGGATGTGTGATGGGTATATGAGCATGGGACTATGGGATGGAGGATATGTATGATGGGTATATGGGCACTGGACTATGGGATGGAGGATGTGTGATGGGTATATGAGCATGGGACTATGGGATGGAGGATGTGTGATGGGTATATGGGCACTGGACTATGGGATGGAGGATAAGTATGATGGGTATATGGGCATGGGACTATGGGATGGTGGATATGTATGATGGGTATATGGGCATGGGACTATGGATGGAGGATGTGTGATGGGTATATGGGCACTGGACTATGGGATGGAGGATATGTATGACCGGTATATGGGCATGAGACTATGGGATGGAGGATATGTATGATGGGTATATGGGCATGGGACTATGGGATGGAGGATGTGTGATGGGTTTCTGGGCACTGGACTATGGGATGGAGGATATGTATGACAGGTATATGGGCATGGGACTATGGGATGTAGGATATGTATGATGGGTATATGGGCATGAGACTATGGGATGGAGGATATGTATGATGGGTATATGGGCATGAGACTATGGGATGGAGGATATGTATGATGGGTATGTGGGCATGGGACTATGAGATGGAAAATATGTATGATGGGTATATGGGCACTGGATTATGGGATGGAGGATATGTATGATGGGTATATGGGCATGAGACTATGGGATGGAGGATATGTATGATGGGTATATGGGCACTGGACTATGGGATGGAGGATGTGTGATGGGTATATGAGCATGGGACTATGGGATGGAGGATATGTATGATGGGTATATGGGCACTGGACTATGGGATGGAGGATGTGTGATGGGTATATGAGCATGGGACTATGGGATGGAGGATGTGTGATGGGTATATGGGCACTGGACTATGGGATGGAGGATAAGTATGATGGGTATATGGGCATGGGACTCTGGGATGGTGGATATGTATGATGGGTATATTGGCATGGGACTATGGGATGGTGGATATGTATGATGGGTATATGGGCACAGGACTATGAGATGGCGGATATGTATGATGGTTATATGGGGACGGGACTATGGGATGGACGGTAATTATAATTTGCTATAACTAGCCACAGTGAGTTACTATGCCCGGGCAGCGCCGGGCTCTTCAGCTAGTCTAATGTATAAAGCTCAAGTGTGTGTATGTCCGGGATAGGCATCCGCACCGTCGCAGCTACAGCCACAAAATTTGGCACAGTCACACGTCTGGACCCTGAGAGTGTCCTAGGCTATGTTGTCGGGCGAAATTTTAACCCCGCGCGTTCCAATTCACCAAACAATTTTGCCCCTATCTGCATAATGGGGAAAAAGTGTGTGTGTATCATGCCCCGCCCCTCATTATGATGTCATGATGGTTGCCATGGCAACGCTGATGTCATCATAGGTTGCAAGCCCCGCCGCTCATTATGATGTCATAATGGTTGACTATGGGATGGAGGATGTGTGATGGGTATATGGGCACTGGACTATGGGATGGAGGATATGTATGACGGGTATATGGGCATGGGACTATGGGATGAAGGATGTGTGATGGGTATATGGGCACGGGACTATGGGATGGCGGATATGTATGATGGGTATATGGGCATGGGACTATGACATGGAGGATGTGTGATGGGTATATGGGCACGGGACTATGGGATGGAGGATATGTATGATGGGTATATGGGCATGAGACTATGGGATGGAGGATGTGTGATGGGTATATGGGCACGGGACTATGACATGGAGGATGTGTGATGGGTATATGGGCATGAGACTATGGGATGGAGGATGTGTGATGGGTATATGGGCATGAGACTATGGGATGGAGGATGTGTGATGTGTATATGGGCACGGGACTATGACATGGAGGATGTGTGATGGGTATATGGGCATGAGACTATGGGATGGAGGATGTGTGATGGGTATATGGGCATGAGACTATGGGATGGAGGTTGTGTGATGGGTATATGGGCACTGGACTATCGGATGGAGGATATGTATGATTGGTATATGGGCATGAGACTATGGGATGGAGAATATGTATGATGGGTATATGGGCATGGGACTATGGGATGAAGGATGTGTGATGGGTATATGGGCACGGGACTATGGGATGGAGGATGTGTGATGGGTATGTGGGCTCTCGACTATGGGATGGAGGATATGTATGATGGGTATATGGGCACGGGACTATGGGTTGGAGGATAATTATAATTTGCTGTGTGATGGTGTGATATGCTATGTGTATTTCATTTTTTGTATATTCCTATTTTTCAATTTCAGTTAGTTTCATATTGTTTTTCTTATTGCATTGTAAGTCTACAGCCTCACTGTATCTGTCTCTTGATGACCCCCTGTAGTGCAATAATCCCTAAGTCCCTTTGTTCTCCTCTGGGATGCCTGGAAACCGCCATCTCTTCTTGTTTGACTTTCCCTGGACAAGGAAGGGGGTCGGGGGAGAACAGGAGCTGGGCAAGTCAGTTCCTGTGTGGACAGGATCGTGTAAAGACTGCATCTCAGAGAGAGAAGGACCCATTTTATCCTCTGGTGCTAGAGTTTTGGAATCTCGTTTCCCTGGACATTTTATCCTGATACTGGACTGCATTCTTATTCTGGACTATCTTATCCTTTGTGTGGTGGACTGAATATGGACCTTTTCGTATTTTTGCCTGAATAAAGGTCTTGGAATTGTTCACTCTTCGCTTGCTCTGTTGATAGTGTGATACCAGAGAAGGACCCCGTGACATGCTGTAACTAACCACAGTTAGTTACTATGCTCGGGCAGCGCCGGGCTCTTCAGCTAGTATACTATATATACACAGAGCATCCAAAAATCAATAATATTAATACACACTGTTCTGTCCCCATATGAAGCGATGGAGTTATAGTTGATTGGGTTTGGGACAGATTCCTACCTTCCGTTTCCTCAATGCAGGGCAGACAGGACCAATATGTTGCTCAGCACCCAGAGAGATGATGTACACCAGGAAATGTACAGTCCAGACTTGTTTAATTGGAAATCTGGACATACAGCGTATGATTGGCAATACAATAAGCTCTCCAGAAATGCAGTGTTAACAACAAGGTGTGAGCAACAAAGTGTGTGGTCAAAAGACTGATGTATTTCACAACTCGGTACAAGCATGTCTCTCTCAGGACAAAGTGAAACTAACAATGGCTGGAAGGAGAAAGAGAAGACGTGAATTTTGAACCGGAAATGTTAAACATGCATGAAGATTAATTAGCTTGCAGGCTCCCATACAGAAAAACGACCAGCAGTTGGCAGCAGAGCAAATGCAAGACAATTATACACAGAATGGAAATAATAATCTATAGAAACCTTAAAAGCATAAGTTAGACGGAACAGCACACTCCCCGTCTGAAATTCTGTAAGAGATTTCACTATATTAATGCTTTTTTGTTAAAATAAAGATCAATAACCTAGAAAACAAACACAAATATTCATGCAATGCAATAATAACTTCAAAACGAGGCAGATGACAGACAGTTCCTGAGACAATCCAAAGATACCCATCTTCGGATCGGAAGAGCCCCACTAGGCCAAACTGTCTCCGACCCAACAGTAATCCATTGGACGATGTAATAGGGCAGTGTTCTGTTCATGGTTCATCCTACCGGAATGTCCTCGGCAGAGAGTGATTTACGGCAGACGTGTCAACCGTGACAGTCTTTGTCTCCACGTTAGTTGCGATAAGATCTCGCAAAGTGGACTAACCTTGCTATAGTCTTGACAAGTTTCATCCAATTGGAGAAGTGTTCAAAGTGCTGGCAACCGAGGCAGGAGGTTGGTTTAGTGTTCATGGCCAAAGCACTGACCTTGGAGCGGACTTCTGGATCACCATCCGGATCCTGGATGCTGAAGACTTCCTGGACACGTTCACTTCCTTTATGTTCCAACAAAAACTTAGGACCTGAAAGCCAAGAAGAGTTAGCAAAAGAACTTAAAGACATAGGTCTAGTGGCATGGTCAGCGGGATTAAGTTCAGATGTATGATGGGTATATGGGCATGGGACTATGGGATGGAGGTTGTGTGATGGGTATATGGGCACTGGACTATGGGATGGAGGATATGTATGATGGGTATATGGGCACGGGACTATGGGATGGAGGATATGTATGATGGGTATATGGGCACGGACTATGGGATGGAGGATAAGTATGATGGGTATGTGGGCACGGGACTATGGGATGGACGATATGTATGACGGGTATATGGGCACAGGACTGTGGGATGGAGGATGTGTGATGGGTATATGGGCACTCGACTATGGGATGGAGGATATGTATGACGGGTATATGGGCACGGGACTATGGGATGGAGGATGTGTAATGGGTATATGGGCACTCAACTATGGGATGGAGGATATGTATGACGGGTATATGGACACGGGACTATGGGATGGAGGATGTGTGATGGGTATATGGGCACTCGACTATGGGATGGCGAATATGTATGATGGGTATATGGGCATGGGACTATGGGATGGAGAATATGTATGATGGGTATATGGGCATGGGACTATGGGATGGAGGATATGTATGATGGGTATATGTGCATGGGACTATGGGATGGAGGATATGTATGATGGGTATATGGGCATGGGACTATGGGATGGAGGATATGTATGATGGGTATATGGGCATGGGACTATGGGATGGAGGATATGTATGATGGTTATATGGGCATGGGACTATGAGATGAAGGATGTGTGATGGGTATATGGGCACTCGACTATGGGATGGCGAATATGTATGATGGGTATATGGGCATGGGACTATGAGATGAAGGATGTGTGATGAGTATATGGGCACGGGACTATGGGATGGCGGATATGTATGATGGGTGCATGGGCACGGGCCTATGGGATGGTGGATATGTATGATGGTTATATGGGGACGGGACTATGGGATGGAGGATAATTATAATTTGCTATAACTAGCCACAGTGAGTTACTATGCCCGGGCAGCGCCGGGCTCTTCAGCTAGTCTAATATATAAAGCTCAAGTGTGTGTATGTCCGGGATAGGCATCCGCACCGTCGCAGCTACAGCCACAAAATTTGGCACAGTCACACGTCTGGACCCCGAGAGTGTCCTAGGCTATGTTGTGAGGTGAAATTTTAACCCCTCGCGTTCCAATTCACCAAACAATTTTGCCCCTATCTACATAATGGGGAAAAAGTGTGTGCGCGTCAAGCCCCGCCCCTCATTATGATGTCATAATGGTTGACTATGGGATGGAGGATGTGTGATGGGTATATGGGCACTGGACTATGGGATGGAGGTTGTGTGATGGGTATATGGGCACTGGACTATGGGATGGAGGATATGTATGATGGGTATATGGGCACGGGACTATGGGATGGAGGATATGTATGATGGGTATATGGGCACGGACTATGGGATGGAGGATAAGTATGATGGGTATGTGGGCACGGGACTATGGGATGGACGATATGTATGACGGGTATATGGGCACAGGACTGTGGGATGGAGGATGTGTGATGGGTATATGGGCACTCGACTATGGGATGGAGGATATGTATGACGGGTATATGGGCACGGGACTATGGGATGGAGGATGTGTAATGGGTATATGGGCACTCGACTATGGGATGGAGGATATGTATGACGGGTATATGGACACGGGACTATGGGATGGAGGATGTGTGATGGGTATATGGGCACTCGACTATGGGATGGCGAATATGTATGATGGGTATATGGGCATGGGACTATGGGATGGAGAATATGTATGATGGGTATATGGGCATGGGACTATGGGATGGAGGATATGTATGATGGGTATATGTGCATGGGACTATGGGATGGAGGATATGTATGATGGGTATATGGGCATGGGACTATGGGATGGAGGATATGTATGATGGGTATATGGGCATGGGACTATGGGATGGAGGATATGTATGATGGTTATATGGGCATGGGACTATGAGATGAAGGATGTGTGATGGGTATATGGGCACTCGACTATGGGATGGCGAATATGTATGATGGGTATATGGGCATGGGACTATGAGATGAAGGATGTGTGATGAGTATATGGGCACGGGACTATGGGATGGCGGATATGTATGATGGGTGCATGGGCACGGGCCTATGGGATGGTGGATATGTATGATGGTTATATGGGGACGGGACTATGGGATGGAGGATAATTATAATTTGCTATAACTAGCCACAGTGAGTTACTATGCCCGGGCAGCGCCGGGCTCTTCAGCTAGTCTAATATATAAAGCTCAAGTGTGTGTATGTCCGGGATAGGCATCCGCACCGTCGCAGCTACAGCCACAAAATTTGGCACAGTCACACGTCTGGACCCCGAGAGTGTCCTAGGCTATGTTGTGAGGTGAAATTTTAACCCCTCGCGTTCCAATTCACCAAACAATTTTGCCCCTATCTACATAATGGGGAAAAAGTGTGTGCGCGTCAAGCCCCGCCCCTCATTATGATGTCATAATGGTTGACTATGGGATGGAGGATGTGTGATGGGTATATGGGCATGGGACTATGGGATGGAGGTTGTGTGATGGGTATATGGGCACTGGACTATGGGATGGAGGATATGTATGACGGGTATATGGGCACGGACTATGGGATGGAGGATATGTATGATGGGTATGTGGGCACGGGACTATGGGATGGAGGATATGTATGACGGGTATATGGGCACGGGACTATGGGATGGAGGATATGTATGATGGGTATGTGGGCACGGGACTATGGGATGGAGGATATGTATGACGGGTATATGGGCACTGGACTATGGGATGGAGTATATGTATGACGGGTATATGGGCATAGGACTATGGGATGGAGGATGTGTGATGGGTATATGGGCACTGGACTATGGGATGGAGGATATGTATGACGGGTTTATGGGCATGGGACTATGGGATGGAGGATGTGTGATGGGTATATGGGCACTGGACTATGGGATGGAGGATATGTATGACCGGTATATGGGCATGAGACTATGGGATGGAGGATATGTATGATGGGTATATGGGCATGGGACTATGGGATGGAGGATGTGTGATGGGTTTCTGGGCACTGGACTATGGGATGGAGGATATGTATGACGGGTATATGGGCATGAGACTATGGGATGGAGGATATGTATGATGGGTATATGGGCATGGGACTGTGGGATGGAGGATATGTATGACGGGTATATGGGCACGGGACTATGGGATGGAGGATATGTATGATGGGTATATGGGCATGGGACTATGGGATGGAGGATGTGTGATGGGTATATGGGCACTGGACTATGGGATGGAGGATATGTATGACGGGTATATGGGCATGGGACTATGGGATGGAGGATGTGTGATGGGTATATGGGCACTGGACTATGGGATGGAGGATATGTATGACGGGTATATGGGCATGGGACTATAGGATGGAGGATGTGTGATGGGTATATGGGCACTGGACTATGGGATGGAGGATATGTATGACCGGTATATGGGCATGAGACTATGGGATGGAGGATATGTATGATGGGTATATGGGCATGGGACTATGGGATGGAGGATGTGTGATGGGTTTCTGGGCACTGGACTATGGGATGGAGGATATGTATGATGGGCATATGGGCATGAGACTATGGGATGGAGGATATGTATGACGGGTATATGGGCACGGGACTATGGGATGGAGGATATCTATGATGGGTATGTGGGCACGGGACTATGGGATGGAGGATATGTATGATGGGTATATGGGCACTGGACTATGGGATGGAGGATATGTATGACGGGTATATGGGCATGGGACTATGGGATGGAGGATGTGTGATGGGTATATGGGCACTGGACTATGGGATGGAGGATATGTATGACCGGTATATGGGCATGAGACTATGGGATGGAGGATATGTATGATGGGTATATGGGCATGGGACTATGGGATGGAGGATATGTATGATGGGTATATGGGCATGAGACTATGGGATGGAGGATATGTATGATGGGTATATGGGCATGAGACTATGGGATGGAGGATATGTATGATGGGTATGTGGGCATGGGACTATGGGATGGAGGATGTTTGATGGGTTTCTGGGCACTGGACTATGGGATGGAGGATATGTATGACAGGTATATGGGCATGGGACTATGGGATGGAGGATATGTATGATGGGTATATGGGCATGAGACTATGGGATGGAGGATATGTATGATGGGTATATGGGCATGAGACTATGGGATGGAGGATATGTATGATGGGTATGTGGGCATGGGACTATGAGATGGAAAATATGTATGATGGGTATATGGGCACTGGACTATGGGATGGAGTATATGTATGATGGGTATATGGGCATGAGACTATGGGATGGAGGATATGTATGATGGGTATATGGGCACTGGACTATGGGATGGAGGATGTGTGATGGGTATATGAGCATGGGACTATGGGATGGAGGATATGTATGATGGGTATATGGGCACTGGACTATGGGATGGAGGATGTGTGATGGGTATATGAGCATGGGACTATGGGATGGAGGATATGTATGATGGGTATATGGGCACTGGACTATGGGATGGAGGATAAGTATGATGGGTATATGGGCATGGGACTATGGGATGTGGATATGTATGATGGGTATATGGGCATGGGACTATGGGATGGTGGATATGTATGATGGGTATATTGGCATGGGACTATGGGATGGAGGATATGTATGATGGGTATATGGGCATGGGACTATGGGATGGTGGATATGTATGATGGGTATATGGGCATGGGACTATGGGATGGTGGATATGTATGATGGGTATATGGGCATGGGACTATGGGATGGTGGATATGTATGATGGGTATATTGGCATGGGACTATGGGATGGTGGATATGTATGATGGGTATATGGGCACAGGACTATGGGATGGCGGATGTGTATGATGGGTATATGGGCATGGGACTATGGGATGGTGGATATGTATGATGGGTATATGGGCACGGGCCTATGGGATCGTGGATATGTATGATGGTTATATGGGGACGGGACTATGGGATGGAGGATAATTATAATTTGCTATAACTAGCCACAGTGAGTTACTATGCCCGGGCAGCGCCTGGCTCTTCAGCTAGTCTAATGTATAAAGCTCAAGTGAGTGTATGTCCGGGATAGGCATCCGCACCGTCGCAGCTACAGCCACAAAATTTGGCACAGTCACACGTCTGGACCCCGAGAGTGTCCTAGGCTATGTTGTTGGGCGAAATTTTAACCCCGCGCGTTCCAATTCACCAAACAATTTTGCCCCTATCTGCATAATAGGGAAAAAGTGTGTGTGTATCATGCCCCTCCCCTCATTATGATGTCATGATGGTTGCCATGGCGACGCTGATGTCATCATAGGTTGCAAGCCCCGCCGCTCATTATGATGTCATAATGGTTGACTATGGGATGGAGGATGTGTGATGGGTATATGGGCATGGGATTATGGGATGGAGGATGTGTGATGGGTATATGGGCATGGGACTATAGGATGGAGGATATGTGTGATGGGTATATGGGCACTGGACTATGGGATGGAGGATGTGTGATGGGTATATGGGCATGGGACTATGGGATGGAGGATGTGTGATGGGTATATGGGCATGGGACTATGGGATGGAGGATATGTATGACGGGTATATGGGCATGGGACTATAGGATGGAGGATGTGTGATGGGTATATGGGCACTGGACTATGGGATGGAGGATATGTATGACCGGTATATGGGCATGAGACTATGGGATGGAGGATATGTATGATGGGTATATGGGCATGGGACTATGGGATGGAGGATGTGTGATGGGTTTCTGGGCACTGGACTATGGGATGGAGGATATGTATGATGGGCATATGGGCATGAGACTATGGGATGGAGAATATGTATGACGGGTATATGGGCACGGGACTATGGGATGGAGGATATCTATGATGGGTATGTGGGCACGGGACTATGGGATGGAGGATATGTATGATGGGTATATGGGCACTGGACTATGGGATGGAGGATATGTATGACGGGTATATGGGCATGGGACTATGGGATGGAGGATGTGTGATGGGTATATGGGCACTGGACTATGGGATGGAGGATATGTATGACCGGTATATGGGCATGAGACTATGGGATGGAAAATATGTATGATGGGTATATGGGCATGAGACTATGGGATGGAAAATATGTATGATGGGTATATGGGCATGGGACTATGGGATGGAGGATATGTATGATGGGTATATGGGCATGAGACTATGGGATGGAGGATATGTATGATGGGTATATGGGCATGAGACTATGGGATGGAGGATATGTATGATGGGTATGTGGGCATGGGACTATGAGATGGAAAATATGTATGATGGGTATATGGGCATGGGACTATGGGATGGTGGATATGTATGATGGGTATATTGGCATGGGACTATGGGATGGAGGATGTGTGATGGGTTTCTGGGCACTGGACTATGGGATGGAGGATATGTATGACAGGTATATGGGCATGGGACTATGGGATGGAGGATATGTATGATGGGTATATGGACATGAGACTATGGGATGGAGGATATGTATGATGGATATGTGGGCATGGGACTATGAGATGGAAAATATGTATGATGGGTATATGGGCACTGGACTATGGGATGGAGGATATGTATGATGGGTATATGGGCATGAGACTATGGGATGGAGGATATGTATGATGGGTATATGGGCACTGGACTATGGGATGGAGGATGTGTGATGGGTATATGAGCATGGGACTATGGGATGGAGGATATGTATGATGGGTATATGGGCACTGGACTATGGGATGGAGGATGTGTGATGGGTATATGAGCATGGGACTATGGGATGGAGGATATGTATGATGGGTATATCGGCACTGGACTATGGGATGGAGGATAAGTATGATGGGTATATGGGCATGGGACTATGGGATGGTGGATATGTATGATGGGTATATGGGCATGGGACTATGGGATGGTGGATATGTATGATGGGTATATTGGCATGGGACTATGGGATGGTGGATGTGTATGATGGATACATGGGCACGGGCCTATGGGATCGTGGATATGTATGATGGTTATATGGGGACGGGACTATGGGATGGAGGATAATTATAATTTGCTATAACTAGCCACAGTGAGTTACTATGCCCGGGCAGCACCGGGCTCTTCAGCTAGTCTAATGTATAAAGCTCAAGTGTGTGTATGTCCGGGATAGGCATCCGCACCATCGCAGCTACAGCTACAAAATTTGGCACAGTCACACGTCTGGACCCCGAGAGTGTCCTAGGCTATGTTGTCGGGCGAAATTTTAACCCCGCGCTTTCCAATTCACCAAACAATGTTGCCCCTATCTGCATAATGGGGAAAAAGTGTGTGTGTATCATGCCCCGCCCCTCATTATGATGTCATGATGGTTGCCATGGAGACGCTGATGTCATCATAGGTTGCAAGCCCCGCCGCTCATTATGATGTCATAATGGTTGACTATGGGATGAAGGATGTGTGATGGGTATATGGGCACGGGACTATGGGATGGCGGATATGTATGATGGGTATATGGGCACGGGACTATGAGATGGAGGATGTGTGATGGGTATATGGGCACGGGACTATGGGATGGAGGATATGTATGATGGGTATATGGGCATGAGACTATGGGATGGAGGATGTGTGATGGGTATATGGGCACGGGACTATGAGATGAAGGATGTGTCATGGGTATATGGGCACGGGACTATGGGATGGCGGATATGTATGATGGATATATGGGCATGAGACTATGGGATGAAGGATGTGCGATGGGTATATGGGCATGAGACTATGGGATGGAGGTTGTGTGATGGGTATATGGGCACTCGACTATCGGATGGAAGATATGTATGATTGGTATATGGGCATGAGACTATGGGATGGAGAATATGTATGATGGGTATATGGGCATGGGACTATGGGATGAAGGATTTGTGATGGGTATATGGGCACGGGACTATGGGATGGAGGATGTGTGATGGGTATATGGGCTCTCGACTATGGGATGGAGGATATGTATGATGGTTATATGGGCACGGGACTATGGGTTGGAGGATAATTATAATTTGCTGTGTGATGGTGTGATATGCTATATGTATGTCATTTTTTGTATATTCCTATTTCTCTATTTCAGTTATTTTCATATTGTTTTTCTTATTACATTGTAAGTCTACAGCCTCACTGTATCTATAGTGCCATTGTTCAGGCTTGGAAGACCGCCTTATTCTCTCGATGCGGTTACTGACGTGCACGTAGAAGCGCCTTTTCGTTGTAGTTGTAACCTAAGACAACCTTACTGTCACTGTAGTATTGCACGTCATCTATGTTGGTGTCCAGCTCATGCTGTATAAAGTCTGTGAGTTCTACTGCAAGCACGGTCGCACAGAGTTCAAGCCTGGGAATAGTGTGATCTGGCTTGGGAGCCAACTTAGCCTTGCCGAAGACGAACACAACGTAATCTTGATTGTCGGGTCCTGTCACCTTCAAGTAGGCGACAGCTGCATGACTTCTGTGGATGCGTCTGAGAACACATGGAGTTCTGTCCTAGTGCTAGCAGCAAGTGAGATTCTGGCGTAGCACCTTGGTATGTGGATCTCATCCAAGGCACACAAGGACTGCTTCCAGGTTTCCCATTTTGGTTCCTTATCAGAAGGGAGTGGGGCATCCTAGTCCTTGACGGTTTTGTAAAGCTGTCTCAGAAGGGATTTACCTTGTATGGTAATTGGTGCTATGAATCCCAGTGGTTTATATAAGGTATTCACCACTGACCGGGCACAACGTTTAGTGAATGGTTTGTCTGCACAGTTGATTTGGAAACTGAAGGTATCGACTGACAGTTTCCACCTGAAGCCTAATCTTCTCTGCACAGGCGGACAGTCTGGTCACAGGTCTATGTCCTTGAATCCTGGTGCGTGGACACTTGATCACAGGCTCTCATGACAGCTAGACTGTTTGAAGCAATTTTGTGCAATCTAAGCTTAACTTGGTACAGCATACCTTGGGTCCTCTTGAGTAGGTCAATCGCCGCTTCTTCTGTGGGTAGAGATTTTAGTCTATCATCTACATAGAAGTCTTTCTCTGCAAAGTCCCTGGCATCTGTTCCATATTCGGTCTCTCCTTCTTGTGCGGTTCTCCGCAGGCCATAGGTTGCCACTGCTGGTGAAGGGCTGTTTCCAAATACATGCACCCTCATGCGATACTCCACCATTTCTTTGCTGGGGTCATTGTCCTTGTACCACAGGAACCTGAGAAAATTCCTATGGTCCTGTCTGACTATGAAACAGTGGAACATCTGTTCAATGTCGGCGGTGATGGCAATGGGCTCTTTCCGGAACTTCATCAACACTCTTACTAGATTGTTTGTCAGATTAGGACCCGTAAGGAGGACATCGTTGAGAGCCATGCCTTGATGTTTGGCGCTTGAATCAAAGACAACTCTAATTTGCTTTGTTTCCGTGGCTGATATACTCTGACTATGGGTAGGTACCAGTGGGTCGCCCTCCCATGGCCGTGGGGTACTCGGTACCGGGCCGGTATCAGCGGGATGTGTCACGGCAGCAGTGACCCGGTCCGTGGCCCTGGGCACCCAATTAATGGGGGAGATTGAATGGTGGAATGTAGTGGATTAAATGAATAGTTCGTGACGCCACCTGTGGTGTTCGGCAATTGAGATATTAAGCCGACGCTGCATGCATATCCTCTGGGACTGGTGATGTGGTGCAGCAAAGATGTTGAAGCTCCCCACAGGTGGAGCTGTAGTCCCAGGGCAGTGTAAAGGAGATGATAGTTGGGAGACATGAATGGTGCAGCAATGTAGCAGTGTTGGGGGTGTTGGTGCCGGAATGAGTAGAGGATACAAGGGCTTGTAGTTCCAAAGCCTTACTCACATTCTGTAGTACACACAGATGCCTGCCTCCGTGCTGTGTCCTCCGGGTCAGGGGCTCAGTCAGCCTCCAAGCAAGATGGAATGCTCCCTTCTAACACTCCGCCAACATGTGCCTTTCTGAACATCTCCTCTATAGCGCCATTGAGTGAAGTACTCCCAGTACTGAGTTACACTGGAGTCCCTCCTGTCAGATGTTCCCAAAACTATACTTGTATGACAGACAGCTGTAGCCTGCTTCGGGGACTCCTTACTCCTAAGTTCCGGCTCACTATCCAAGTTGCTGTTGTGCCCTCAAGTCTTAGATGGGAGTAGTGCATTTACAGCCCACTACTCCACCGGTGTCTGCTGTAGGACCCTTAGTATCCATACAACCTCAGGGACCGGGCCCCGGTTTGCGCTTAGAACTTCTAGGCAGGGTTCTCTTCTAACCCATGTCCTCTGTTCCCTTTTACTCCTATGTTCTGTACTAGTCGTTTCCTTCTTATGGAAAATCAGTCTTCTCTTCAATGTCTGTCTCTTTCTTTCCTTTCCCGTGCCAGCAGACCCAGGTCACTGTGATCTGCTGCAGCACTTCCTTCTTCCATCCCTGTTATTAATGGGTCACTGAGGAGAAAAAGACAAAACAAGCTAAGCCACAGAAAACCAGAGTGGTTGGTAACTATGCAGATTGCAGATCCCTGATCTTATGACACAACTAGCAGTAGCCGTGGAGCGTTCCTACGATGAACCTAGATGCCTCGTCACGGCCGGAGGACTACATAAGCCTAAAGCAAGAAAAGGGAAAACTAACTGCCCCAGAGCAGACCCCAAAGGAAAAGATAGCCCCCACACATGTATTGACGGTGAAACAAGATGAAGGCACAAACACAGGCAGAAAAATAGGCTGAGCAAATGATGGGGCCCAAACTAACTAGACAGGAAAGGAAAGGGAAGACACTGTCTGCAACCTGCAAAAAACCCTACAAAAATAATGTCCAACACTTCTGATAACAAAATTAACCCTGAAGTCACTAGACTTCTCCCACTATATCAGCACTCTGAAATTTTCTGAGACAGAGCAAAAAGAGACCGAACTAGTAAGGGACAAAAAGCCAATTGGCAAAATACTGATAAATAAGAGTGGAAATTCAGCTCAGCCCCCAGCCGGGGCGGGCAGACCACACAAAAAACTAAATAGACCAACAAAATCAAGTGTGAACATTAGCAGAAAACCTTAGCTTTAGATGACTGGAACAGAGCTGAAAACCAAGAGCTGACAAGCCAGAAGGAATCACCAGCAACTGAATAGGGCGCCGGCTGTCTTAAATCCAATCTGAGAATCCTGAGATCCAATCGTCATCCTCATTCTCAGGTGGCAAGTCTCCACCAATCAAACCAGCCGCACCACCTCCCGACACCACCAGAGGGAGTCCAGAAGGGGAACCAGAGAATGAACTCACAACAGTACCCCCTGTTATGAATGGGTCACCGAGGAGGGAAAAAAAAGACAACAAGCTAAATCTCAGAAAACCAGAGAAGTTGGTAACTATGCAGATTGCATATCCCTGATCTTAACCGCACAACTAGCTGCAGTCGTGGAGCGTTCCTACGATGGTCCTAGACGCCTCGTCACAAACCGGAGAGCTACATAAGCCTAAAGCAGGAAAAGAGGAAAACTAACTGCCCCAGAGCAGACCCCAAAGGAAAGACAGCCCCCCACATGTATTGACGGTGAAACAAGATGAAAATACAAACAAAGGTAGGAAAATAGGCTGAGCAAACGATGGGGCCCGGCTAACTAAAAAGGACAGGAAAGGAAAGACACTGTCTGCAATCTGCCAAAAAAACCTACAAAAATATTGTCCAACACTTCTGATAGCAAAATTAACCCTGAAGTCACTAGACTTCAAAACCTATATCAGCACTCTGAAATATTCTGAGACAGAGCAAAAAGAGGCCAATCTAATAAGGGACAAAAAGCCGATTGGCAAATACTGATAAATAGGAGTGGAAATTCAGCATAGCCCCAACAGGGGCAGGCTGATTACACAAGAAACTGAATTGGCCAACAAGCGCAAGTGTGAACATAAGCAAGAAACAAACTTAACTTGAGAAGACTGGAAGAGAGCTGAAGTCCAGGACCTGAGAAGCAGACTAAATCACCAGCACTAGGATAGGGCGTCGGCTGAATTATATCCAGTCTGATGCTCCAGAGATCCAATCGTTATCTTCCTCATCAGGTGGCAGATCACTACCACTTAAACCAACCTCACTACCTCCTGTCACCACCAGAGGGAGAACGGAAGGGGAACTCTCAACTGGTGGAGCAGAAAATGAGTTCATAACAGTACCCCCCCATTGAGGAGGGGTCACCGAACCCTCATCCATGCCACCAGGCCGATCAGGATGGGCCTGGTGAAAAGCACAAACCAATTTATTGGCATGAATATCAGAGGCAGAGACCCAAGAATTATCCTCCTGGCCATAACCCTTCCATTTGACCAAATACTGGAGTCTCCGTCTAACCAAACGAGAATCCAATATTTTCTCTACCTCATATTCCACATTGCCTTTAACCAATACAGGATCAGGAGGTGCCGACACAGGAACTACTGGCTCAACAAACCTCTTCAACAGAGATTTGTGAAATACGTTATGGATTTTGAACGTAACTGGAAGAGCCAATCGAAAAGAAACAGGATTAAGAATCTCCAAAATCTTATAAGGTGCAATAAATCTTGGCTTAAATTTTGGAGATGCAACCTTCATAGGAATATTCTTAGACGACAACCAAACCATATCACCCACTTTAAACCGGGGACCAATGGTCCTACGCCGGTTGAAAAAACGCTTTGCCTTTTCCTGAGAGAGTGACAACTTATCCACCAGTTGGTCCCATATCTGCTGCATTCTCACAACCACAGTGTCCACACCTGGGCAGGACGAAGATTCCACTTGCCCTGAAGAGAATCGAGGATGAAACCCAAAATTATAGAAAAAGGGTGACATCAGAGTGGCAGAACTAGCTCTATTGTTCAGCGCAAATTCGGCCAAGGGCAAAAATGAGACCCAATCATCTTGATCAGCAGATATAAAACATCTTAAATAAGACTCCAGGGTCTGGTTTGTTCTCTCAGTCCGCCCATTGGTCTGGGGATGAAACGCGGAGGAGAAGGATAACTGAATTCCCAGATTGGAACAAAAGGCTTTCCAGAATCTGGAAACAAACTAGACCCCTCTATCGGACACAATGTTCTCAGGAATCCCGTGTAACCGAACCACCTGTTGTAAAAACAAGGGCACCAACTCAGCGGAAGATGAAACTTTGGGAGTGGTACAAGATGGACCATCTTCGAAAATCTATCACAAATCACCCAGATAACAGTCAATCTCTGAGAGGCAGGAAGATCAGAAATAAAATCCATTGAGATATGGGTCCATGGCCTCTTGGGCACCGGCAAGGGCATAAGCAACCCACTAGAATGAGAACAGGGTTTAGACCGAGAACAAGTCCCACAGGACTGTACAAAATTCCTGACATCACGAGATAAGGCAGGCCACCAAAACGACCGACTCACCAAATCTCTGGTACCAAAAATACCCGGATGACCAGCCAATGCGGAGCAATGGACTTCAGACATCACTCTCATAGAATCATAGAATCATAGAATCATAGAATCGTAGAGTTGGAAGGGACCTCCTGGGCCATCTGGTCCAACCCCCTGCTCAAAGCAGGATTCGCTAAATCATCCCAGTCAGATGTCTGTCCAGCCTCTGTTTGAAGACTTCCATTGAAGGAGAACTCACCACTTCTCGTGGCAGCCTGTTCCACTCATTGATCACTCTAACTGTCAAAAAGTTTTTTCTAATATCTAATCTGTGTCTCCTCCCATTCAATTTCATCCCATTGCTTCTAGTCTTTCCTTGTGCAAATGAGAATAAAGTTGATCCTTCTACAATGTGACAGCCCTTTAGATATTTGTAGACAGCTATTAAGTCTCCTCTCAGTCTTCTCTTTTGCAAACTAAACATTGCCAATTCCTGCAACCTTTCCTCATAAGACAGGGTTTGCAGACCGGTCACCATTCTGGTCGCTCTTTTCTGAACTTGCTCCAGTTTGTTGATGTCTTTTTTAAAATGTGGTGCCCAAAACTGGACACAATATTCCAGATGAGGTCTGACCAAAGAGGAGTAGAGGGAAATAATGACTTCACGTGATCTAGACTGTATGCTTCTGTTAATACATCCTAGAATTGCATTTGCCTTTTTTGCTGCTGCATCACACTGTTGACTCATATTCAGTCTGTGATCTATTAGTATACCCAAGTCTTTTTCACATGTGCTGTCACTTAGCCCTATTCCTCCCATTCTATATATGCTTTTTTCATTTTTATTGCCCAGATGTAGTACTTTGCATTTCTCCCTGTTAAAAACCATTCTGTTAGTTGCTGCCCACTTCTCCAGTTTATTTAAATCTTTTTGAATCCTTTCTCTCTTTCTCCACTGGTCAGGAACATACAATCTTCCCATAGGGCAATGCTCAGGTTTAGCCTCCTGAAATTCCTCCAGGGCGCGTCTCAAATCGGGTGAAATGGCAGAAAGAGCTACCCCCTCACCTAGGATGGTAGTAGGCTTGGTCACATTAAGAGAATCAGCAAAGAAACTCCTAGAAAAGGGCGTCTGCCTTAACATTCTTAGTGCCCGGAAGAAAAGAGACCACAAAATTAAAACGCGTGAAAAAGAAGGCCCATCTAGCCTGTCTAGGATTCAAGCATTTGTCCGACTCCAGATAAATCAAATTCTTGTGGTCGGTGAGGACCACAACTTGATGTCTAGCTCCCTCCAACCAATGTCTCCACCCCTCAAATGCCCACTTCATGGCCAACAATTCCCGATTCCCCACGTCATAGTTGCGTTCAGATGGGGAGAACTTTCGAGAAAAGAAAGCACAGGGATTCATCTTAGAAGTCACAGGGTCTTTTTGGGACAAAACAGCTCCCGCACCAATCTCAGAAGCATCTACCTCCACCTGAAATGGAAGTGAGACATCAGGTTGCCGTAAAACTGGAGCTGAAGAAAATCTCTGCTTAAGCTCCTGAAATGCTGAGATAGCCTCAGGAGACCAATTCAGCACATCAGCGCATACCAGAAAAATTACCTATAAATTTACGATAGAAATTAGCAAAACCCAAAAACTTCTGGAGGGCCTTCAAAGAAGTAGGCTGAACCCAATCATAAATGGCCTGTACCTTGGCCGGGTCCATTTCAATAGTCGATGGAGATAAGATAAATCCCAAAAATGAAATCCTCTGTACACCAAAGAGGTTTTTCGATCCCTTAACAAACAGGGAATTCTCCCTCAAAATCCGGAACACAGTCCGGACGTGTTCCACATGAGAATCCCAATCACTAGAAAAGATCAAAATATCATCCAGATAGATGATCAAAAACTTATCCACAAAGTCTCGGAAAATATCATTCATAAAGGACTGGAAGACAGAAGGGGCATTAGTGAGCCCAAAAGGCATCACCAGGTACTCAAAATGTCCCTCCGGAGTATTAAACGCCGTCTTCCATTCATCCCCGTGCTTGATGCGAATAAGATTATACGCCCCCTGAGGTCAAGCTTAGTAAACCAGCAGGCACTCTTAACTCTGGAGAATAAATCAGACATCAGAGGTAACGGATACTGATATTTAACCGTCATCTTATTAAGGGAACGATAATCAATATACGGTCTTAATGAACCATCTTTCTTGGCCACAAAAAAAACACCAGCACCTAAAAGTGACGAGGATGGTCTAATATGACCCTTCTCCAATGACTCCTTAATATAGGATCGCATAGCATCATGTTCGGGTAATGATAAGTTGAAAAGCCGACCCTTGGGAAATTTACACCCAGGCATCAACTCAATTGCACAGTCATAACTCCTATGAGGAGGCAAAGACGCAGACTTACTCTCACTAAATACATCAGAAAAATCGGCTAGATGATCAGGAATATCATGAGACTGAGGAGAGGTGGAGAAAACAGGAGCGTCCCTAAGAGCACACTGACAACCCCAACTCACCACAGACCCAGATTTCCAATCCAAAACTGGATTATAAGATTGCAACCAAGGAAAACCCAGAACAATAGTATCATGCAAATTGTGCAACACCAAAAATTTACAATTTTCTTGGTGGTCTGGGGCAAACCGCATCGTCACCTGGGTCCAAAACTGAGGTTTGTTCTCCGCCAAAGGAGTAGCATCAATACCCTTCAAAGGAATAGGCGTCCGCAGAGGCGTCATGGAAAAGCCACAACGTTTAGCAAAGTCCAAATCCATCAGATTCAGAGCTGCTCCCGAATCCACAAAAGCCTTCATGGAAAATGTGGATAAGGAGCAGATCAGAGTAATTGCCAAAAGGAACTTAGGTTGTACACTGCCCACAGCAAATGTGTGTGCAAAACGTTTCTCTCGTTTAGGGCAGACAGAAATAGTATGAGAGGCATCTCCACAGAAAAAACACAGCTTATAACGCCTTCTAAACTCCTGATATTGCGCCCTAGACAAAACTCTATCACATTGCATAGGTTCAGACATTTGTCCAAAAGGTGGCAGCGCCTCCCGTGTAGTTTTGCATTCACGTAAAAGCCGATCAACCTGAATGGCTAATGACATAGAATCGTCAAGACCAGAGGGAACAGGAAATTCCACCATAGTATCTTTTACGGTTTCTGACAAACCCTTCCGAAAGAGAGCTGCCAATGCACTATCATTCCAGGTAGTAAGGACCGCCCACTTTCGGAATTTTTGACAGTATAACTCTGCAGGATCCTGACCCTGGTTCAATGCCAACAGGGCTTTCTCATCTTGATCAACAGCATTAGGTTCATCATACAACAACCCCAAGGCTTGAAAAAATGCATCCACATTAGTCAGAATAGGATCTTCAGGTGTCAAAGAAAACGCCCAATCCTGGGTATCGCCGCGCAGCAAAGAGATGACAATTTTAACCTGCTGCGCAGAGCTCCCCAATGAATTAGGCTTCAAGGCAAGAAATAATTTACAATTCTTCAAATTCAAAAATTTAGACCTATCCCCAAAAAACACATCAGGAGCAGGGATCCTTCGTTCAGCAGCATGTGAAAGAGCAAGATAGGCGGAAATTCCCTGCACTTCAGCAGCAAGTTGCTCCACACGATCAGACAATTGCTTAATCTCCATCAAGGAGAAAAAAAAAAATTCTCCTACGGCCCCAGAGAAAAAGAGGAAAAAATATACATATAAAAGAAAAAAATTCTGACACTTTTTTTTTTTTTTTTCCTTTTTACAATTCTTTCCTGCTTTTGAGTACCCTAGAATCTGCGGTATGGCTGGTGATTCTGTTATGAATGAGTCACCGAGGAGAAAAAGGCAAAACAAGCTAAGCCACAGAAAACCAGAGAGGTTGGTAACTATGCAGATTGCAGATCCCTGATCTTACCACACAACTAGCAGTAGCCGTGGAGCGTGCCTACAATGAACCTAGACGCCTCGTCACAGCCGGAGGACTACATAAGCCTAACGCAAGAAAAGGGGAAACTAACTGCCCCAGAGCAGACCCCAAAGGAAAGACAGCCCCCACACATGTATTGACGGTGAAAAAAGATGAAGGCACAAGCACAGGAGAACAGGAGAAGTGCCAGAAGACTGGAAAAGAGCAAATGTTGTTCCTATCTTCAAAAAGGGGAAGAAGGTGGACCCAGGCAACTATAGGCCGGTGAGTCTGACTTCTATACCAGGAAAGATCTTTGAATAAATTATTAAACAACATGTATGTCAGTACCTGGATAAGAATGAAGTGATTAAACAGAGTCAGCATGGGTTTGTAACTAATAAGTCAAGTCAGACTAACTTAATTTCCTTCTATGACGGTATCACTGATTGGGTGGATCAAGGAAATGCTGTAGATATAGTATATCTTGACTTCAGCAAAGCATTTGACAAAGTATCTCATACAATCCTTATTGAAAAAATGACTAAGTATGGAATGGACAAGGCAACTGTTAGGTGGATTCATAACTGGCTTAGTGATCGGACCCAAAGAGTGGTCGTAAATGGCTGCACATCCAGCTGGAAGAATGTCTCAAGTGGGGTACCACAGGGCTCTGTCCTGGGTCCTATATTGTTCAACACCTTTATCAACGATTTAGATGAAGGATTTGAGGGTAAACTGATTAAATTTGCTGATGACACAAAGCTAGAAGGGATAGCTAATACTAGAGAAGAGAGAGAGAGGATTCAAAAAGATATAAATAAACTGGAGCAGTGGGCAGTAACTAACAGAATGGTTTTTAACAGGGAAAAATGCAAAGCACTACATCTGGGCAATAAAAATGAAAAAAGCATATACAGAATGGGAGGAATAGGGCTAAGCAACAGCACATGTGAAAAAGACTTGGGTATACTAATAGATCACAGACTGAATATGAGTCAACAGTGTGATGCAGCAGCAAAAAAGGCAAATGCAATTCTAGGATGTATTAACAGAAGCATAGTCTAGATCACGTGAAGTCTTTATTTCCCTCTACTCCTCTTTGGTCAGACCTCATCTGGAATATTGTGTCCAGTTTTGGGCACCACATTTTAAAAAAGACATCAACAAACTGGAGCAAGTTCAGAAAAGAGCGACCAGAATGGTGACCGGTCTGCAAGCCCTGTCTTATGAGGAAAGGTTGCAGGATTTTGGAATGTTTAGTTTGCAAAAGAGAAGACAAAGAGGAGACTTAATAGCTGTCTACAAATATCTAAAGAGCTGTCACATTGTAGAAGGATCATCTTTATTCTCATTTGCACAAGGACAGACTAGAAGCAATGGGAAGAAACTGAATGGGAGGAGACACAGATTAGATATTAGAAAAAACTTTTTGAATTTTGACAGTTAGAGTGATCAATGAGTGGAACAAGCTGCCACTAGAAGTGGTGAGTTCTCCTTCAATGTAAGTCTTCAAACAGAGGCTGGACAGACATCTGACTGGGATGATTTAGCGAATCCTGCTTTGAGCAGGGGGTTGGACCAGATGGCCCAGAAGGTCCCTTCCAATTCTACGATTCTATAATTCTATGATTCTATGACAGGCAGGAAAATAGGCTGAGCAAATGATGGGGCCCAAACTAACTAGACAGGAAAGGAAAGGGAAGACACTGTCTGCAACCTGCAAAAAACCCTACAAAAATAATGTCCAACACTTCTGATAACAAAATTAACCCTGAAGTCACTAGACTTCTCCCACTATATCAGCACTCTGAAATATTCTGAGACAGAGCAAAAAGAGACCGAACTAGTAAGGGACAAAAAGCCAATTGGCAAAATACTGATAAATAAGAGTGGAAAGTCAGCTCAGCCCCCAGCCGGGGCTGGCAGACCACACAAAAAACTGAATAGACCAACAAAATCAAGTGTGAACATTAGCAGAAAAACTTAGCAATAGATGACTGGAACAGAGCTGAAAACCAAGAGCTGACAAGCCAGAAGGAATCACCAGCAACTGAATAGGGCGTCGGCTGTCTTAAATCCAATCTGAGAATCCTGAGATCCAATCGTCATCCTCATTCTCAGGTGGCAGATCTCCACCGATCAAACCAGCCGCACCACCTCCCGACACCACCAGAGGGAGTCCAGAAGGGGAACCAGAGAATGAACTCACAACACATCCCTCTCCCAAGGATCTCCTCTCCTCCTGTTATGATTGAGTCACCGTAGGAGGCAAAAACAGAAATGCTAGCTAAGTCCAGAAAACCAGAGAAGTTGGCAGCTATCGGATTGCAGACCCCTGAACCCAGCAACACAACTAGCAGTAGCCGTGGGGGGTTCCTACGATGCCCTAGACCCCTCGATCACAGCCGGAGAATTAAATAGGCCTAAAGAAAGAAAGGGGAAATCTAAACTGCCCCAGAGCAGACCCCAAAGCAATAGGCAGCCCCCAACATATAATGACGGTGAAGCAAGATGAAAATACTAACACAGACAGAAAGATAGACTGAGCAAAGAGGGGCCCAAGCTAACTAAATAGAAAAGGACAGGAAGGCTGCTGTCTGCAATCCGTGAAAAACCCTATGAAAATAAGAGCCAACAGACTGACAGTGAAAAAGGCCCTGAAGACGCTAGGCTTCAAAAAAGCTATGTCAGTACTCAGGAATATACTGAAGACAGAACTACAGGCAAAAGGAGATTCAGCTCACCCCAGCAGGCAATGGCAGAATACTGAAAAGCAAGGAAAACAAAAAACAAAACAAAAAGCTAACAGGCAAAACAGAAACTTAGCTTTAGAGGAGCAGGAATCAGACTGGTGTCCTAGAAGTCCACAGAGAAATCACCCGCAGGGCAGAAGGGCGTCGGCATTCTTATATCCAGTCCGTGACTCCACTCAGCCAGTCATCCTCATTAGACTCAGGTGCCTGATAATCAGGCTCATTACCTTCCTTTACCACAATAGGGAGTTCACCAGACCCCAGTGATGAAGGGGAAAATGAACTCACAACAGTACCTCCCCCTTGAGGAGGGGTCACCGAACCCTCAACCACGCCACCAGGGCGATCAGGGTGAGCCCGATGAAATGCACGCACCAATCTTTTGGCATGAATATCAGAGGCAGAGACCCAGGAATTATCCTCCTGACCATAACCCTTCCACTTAACCAAATACTGGAGTCTCCGTCTAGCCAGACGGGAATCCAGTATTTTCTCTACCTCATATTCCATGTTACCTTCAACTAAATACAGGGTCTGGAGGTGCCACCCCAGGAACAACTGGTTCAACAAACCTCTTCAACAAGGACTTATGGAACACATTATGGATTTTAAATGTGACAGGAAGAGCCAAACGAAAAGAGACCGGATTAATAATCTCCAAAATCTTGTAAGGTCCAATAAATCTAGGCTTAAACTTAGGAGAAGCCACCTTCATAGCAATATTTTTTTGATGATAACCACACCATATCACCAATCTTAAACTGGGGACCAATGGTCCTATGTCGATTGGAAAACCGCTGGGCCTTTTCCTGGGAGAGAGATAACTTATCCACCACTTGGTCCCAGATCTGGTGCATTCTCTCCACCACAGTGTCAACACCTGGGCAGGCAGAAGGCTCCACCTGCCCTGAAGAAAATCGAGGATGAAACCCAAAGTTACAAAAAAAAGGTGACATCAAAGTGGCAGAACTAGCTCTATTATTTAAAGCAAATTCGGCCAAGGGCAAAAACGAAACCCAATCATCCTGATCAGCGGAATTAAAACATCTCAAATACGACTCCAAGGTCTGGTTTGTTCTCTCTGTCTGCCCATTGGTCTGAGGGTGAAAAGCAGAGGAGAAGGACAACTGAATTCCCAGCTTGGAACAGAAAGTCCTCCAAAATCTAGACACAAACTGAACTCCTCTGTCAGACACAATGTTCTCAGGAATCCCGTGTAAGCGAACCACCTGTTGCAAAAACAGGGGCACCAACTCAGAGGAAGATGGCAACTTAGGGAGTGGTACAAGATGAACCATCTTAGAGAACCTATCACAAATCACCCAAATAACAGTCATTCTTTGAGAGACTGGCATATCAGAGATGAAATCCATTGAAATATGGGTCCATGGCCTCCTGGGGACCGGCAAAGGCATCAACAACCCACTAGAGCGAGAACAAGATTTAGACCGGGAGCAAGTCCCACAGGACTGCACAAAATTCCTGACATCATGAGACAAGGTGGGCCACCAAAAAGAGCGACTCATCAGATCTCTAGTACCAAAAATACCTGGATGACCAGCCAATGCAGAGCAATGAACTTCAGACATCACTCTCTTCTTCCACTGGTCAGGAACATACAACTTTCCACTGGGACAACGCTCAGGTTTGTCCTCCTGGAACTCTTGCAGAGCAAGTCTCAAATCGGGCGAGATGGCAGAAAGAACTACCCCTCCGCCTAAGATGGTAGCAGGCTTGGTCACCACAGGAGAATCAGCAAAGAAACTCCTAGAGAGGGCGTCTGCCTTGACATTCTTAGTTCCAGGAAGAAAAGAGACCACAAAACCAAAACGTGTAAAAAACAAGGTCCACCTAGCCTGTCTAGGGTTCAAGCGTTTAGCCGACTCTAGGTAAATCAAATTCTTGTGGTCAGTGAGGACCACAACTTGATGTTTAGCTCCCTCCAACCAATGTCTCCACTCCTCAAATGCCCATTTCATGGCCAACAGTTCCCGATTCCCCACATCATAGTTACGTTCAGATGGAGAGAACTTTCGGGAAAAGAAAGCACAGGGATTCATTTTAGATGTTACAGGATCCTTTTGGGACAAAACAGCTCCTGCACCAATCTCAGAAGCATCCACCTCTACCTGGAACGGGAGTGAGACATCAGGTTGCCGCAAAACCGGGGCAGAGGTAAATCTTCGCTTCAGCTCCTGAAAGGAAGCAACAGCCCCAGGAGACCAATTCAACACATCAGCACCCTTCTTAGTCAGATCAGTCAATGGCTTGGCAATACTAGAAAATTTTGCTATAAATTTCCGATAAAAATTAGCAAAACCCAAAAACTTCTGGAGGGCTTTCAAAGAAGTGGGCTGAACCCAATCATAAATGGCCTGTACCTTGGCCGGGTCCATTTCAATAGTTGACGGAGACAAAATAAATCCCAAAAATGAAATCCTCTGTACTCCAAAAAGGCATTTCGATCCTTTGACATACAGGGAATTCTCCCTCAAGATCCGGAACACAGTCCGAATATGTTCCACATGAGAATCCCAATCCTTGGAGAAGATCAAAATATCATCCAGATAGATAATCAAAAATTTATCGACAAAGTCTCGGAAAATATCGTTCATGAAGCACTGGAAGACAGAAGGGGCATTAGTGAGCCCAAAAGGCATCACCAGGTACTCAACATGTCCCTCCGGAGTATTAAACGCAGTCTTCCATTCATCCCCCTGCTTAATGCGGATAAGATTATATGCCCCCCTGAGGTCAAGCTTGGTAAACCAGCAAGCACCTCTAACTCTAGAGAATAGATCCGAAATCAGGGGTAACGGATACTGATATTTAATAGTAATTTTATTGAGGGCACGATAATCAATACAAGGCCTTCAAGAACCATCCTTTTTGGCCACAAAAAAAAAACTGGCACCTAAGGGTGAAGAGGATGGTCTAATATGTCCCTTCTCCAACGCCTCCTTAATATAGGACCGCATAGCCTCGTGCTCGGGTACAGATAAATTGAAGAGCCGACCCTTGGGAAATTTACACCCCGAGCTTAGTTCAATTGCACAGTCATAACTCCTATGAGGAGGCAAGGACGCAGACTCATTCTCACTAAATACATCATAAAAGTCCGCCAAATAGTCAGGAACATCATGCGACTGAGGAGAGGTGGAAAAAACCGGAGCCTCACTAAAGGCACACCGACAACCCCAACTCACCACAGACACAGATTTCCAATCCAAAACTGGATTATGAATTTGCAACCAGGGAAACCCCAGAACAACGGCATCATGCAGACCATGCAATACCAAAAATCTGCAATTTTCTTGATGGTCTGGGGCTACCCGCATGACCACCTGGGTCCAAAACTGAGGTTTATTTTTAGCCAAAGGAGTAGCATCAATCCCCCTCAAAGGGATAGGCATCTGCAGAGGTGTCATCGGAAATCCACAACGTTTAGCAAAATCCAAGTCCATTAGGTTTAGCACTGCTCCCGAATCCACAAAAGCCTTGGCGGAAAATGTGGACAGGGAGCAGATCAGAGTAATTGCCAGAAGAAACTTAGGTTGAACACCACCAACAGAAAATGTGTGTGCAAAGCGTTTCTCTCGTTTAGGACAAACAGAAATAAAATGCGAGGCATCTCCACAGAAAAAACACAGCTCATTACGCCTTCTGAACTCCTGACGTTGCGCCTTAGACAAAACTCTATCACATTGCATAGGTTCAGACGTCTGTTCAACCGGTGGCAACACCTCTCGTGCAATCCTGCGTTCACGTAAACGCCGATCAACCTGAATGGCTAATGACATAGAATCGTCCAGACCGGAGGGAACAGGAAATCCCACCATAGTATCTTTTATGGCTTCTGACAAACCCTTCCGAAAGAGAGCAGCCAAGGCATCATCATTCCAGGTAGTAAGGACCGCCCACTTTCGGAACTTTTGACAGTACAACTCTGCAGAATCTCGACCCTGGTTCAATGCCAACAGGGTCTTTTCAGCCTGATCAATAGCATTAGGTTCGTCATACAACAACCCCAAAGCTTGGGGTTGCAATTAGTCAGAATAGGATCATCTGGTTTCAAAGAAAACGCCCAATCCTGGGGATCGCCACGCAGCAAAGAGATGACAATTTTAACCTGCTGCACGGAGCTCCCTGACGAGTTAGGCTTCAAGGCAAAAAATAATTTACAATTATTTTTGAAACTCAAAAATTTAGATCGATCCCCAAAAAATACATCAGGTGTAGGGATCTTTGGTTCAACAGCATGCGAACGAGCAAGGTAGGCGGAAATTCCCCGCACTTCCGCAGCGAGCTGCTCCACACGATCAGACAATTGCTTTATCTCCATTGAGAGAGAAAAAAAAAAATTCCCCCTACGGCCTCAGAGATATAGAGGAAAGAATATAGACACACCTTTTTTTTTTAAACACAATTCTTTCCTGCTATTGAGTACCCTAGGATCTGCGGTATGGCGGGTGATTCTGTTATGATTGAGTCACTGTAGGAGGCAAAAACAGAAATGCTAGCTAAGTCCAGAAAACCAGAGAAGTTGGCAGCTATCGGATTGCAGACCCCTGAACCTATCAACACAACTAGCAGTAGCCGTGGGGGGTTCCTACGATGCCCTAGACCCCTCGATCACAGCCGGAGAATTAAATAGGCCTAAAGAAAGAAAGGGGAAATCTAAACTGCCCCAGAGCAGACCCCAAAGCAATAGGCAACCCCCAACATATAATGACGGTGAAGCAAGATGAAAATACTAACACAGACAGAAAGATAGACTGAGCAAAGAGGGGCCCAAGCTAACTAAATAGAAAAGGACAGGAAGGCTGCTGTCTGCAATCCGTGAAAAACCCTATGAAAATAAGAGCCAACAGACTGACAGTGAAAAAGGCCCTGAAGACGCTAGGCTTCAAAAAAGCTATGTCAGTACTCAGGAATATACTGAAGACAGAACTACAGGCAAAAGGAGATTCAGCTCTCCCCAGCAGGCAATGGCAGAATACTGAAAATCAAGGAAAACAAAAAACAAAACAAAAAGCTAACAGGCAAAACAGAAACTTAGCTTTAGAGGAGCAGGAATCAGACTGGTGTCCTAGAAGTCCACAGAGAAATCACCCGCATGGCAGAAGGGCGCCGGCAGCCTTATATCCAGTCCGTGACTCCACTCAGCCAGTCATCCTCATTAGACTCAGGTGCCTGATAATCAGGCTCATTACCTTCCTTTACCAGAATAGGGAGTTCACCAGACCCCAGTGACGAAGGGGAAAATGAACTCACAACATCCTCCACTCCGAACTGAACTCAACTCTCAACTGAACTGCACTGAACTGACTTGAACTCCTAAACCTTCTCACTCTTTTATGTATTCTAACTCCACTCACCTCCCAGCACATTTCATGTTCCAAGCAGGGAGCCACCAAAGGTGCTCTGCTACACTCCAAGCAGGGAGCCGCAATGTGGCTTTGCTACACTACTTTGTGATGATGGGTGCAGGTGTTGGAATGTGGTCAGGAGCCTCCAACTTACCTGGATGGCAGGGTACCACACCTCAGGAGAGGGTGCAGTATCTCTGTGGCAACTGAACCCTCAGGGGCGCCACATTCCCCCTGTTAAACACAGCATGTCCGCGGGCTGCAAGTTAAACAAAGTTGACAATACAGGAACATACAAAATTTTTGTAATGCTGAATAAACATTTCTTATACTAAACTTCTCAATGTGGGAGGCACGGTCTCTTGAACGTTGCAAACAGTTTTAACTAGCTATCTAAATTCAAGATTATGCTACCTAATTTAAAGTGCTATGGGATTAAACTCAATATCCAACATCAATTCACATTTTCTAGCAACACATCTCCTTTCTGTTACTTGGTGTTACACCCCCGGGCTCCACTTACCCTGCGGCGCGCACTTCCTGGCGCGCTCCTGCTCTCTGGCGCGTCCCCGCGCCCGGCCTCCGGCTCCCCCAGTGTCAGGCGCCTGCGCACTGCCTCCCTCCTGGCGCCCCCTGGGTAATATGATGCGCTGGCCACGCCTCCAACATGGCGGCGCCCAGCGCTACTTATGGCCGGCGTCTGGACAGGTAAGACGCCTGTTCTTCTAATGCGGTGACGCTGTCTCATTGCAGCACTCTCCGTGTTCCAGGCCCTTCTACCCTGCCTCTGTTTGCGCTGTGTTCCAAGTCCTTGCACTCCTATTCTTGCCTGTGCCTTTGCGTTGTGCTGTATCTTCCGCTCCCTCTTCCCTTACCTCTGCCTGCGCTGCCTCCATCAGTTCTCCCTCTGCTCTCCTGCTATACGGTGCCCTCAGTTGCACCTACTCCTTCCCTGTCCTGCCGCTTACATCCTTCCGCTTGTGTTATCCGTGCTTCTTCTTTTGCAGCCTCCAGCCATTGCCACCCGCTACGCTCCGGTCCTGCGCTCTGCCCGGTTTCCACGCTCTCTGTGCTCCCCTGTGCTCTCTGTACGGATACACCTGTGCCTCCACTCCAGCCTAGCCCCAGTCGTCCCTTTGGTTCTGGCTGTCGCGGTTCTATCCCCTGGGGGTCTGCGCCTAACACTCCCTGTATAGGGGGTGGTCCTCACCTGGGAGCTCGCCCTCGGGGGCTCTGGAGCCGTGACCCAGAGGGTCCACTTCCGGGTTGCCTCTACGTGCCTCCCCACTACAGCAATCGTAACACTTGGCATGTTCTCTACTTTCTTCCTTACATGACAACCGCTGGTGTCTGGTTAATTACCTGTAACTTCCATTCTTTATTCACATTTTAATTTTTAGTATACCATTTACTATATATTTCTGTCTCATTATATCTCTATAAAAGCTGTTATTAATACTTTTCAAAATCACTTCTTAATTTTTATTCAAAACAACTTTAAGCATTATTAACAAGTGCAATTGTAGACACTGGTCCGGCCAGCATGTCTGGAAATGTCCTTATGGCGAAGTAGTTCTTCTTCCATGAAGAAAGTCCTTTGTAAAACCAAGAGAGAGCACCTAAAGAGGTGCAAACTATATACAATAACAGTTTTGGACCATTCAGCATTCATGATCTCTGCAGTTCAATGTGAAAGCTGCCAATATAACTGGGCAACACTGGAAAAACAAAACTAGAGCATGATGATCAAAAATAGGAAACAGGTACAAAAATAGAAAACAGTAGGCACAACGGTGCAAATACCCTCCTGGGCAACGAGAGTTATTTTACTGCAGGTTACTAGTGATGGTGGTTGTCTCCTGGGGTTCTGGAAACTGGTTGCTGGGGCTGTTTCCAGGGGAGATGCTTTGGGTGTCCAGATCGGTTAAGGAATTCATCAGGAACCTTGGAAGTAAATGCTACCTGAGGTACAACAAGGGTGGCGTCTCTCGGTTGTGGGACTGGTGCTGATGTAGCCTGACTTTTGGGGACAGGTGCAAACACTGTCTTTTCGATGACTGTAGTCGGAGAGGCAGCGGGCTTCTTCTGCTTGTGGACCTCAATGAAATCCTCTGGTATTCGCCTTATGGTCATGGCGTACCATCCTCTTAGCCCCTCATGCTGGGTGAAAGTGATGTGTTCTCCCTGGTGTAGGTCTCTGGCAGTGTGTCCTTTCCTCAAGTGGGACTCCACATCCCTCCAGTTAAAGAATAGGTCAGAGACCTGGCTGGAGTCATTGATAAAGCCGACCCCCCTCTCGTGGTTCACATTTAGGACGTGTTCCCAACCTGCTGAGTCCCGGGGACCGTAGTGACCGGCACGGACTGTCGGGGTAGCTATTTTGGGAGGGCTAAATTAACCCTTCACGGTTGAGCCAGTGATATCCAAATTATTCCAGTGTTGCTAGCAACTCAAATGACCACACGGAGATGGGGGTCTTTGTACGGGAGGATCGAGGCAGATCACTAAGCCCCTTTATTTTAGTCACATCTTTTATAATCTTTTGCTTAATTATGCAAGGTTCTCAAATACCAATAGCATCATTTCACTTTATAAGCCAATAATATTGCAAGAAAACCGGAAACTACATATATGTCCGTACCTAGATAGCGTAGAAAGTAGTATAATGGCATATTCTTCAGAGTTTAACATTCCCACCTCCCTTATCTTTGCACCTGATGAGAACAATCTGGTTTCATGACAGCCCATGCCAATTACAAAAATTTATCTTACAACAACAACAAAACTAGGAAACGAAACCTTACATTGAAATGGAGAAGTGAAACTTAAGCTCTGATTTTAGTATTAACCCTTCACAGGACCTGCTCCATCCGGTCCAAATCAGGGCCCAGCACAGCCAGCCTCCGTTGTTCCCTCTCCCTCTGCTCGGCTGCCAGCTGGCGGAGGGTTTCCTGACAAGAGGCCCATGTTTTATCTTCCTCCTCTTACTCCCGGGACCTGCTCCTGCCCACCGTGGACCGTGGGACCACCGTCAGGGGTTCCGGTGTTTGCCCCCGGGGGCTGCTATCCCGGTCCCAAACCAAGTCCAGCACTATCTGTCCGGCCGCAGTAGCCGGCGAGCACCAAGTGGCTTCCCCAACTGTAGGGTACAACGGGCCTACCTGGCGCTTTCTGGTGCTTCCTGGCGGTGTGGTTTCTGCTCCGGTGCAGGCATGGTGCGGTTCCCGGTGGCAGCGGGGGTAGCAGCTGGCGACTCCCGGTCCGCGGGGGCCTCCGGTGGGACCTGCGCGGCCACGTCAGGTCCAGGCGGGAACTCCTCTTCGGCTCCCAAGGCCTCATACAACCCCTCCGGTGGTGGCGGCAGAGAGGGGGTATGGGTGCTGCCGGTGGTATGGCAACGGTTGCAAGTTCCATGGAGTCTGCCTGGGGGAGATCCGCTGCAGCAGCGATGGGTACTGGTGTTTCGGGTACCGCTGGTGTAGGCCCCTCCTGGGCATGCTGCCAGTTCATACTCCATAACGCCTCCTGCCTCAGCTGCAGATGGTGTGTCAGCCGAGTAATCTCTTCTTCCAGCTGCTGGCGGTACATCTTGGGAATCGGGCTGGAGTGGAGCCTTTAGCCATGGCGCTGGGGAGATCCAGCATAACCTCCTCGCGCTCCACAGGCCTCCTCTCTTCTCCTTCCAAGATGGCATTCTCGCGTCCTTCTTCCTGTCTCAGCTCTTTTCCCACCACTGGCTTCCGCTCCTCCTTCTGGGGGCGGCGTCTTCTTCCAACTCCTCCATACCAAGCCAGTATACGAAGCCCTTGGGGGGTGGGCCATGTTGCTATCGCATAGTAATACAGCCAGGGGAGGCCCAGGACAGTTCGCGGTCTTTTCTTAGGACCTCCCCTGTTGTCAAGCCCTTCTTCACCGCGCCAGCGGCCATTTCTAATGTTCATTTTGCAGTCTATTAAATTGGGTATTCTGCATATCCTCAAAAACTTTAAGTCTTAGGCACACAGAACCCGATGGCATCGGGTCTCGTCATCCTGTTCGTGATGCCAAAAATGGGTCGCCCTCCCAGGGCTGTGGGGTACTCGGTACCGGGCCGGTATCAGCAGGATGTGTCACGGCAGCAGTGACCCGATCCGTGGCCCTGGGCGCCCAATTAGTAGGGGAGATTGAATGGTGGAATGTAGTGGATTAAATGAATAGTTCGTGACGCCACCTGTGGTGTTCGGCAATTGAGATGTTAAGCCTACGCTGCATGCAGATCCTTTGGGACTGGTGATGTGGTGCAGCAAAGATGTTGAAGCTCCCCACAGGTGGAGCTGTAGTCCCAGGGCAGTGTAAAGGAGATGATAGTTGGGAGACGTGAATGGTGCAGCAATGTAGCAGTGTTGGGGGTGTTGGTGCCGGAATGAGTAGAGGACACAAGGGCTTGTAGTTCCAAAGCTTTACTCACAGTCTGTTGTACAAACAGGTGCCTGCCTCCGTGCTGTGTCCTCCGGGTCAGGGGCTCCTTCAGCATCCAAGCAAGATGGAATGATCCCTTCCAACACTCCGCCAACATGTGCCTTTCAGAACGTCTCCTCTATAGCGCCTTTGAGTGAAGTACTCCCAGTACTGAGTTACACTGAAGTCCCTCCTGTCAGATGTTCCCAAAACTATACTTGTATGGCAGACAGCTGTAGCCTGCTTCGGGGACTCCTTACTCCTAAGTCCGGGCTCACTATCCAAGTTGCTGTTGTGCCCTCAAGTCTTAGATAGGAGTAGTGCATTTTCAGCCCACTACTCCACCGGTGTCTGCTGTAGGACCCTTAGTATCCATACAACCTCGGGGACCGGGCCCCGGCCTTGCGCTTAGAACTTCTAGGCAGGATTCTCTTCTAACCCACGTCCTCTGTTCCCTTTTACTCCTACGTTCCATGCTAGTCTTTTCCTTCTTATGGAAAATCAGGGTTCTCTTCAATGTCTGTCTCTTTCTTTCCTTTCCTGTGCCAGCAGACGCAGGTCACTGTGATCTGATGCAGCACTTCCTTCTTCCATCCCTCTCCCAGGGATCTCCTCTCCTCCACTCCAAACTGAACTCAACTCTCAACTGAACTGCACTGAACTGACTTGAACTCCTAAACCTTCCCACTCTTTTATGTATTCTAACTCCACCTTCCTCCCAGCTCGTTTCTCTGTTCCAAGCAGGGAGCCACCAAAGGTGCTCTGCTACACTCCAAGCAGGGAGCCGCAATGTGGCTTTGCTACACTACTTTGTGATGATGGGTGCAGGTGTTGGAATGTGGTCAGGAGCCTCCAACTTACCTGGATGGCGGGGTACCACACTTCAGGAGGGGGTGCAGTACCGCTGTGGCAACTGAACCCTCAGGGGCGCCACATTAGCACTCCTTGTTTTCCATTAAGGGAGGCGCTGGCTCCGCATGGTTATTCCGGAATATCTTGCTCATAAAGGTGACAATGTGTTCTTTCATCTCCGGTTTGTTGCTAAGTGTGCGCTGGAGAGAGTTGAATCTGGACAAGACTTGTTCACGATTGTTCGGGAGTCTTACTCTGGTAGCTCGGAAGGGTAGGGGAAAAACCCAGTGATTGGTCTCATCCTTAAGGAACTCATTGTCCATTATCCTGACAAATTCCTTGTCTTCCATTGACGGGGCTACTTTGTTGTCATCCTTAGTTGTATGAAACACCGATCTTCCCAGGTCATCTGCATAGGGAGAAGGAATGATATCAGGCAGCTGTACGGGATCTGGAGGCTTCTCTTTCACCTCATAGTGATGAGGGCATGGTTTGCAGAAAGTAGTTTGTCCGTCTCGGTGTATGTAGGTCTTAAAGGCATCTACTCTTGTTCGGTCCAAGCACACATTTCCTATGATTACCCACCCCAAGTCGAGTCTCTGTGCGTAGGGGGCATAGTCAGGACCATTGCACTGTTGGCGGACCTTATGTATCCTTAAATTGTCTCTGCCAAGCAGAAGTAGGATTTCAGCATCTGTGTCCATAGGTGGGATAATGCTGACTAGGTGCCTTAGGTGTGGTTGGTGGAACGCAGCTTCTGGGGTAGGAATTTCTTACTGAAGGAGAACTCACCACTTCTCGTGGCAGCCTGTTCCACTCATTGATCACTCTAACTGTCAAAAAGTTTTTTCTAATATCTAATCTGTGTCTCCTCCCATTCAGCTTCATCCCATTGCTTCTAGTCTTTCCTTGTGCAAATGAGAATAAAGTTGATCCTTCTACAATGTGACAGCCCTTTAGATATTTGTAGACAGCTATTAAGTCTCCTCTCAGTCTTCTCTTTTGCAAACTAAACATTCCCAAATCCTGCAACCTTTCCTCATAAGACAGGGTTTGCAGACCGGTCACCATTCTGGTCGCTCTTTTCTGAACTTGCTCCAGTTTGTTGATGTCTTTTTTAAAATGTGGCGCCCAAAATTGGACACAATATTCCAGATGAGGTCTGACCAAAGAGGAGTAGAGGGAAATAATGACTTCACGTGATCTAGACTGTATGCTTCTGTTAATACATCCTAGAATTGCATTTGCCTTTTTTGCTGCTGCATCACACTGTTGACTCATATTCAGTCTGTGATCTATTAGTATACCCAAGTCTTTTTCACATGTGCTGTCACTTAGCCCTATTCCTCCCATTCTGTATATGCTTTTTTCATTTTTATTGCCCAGATGTAGTACTTTGCATTTCTCCCTGTTAAAAACCATTCTGTTAGTTGCTGCCCACTTCTCCAGTTTATTTAAATCTTTATGAATCCTCTCTCTCTCTTCTCTAGTATTAGCTATCCCTCCTAGCTTTGTGTCATCAGCAAATTTAATCAGTTTACCCTCAATTCCTTCATCTAAATCGTTGATAAAGATGTTGAACAATACAGGGCCCAGGACAGAGCCCTGTGGTACCCTACTTGAGACATTCTTCCAACTGGATGTGCAGCCATTTACGACCACTCTTTGGGTCCGATCACTAAGCCAGTTATGAATCCACCTAACAGTTGCCTTGTCCATTCCATACTTAGTCATTTTTTCAATAAGGATTGTATGAGAGACTTTGTCAAATGCTTTGCTGAAGTCAAGATATACTATATCTACAGCATTTCCTTGATCCACCCAATCAGTGATACCGTCATAGAAGGAAATTAAATTAGTCTGACATGACTTATTAGTTACAAACCCATGCTGACTCTGTTTAATCACTTCATTCTTATCCAGGTATTGACATACATGTTGTTTAATAATTTGTTCAAAGATCTTTCCTGGTATAGAAGTCAGACTCACCGGCCTATAGTTGCCTGGGTCCACCTTCTTCCCCTTTTTGAAGATAGGAACAACATTTGCTCTTCTCCAGTCTTCTGGCACTTCTCCTGTTCTCCAAGAATTTTCAAAGATTATGGAGAGGGGTTCAAAAATTTCTTCTGCTATCTCCTTCAGTACTCTGGGGTGTAATTCATCTGGACCTGGAGACTTGAATTCATTTAGGTTAGCTAAGTGTTTCCTCACTATCTTTCTGTTTATAGATATCCTGGATTCTTCTATTCCCTTAATAGGACAGTGAATAACAGTTGATGTTACATTTCCTTTCTGAGAGAAAACAGATGCAAAATAGGAATTTAAAAGTTCAGCCTTCTCAACATCCTGTCTTACCATTTCATCATTTTCATCCTGTAAAAATCCTATAGCATCTTTGACTTTTCTTTTACTTTTGACATATCCCCAAAATCCTTTATTATTGCTTTTGACATCTCTTGCAAGCCTCAATTCATTTTCAGCTTTAGCTAATCTGATTTGTGCCCTGCAGGTTCTGCAGACAGCATTATATTCTTCTTTAGATATGCCTCCCTCTTTCCATTTTATAAACATTTTTTTCTTCCTTTTTAGCATGTGCTTAAGTTCTGTGTTCATCCATCCTGGTTTCCTTAAATGCTTCCTATTCTTCCCTCTTTTCGGAATAAATGCTGTAAAATGCTGGAAACTTCTTATTTGCAGAAGAAAAAGCTGCAAAAATTCTGCCTATGAACATAACTCTCTCTACCCCCAATCTTTTCTGACCCTAGCAACGCTCCTGTGTACTGCTAATAGTGGCAGACTTGTTGGCCGATATAAGGCCCCTGAATATGGGGGCCACAGTGCCAGCACTGGCTCCAGGCCCCAACTTTATCCGCATCCTGCTCATGTAATGTAACCTAAATGTTTGTGTGATTTCACAATGTTAGCATTTGGGGCCTATGAACATGGCCAAAAGCTGCTTTATAAAGTGCAAGCTAAACATATGAGATTTCCAATCTCCTGCATGCACTTGTTTTTTTTCTGACTGAATTTCAGAACTGTAGCTCTTTATACAGTTGTGGCCAAAAGTATTGACACCCCTGTAATTCTGTCAGATAATACTCAGTTTCTTCCTGAAAATGATTGCAAACACAAATTCTTTGGTATTATTATCTTCATTTAATTTGTCTTAAATGAAAAAACACAAAAGAGAATGAAGCAAAAAGCAAAACATTAATCATTTCACACAAAACTCCAAAAATGGGCAAGACAAAAGTATTGGCACCCTCAGCCTAATACTTGGTTGCACAACCTTTAGCCACTTCCGGTAACCATCAATGAGTTTCTTACAATGCTCTGCTGGAATTTTAGACCATTCTTCTTTGGCAAACTGCTCCAGGTCCCTGATATTAGAAGGGTGCCTTCTCCAAACAGCCATTTTTAGATCTCTCCACAGGTGTTCTATGGGATTCAGGTCTGGACTCATTGCTGGCCACCTTAGAAGTCTCCAGTGCTTTCTCTCAAACCATTTTCTAGTGCTTTTTGAAGTGTGTTTTGGGTCATTGTCCTGCTGGAAGACCCATGACCTCTGAGGGAGACCCAGCTTTCTCACACTGGGCCCTACATTATGCTGCAAAATTTGTTGGTAGTCTTCAGACTTCATAATGCCATGCACACGGTCAAGCAGTCCAGTGCCAGAGGCAGCAAAGCAACCCCAAAACATCAGGGATCCTCCGCCATGTTTGACTGTAGGGATTGTGTTCTTTTCTTTGAATGCCTCTTTTTTCTCCTGTAAACTCTATGTTGATGCCTTTGCCCAAAAAGCTCTACTTTTGTCTCATCTGACCAGAGAACATTCTTCCAAAACGTTTTAGGCTTTTTCAGGTAAGTTTTGGCAAACTCCAGCCTGGCTTTTTTATGTCTCGGGGTAAGAAGTGGGGTCTTCCTGGGTCTCCTACCATACAGTCCCTTTTCATTGACGCCGACGGATAGTACAAGTTGACACTGTTGTACCCTCGGACTGCAGGGCAGCTTGAACTTGTTTGGATGTTAGTCGAGGTTCTTTATCCAACCTCCGCACAATCTTGCGTTGAAATCTCTTGTCAATTTTTCTTTTCCGTCCACATCTAGGGAGGTTAGCCACAGTGCCATGGGCTTTACACTTCCTGATGACACTGCACACGGTAGACACAGGAACATTCAGGTCTTTGGAGATGGACTTGTAGCCTTGAGATTGCTCATGCTTCCTCACCATTTGGTTTCTCAAGTCCTCAGACAGTTCTTTGGTCTTCTTTCTTTTCTCCATGCTCAATGTGGTACACACAAGGACACAGGACAGAGGTGCAGTCAACTTTAATCCATGTCAACTGGCTGCAAGTGTGATTTAGTTATTGCCAACACCTGTTAGGTGCCACAGGTAAGTTACAGGTGATGTTAATTACACAAATTAGAGAAACATCACATGATTTTTCGAACAGTGCCAATACTTTTTTCCACGCTCTTTTTTATGTTTGGTGTGGAATTATATCCAATTTGGCTTTAGGACAATTCTTTTTGTGTTTTTTCATTTAAGACAAATTAAATGAAGAAAATAACAAAGAATTTGTGTTTGCAATCATTTTCAGGAAGAAACTGAGTATTATCTGACAGAATTGCAGGGGTGTCAATACTTTTGGCCACAACTGTAAATCTGCAGCGTGTCACTTCTTTCAATGTGTTTTCACCCATAGAAAGCAATGAAAGAATACAAAAAAAGCTGCAGATATTGCAGTGGCATTCTTCACTGCAATTTTTTTAAGTGGTTTTGGTGAATTAAACTATTAGGTCTCGTTCACACGGTCAGGATTTGTAATGCAGAAATAGCAGTGGAACAATGAGAGGAAAAGTATAATAGTAACACGTCACCACTTATGTATTTCTCACCCTCCTAGTTTTGGCTTTCACAAACTGAATATGGACAAATCTGAACTAATCATCTTTCCTCTGCCTCACAGATCTTCCTTACCCGACCTTTCTATAACAATTGACGACATCACGCTTTCCCCGTACCGGAGGTCCGCTGCCTCGGAGTAACCCTTGACTCTGCCCTGTCCTTCAAACCGCACATCCAAGCTCTCTCCATCTCCTGTCACCTCCAGCTCAAAAATATTTCCAGAATCCATCCCTTCCTCAACCCTCAATCTACTAAACTACTTGTGCATGCCCTCATCATCTCCCGCCTCGACTACTGCAACATCCTTTTCTGTGGTCTCCCTTCTAACACCCTCACACCTCTCCAGTCCATCCTCAACTCTGCTGCTGACTAATTCATCTCTCTCCTCGCTACTCCCCTATCACCCCCCTACAAATCTCTTCACTGGCTTCCATTCCCTCAGCGTATCCAATTCAAATTACTAATACTGACCTACAAGGCCATCTATAACCTGTCTCCCCCATATGTCTCTGAACTAATCTCCCGATACCTTCCCTCATAGAATCTCTGGTCCTCCCAAGACCTCCTCCTCCACACTTATTCGCTCCTCACCCAACCGCCTCTAAGACTTCTCCTGAATAGCCCCCATCCTCTGGAATTCTTTGCCCCAACACGTCCGGCTATCAACCACAATCAGATCCTTCAGACAGAACCTGAAAACCCACCTCTTCAGGAAAGCCTACAGCCTGCAATGATCTCCGCTGCCCCTCACCATTACTGGAGATATCACCTCAACCAACACCATAACTGCTGCAACCCCCCGACCTACTGTCTCCTTCCCCACCATCCTGTAGAATGTAAGCCCAAAAGGGCAGGGTCCTCTCTCCCCTCTGTATCAGTCTGTGATTGTTAGGTTACTGTAAGTGATATCTGTAATTTCTATGTAACCCCTTCTCATGTACAGCATCACAGAATCAATGGCGCTTTATAAATAAATAATAATAATAATAATAAATACTGACCAAATGCTCAATGTGTGAACGTGGCCTTAAACATACTGTAGACAAAGCAAACACCATCAAGAGAATTGTAAATTTTTGGTGTTGCATAATTTACATGACATTATTGTACTGGGTTTTCCTTGGTTGCAGACCCATAATCCTGTTCTGGATTGGAAATTGGGGTTGTTAATGTGTTCTTAGTGACACTCCTGTTTTCTCTACCTCTCCCCAGTCTCTTTTGTTTTGCGTCCAGTTCACACCAGAGTTCTGATTTAGTGGGGGAGAGTTCATGTGGCCTCAGTATTTTTGCATATCAGACGTGTTGGATTTTTTCTTAGAGTCTTTTGCCTGATTGCAGACAGTATCCTCTCCTGTCCTGTTCTATCTAGTCAGTTTGGGCCCCATCATTTGCTCAGTCTATTTTCCTGCCTGTGTTTGTGTTTTCATCTTGTCTCACCAGCAATATATTTTTGGGGGCTATCTGTTCCTTTGGGGGTCTACTCCGGGGCAGTTTAGCTTTCCCTTTTCTCTCTTTAGGCTTAGTTAATTCTTTGGCTGTGCCGAGGCGTCTAGGGCATCGTAGGTACGTCCCACAGCTAATTCTAGTTGTGTCATCAGTTTAAGGGTCTGCAATCCGCTAAGTTACCAACCTCTCTGGTTATCTGGTTGCCTAGCCTATTCCCCTGCTATCCTCCTATTACCTAATCATAACAGGCCTCTGATCAAGGATAATAGAAAAAATTCCGGCTCAACAGGACTGGATTTTTCTTTTTTTTTATTTTTCAAAAGAAAATATAGTGTGTACAAAAGAAAAATGTACACTGTCGACATGACCCAGTCGACACGCTTGGACTGCACTAAGCAGTCTTACTCATGATTAATGGTCAAACAACATGCAGTCATTTATATATTGTTTTCCAAAGTATAACACAGATGTTCTCTTATTTCACTTAACAATTAGCTGTTATGTATGGCAAGTGATGTAACAAATACTTGAATAACATTGCAAAACTGCAAATTATTAGTGTCGATGAATTTTTCCACAGTGCAAGTGAAAAATTTGTTATATATAAATAAAATCACACACCAAAATTATGAAAAGCACATGCAATAGTGAAATGCTGAAATAAGAAAATTAGTAGAAACTGAAAGAAAAGGGCGCAATAGGGTCTTACCCGAGAAAAATAAAGATATAAGACAATGATTTATACTCACCCTCTGCAGGAGAGTATCAGGCATAAAGGAACAAGGTCAGCCTGCTGCACATCCAAATGACCACGCCGTGGCCAAAAATCTTCAGATTCAAGCAGGGAATTTTTATGGATTAAACGTGCGCTACCAGACCATCACTCCTCACAAGTTGTGTGGTTAATACATTTATTTATAAATGTATTAACCACACAACTTGTGAGGAGTGATGGTCTGGTAGCGCACGTTTAATCCATAAAAATTCCCTGCTTGAATCTGAAATAAGAAAATTGAATTATACATTTCATTCCAAGCTGTTGTAAGCAGGTTGCGGGATGCAGTGACAGACAGGAGGCAGAGCAAGGGTTAACAATTTTAACAGTTTTAATTAAACAGGCAGTTAAATCCTCGCAGGGAGATGAATGGTTAAACGAGGGAAGAAGCGGTTCAGGTGTAAATAATATGCAGAGATAATGAACAAGGTAACGGCAGCTTTTTTGAACACTTATCGTGTCAGAAGTTTCTGTAGATGCTCCTCGAAAGTCAGTAGCACCAACAACAGCTGTCGCGGTGCGTATCCAAGAAGGTCCTGCTGCTAACGGTGGTCTGTCATCTGGCAGCAGTGGTCGTTGTCCGTTACCTTCTACTGGGCCCATAGTCCATATACCGATGTGGCCGGAGGAGCGTGGGCCATGGCACTGTCTGAGCCCGACGTGGCCCGGCAGATATACACTGGTGAATCGGATGCAGATGGCAGTCCTGCACCCGAACTCTCTCTGGCAGCAAGCATGCAGTACTCACTAGCCCGGAACGTTCAAAACCTCGCTACGTGGTGACCAACAGGCACACTGCACGTGTCATGTCGGACGCTATTCACACCACAGCGTCCGGCAGGCAAAGGTAGTTCCACCTCCATCCACTATAGCCTCAGTGGCGCCGGCTTGATTTTCTCAGGCTATCGGGGGTTAATCTAGCTGGAGATCAGGTTGGATGTTGGTCACGCCCACGGTCTTTAAATAGTCGTGCTGGCCTATGGGCGTCACCGATTATAGCTTGTGTTTCATACCAAGTGATTCCGGTCTGGAGTGGAGGTGTTGGAGAGAGAGAGATTCATATCTGGTGTCGTATGATCCATTGTTACCTTCTCGCCTTCCCATATTTGTGTTTTGTTGTGCCCTGTTCACATTACTGTATAGTCCTGTGTGTGCGGCGCGGTGCAGTTTAAGTTCTCCCTGTCTGTCTTTATTGTTTGGGGCTTTGGTGGTTTGTCTCCTCACTGGGTGGAGGGTGGAGGGTTAAGCTTAGGGCTGAGCAGGAGATAAGGAAAGGTTGGAGGCTCAGGCATTTGCACCATCAGCAAAAACCCTGAGTTGAGGGTCAGACAGGGTTTCCCCTAGTGAAAGGGACACCACAGGGGCCCCGGGTATTTCAGCCTTAGTTGACCTAAGCCCCGCGTGACATTATAATCGGCCCACATTTTTCAGGAGTCCATGGATCCCATGGATTCCATAACCCGCCAGTTGGCGGCGCTGTCCTTACAGGTCTTCGAGTTGAAGGGGGCAGTTCAGCAGCAGGGCCTGGTAGTAGCAAAGGTGCAAACGGCAGCTGCAGGTATCGGTGCAGAGCCGAAGATCCCGCTGCCAGAACGATTCTCAGGGGAACGCAGCATGTTTGTCATATTTCGGGAGGCCTGCAAGTTATACTTCCGCATGCGCCCGGTCTCCTCAGGTAATGAGGCTCAGCGGGTGGGTCTGGTGTTATCATTACTGAGTGGGGACCCCCAAGCATGGGCGTTTTCCTTACCAGCTGACTCTGCTACATTTCATTCTGTCGATAATGTTTTTTCTGCACTCGGGCTCATTTATGATGATCCTGACAGATTGGCTCTAGCGGAATCTAAAATCCGCGCCCTCCGCCAGGGGGAGCACTTGGCAGAGGACTATTGTTCGGAATTTCGCCGTTGGGCAGTAGACACACAGTGGAACAACCCAGCGCCGCGGAGTCAGTTTATTCATGAGGTTTCAGAAAGAGTTAAACAGGCCCTCCTGATGTATGAGACTCCTGCATCGTTGGAGTCTGCCATGAGTTTGGTTATTCGTATTGATCGCTGTTTACGTCAGGGGGCACAGGAGACGCTACCTCTGGGGGAAAGCAGAGGTGCAAGTGTGGTTGCTGCAGGTGAGCCCACTGAGCCTATGCAAATTGCGGGGGTGTCACAGGTTAAGCGTCGCGCTCCTGGGTTCACGAAGCCCGGAGCATGTTTTTACTGTGGTAAAAGAAATCATTATGTTAACGCTTGTCCTGTGCTACCGAAGAAGGTCACACCGGCGGAAAACTGTTAAGCTCAGAGGGTATGGAGGAGGCCCAACTGAGCGTATGCATATCCTCCATGATGGTATCTCAATGTATGCTCCCTGCCAAGGTTATTATCGTGGGCAGAGAGCTACCAATATCAGTGTTTGTGGATAGCGGTTCCGCCACCAATCTCATGAGAAGTTTGCACACACCGCCGGGTTTAAGATCGAAAAACTCCCTCATCCTATTTAGGTGGTTACCATTAATGCCGCTCCCCTCCCACAAGGGGAGATTACGGAGTTTGTGGCTGAGGTGAAACTCCACATCGGGGTCCTACATTCTGAGTGGGTTACATGTAGGGTCCTCCGTAATCTCCCAGCACAAATGGTCCTGGGTTTTCCATGGTTGTCCAGGCACAACCCGGTGATTGATTGGAAAACTCAGGACATAGTCCAATGGAGTGGTTTCTGCCAGGACAATTGCTTGGCCACATGTGTGTCCGCCATGACGCCCAGCCTGCCGGAGGCTTTGCAGGATTTCGCGGATGTTTTCTCTGAGAAGGGTTGCTCAGAACTGCCTCCACATAGAGCCTATGACTGTGCGATTAGGTTAAAACCCGGGGCCAAATTACCTAAGGCCAGGATGTTTAATATTTCTGGTCCAGAGAGACAAGCTCTGAAAGACTACATCGCGGAGAGTCTGAGCAAAGGACACATCCGGCCTTCGTCCTCGCCTGTAGCAGCGGGGTTTTTCTTCATTAAGAAGAAAGATGGGGGGTTACGCCCGTGTCTGGATTTCCGGGAGTTAAACCAGATTACGATCCGTGATCCCTACCCGATGCCTTTGATCCCTGATTTGTTCAACCAGGTGGCGGGGGCGAAGTGGTTTTCCAAGCTTGACCTCAGGGGGGCTTATAACCTCATAAGGGTCCGTCAGGTGGATGAGTGGAAGACGGCGTTTAACACTCCTGAGGGTCATTTTGAGAGCCTGGTTATGCCATTTGGGTTGACAACCGCGCCTGCTGTTTTCCAACATTTTATTAATGATGTATTTGCTCATGTCCTGGGGAAATTTGTGATTGTATACCTGGATGATATCCTCATTTATTCGAGCGACCGGGACACTCATTTAGAGCATGTCAGGCAGGTGTTACAGTTGCTCCGGGAGAATAAGCTCTATGCTAAGCTGGAAAAATGCTTATTTTTTGTTCAGGAGTTGCCTTTTTTGGGATATATTGTGTCCGCTGCAGGGTTTAAAATGGACACCGCGAAGGTGCAAGCGGTGCTGCAATGGAAAAGGCCTGATAATCTGAAAGCGCTCCAGCGGTTCCTTGGATTTGCTAATTATTATAGGAAATTTATAAAACACTTTTCTACTATAGCCAAACCGCTCACAGACATGACAAAAAAAAGGTACCGATCTGGCTAGCTGGTCTGAGGTGGCGATACGTGCATTTGAGCGTCTGAAGAACAGTTTTGCTTCAGCCCCCATTCTGGTGCAACCGGACGTGTCTAAACCTTTTGTGGTGGAGGTTGATGCGTCTGAGGTGGGAGTGGGGGCAGTACTGTCACAAGGCTCGTCCTTGAGCGATATGCATCCATGCGCCTACTTCTCCAAGAAGCTGTCGCCGGCCGAACGGAATTATGATATCGGCAACAGGGAGTTGTTGGCCATCAAATTGGCTTTTGAGGAATGGCGGCACTTCTTGGAGGGGGCGGCTCACCAGGTCACAGTCTTCACCGACCATAAGAACCTGCTCTATCTGGAGTCGGCCAAGCGTCTGTCTCCTAGGCAGGCTCGCTGGGCATTGTTTTTTACACGTTTCAATTTTCTGGTGACTTACCGTCCCGGGGCTAAAAACACCAAGGCGGATGCCTTGTCTAGGTGTTTTCCGGGGGGAGAACCTCGGGAAGAGCCGGTACCCATCCTCCAGGAAGGTGTAGTGGTCTCGGCTCTCACGACTGAGGTAGAGGCGGAGATTGCCGAGGCCCAAGAGGAGGTACCGCCAGGACTTCCCGCCAACAAATCATTTGTACCCCTTCATCTTCGTCTTAAGGTGTTGAGGGAACACCACGACTCAGTACTGGCTGGTCATCCAGGGGTTAAGGGCACCTTAGAGCTGGTATCGCATCGTTTCTGGTGGCCCAAAATCCGGCAGGACGTGGTCTCGTACATGGCAGCTTGCATCACGTGCGCTAGGGCCAAGTCGCCCCGAGCCCGTCCGGCTGGCACGCTACAGCCTCTGGGGATTCCTAATAGGCCATGGACAGAAATCTCCATGGATTTTATCACTGACTTGCCAGCCTCGGCGGGGAACACGGTCATCCTGCTGGTGGTTGACCGATTTTCAAAGATGGCGCATTTTGTGTCGTTGCCTTCCTTGCCCAATGCAAAGACGTTGGCTCAGGTGTTTGTGCAGGAGGTGGTCAGACTCCACGGAGTTCCGTCGGACATAGTATCTGATAGGGGAACTCAATTTGTGGCGAGGTTTTGGAAAGCTTTTTGCTCACGTTTGGGGATCAAGTTGTCACATTCATCTGCGTTTCATCCACAGTCAAATGGTCAAACTGAGCGCATGAACCAAAATCTGGAGCAGTATTTACGATGCATTGTGTCCGACAACCAAGAGGAGTGGTCTACTTTCCTTCCTCTGGCCGAGTTCGCCTTAAATAATCACCGCCAAGAGTCATCGGGAGAGTCTCCGTTCTTTTGTGTTTACGATCAACATCCTCAATTTTGTACCTTACGTCAGGGTGACTCGGGGGGCGTCCCGGAGGAGGACCAGCTAGGAGCTCAATTATCATCGGTCTGGAGGAGGGTGAAACAGCGATTGTTGAGCATGAGTGCCAGGTACAAACGGGTGGCTGACAGTAGACGCGTGCCAGGTCCGGACCTGTGTGTGGGTGAATGGGTGTGGTTAGCGACTAAAAACATAAAACTCAAAATTCCATCTTTAAAATTGGGTCCAAGGTTTATTGGGCCTTTTAAGATTGCTGCCATCATTAACCCAGTTGCTTATCGGTTGGAACTTCCTGCGGTATACAAGATACACAACGTGTTTCACAGGGCTTTATTGAAAAAGGTGGTAGGCTCTGTGGACACGACGCCGATGCCAGCTCCGGTCATGGTGGATGGCGATTTAGAGTTTGAGGTCTCCAAGGTAGTGGACTCTCGAGTAGTGCGCCGTACTCTTCAGTATTTGGTACACTGGCGGGGGTATAGTCCGGAGGAGAGGTCTTGGGTACCAGCCTCGGACATACATGCGGATCGGCTGGTCAGTTCTTTTCACCGTCGTCATCCGGACAAGCCGGGTCCTATGAGTCTTGCGGGCCCTGGGGTCCCTCGTAGAAGACAGGGTACTGTCATGTCGGACGCTATTCACACCACAGCGTCCGGCAGGCAGAGGTAGTTCCTCCTCCGTCTACTATAGCCTCAGTGGCGCCGGCTTGATTTTCTCAGGCTATCGGGGGTTAATCTAGCTGGAGATCAGGTTGGATGTTTGGTCACGCCCACGGTCTTTAAATAGTCGTTTCATACCAAGTGGTTCCCGTCTGGAGTGGATGTGTTGGAGAGAGAGAGATTCGTATCTGGTGGCGTATGATCCGTTGTTACCTTTTCACCTTCCCTTATTTGTGTTTTGTTGTGCCCTGTTCACATTACTGTATAGTCCTGTGTGTATGCGACGCGGTGCAGTTTAAGTTCTCCCTGTCTGTCATTATTGTGTGGGGCTTTGGTGGTTTGTCTCCTCACTGGGTGGAGGGTGGAGGGTTAAGCTTAGGGCTGAGCAGGAGATAAGGAAAGGTTGGAGGCTCAGGCATTTGCACCATCAGCAAAAACCCTGGGTTGAGGGTCAGACAGGGTTTCCCCTAGTTAAAGGGACACCACAGGTGCCCCGGGTATTTCAGCCTTAGTTGACCTAAGCCCCGCGTGACAGCACGTCTTTCCTTACAGTCTCTGTCAGCAGTGGCGGGGAAGGTCGGGCGAAGGCCTGCACTATATTGATGCTCGAGGGTCGGAGCACTAACGTCACCATGCTGCGCGCTGTCTCTTCCCGCCAAGTATCTCTCTAGGCCACCAGGTCTGGCTGCTGCAATCTGTCACAGTGCCGGCGGGTCGGGTGCGGAGCGCGCTGCCTGCCCTGCTGCTCACAAGCTGATGGCGAGGGCCTCTTGTTGTGAACACTTTTGACCTGGCTTCTGAGTTTGGGCTCCCTCTGCTGGCTGCTGCTGGTAATGGAGCTGGTCTGGCTGACAGAAGTCAATCACCTGAGGAGGATGATTGGAGGTCAGGTGTTACAGACTGGAGAGATTTAAGTGACAACCTTCCCTCAGTTGTTGCCGGTGATTTGGTTTTCTTCCTGTGCATTTTGGAAGTCTGCTTGAATCTTTTTGCATTTGATCTATTTTCTGCCTGTGTTTTGTGCCTCATCTAGTCTCACCGGCAGCGGCTAATTCTAGTTGTGTTGTCAGTTTAGGGGTCTGCAATCCACTAAGTTACCAACCTCTCTGGTTATCTGGTTGCCTAGCCTATTCCCCTGCTATCCTCCTCGGTTACCTAATCATAACTTCTGGGGGCCGTAGGAGGATTTTTTCTTCAATGAAGACTAAGCAATTGTCCGATCGTGCTGCTGAGGTTCGGAGAATTTCTACCTATCTCACTCAGTTGTCTGTTGTAGAACCTAAAATCCCTATTCCTGATTTATTTTCTGGGGATCGGTCTAAATTTTTGAACTTTAAGAATCATTGTAAACTGTTTTTTGCCTTGAAACTTAACTCATCGGGGAGCTCTGTGCAGCAGGTTAAAATTGTCATCTTCCTGTTGCACGGCGACACTCAGGACTGGGCTTTTTCCCTGACACCTGGGGATCCTGTTCTGGCTAATGTGCATGCATTTTTTCAGGCTCTGGGGTTGTTGTATGATGAACCTAATGTTATTGATCAAGCTGAGAAAACTTTATTGGCATTGAACCAGGGTCAGGAAGCGGCACAGTTATATTGTCAGAAATTCCGAAAGTGGGCGGTCCTTACTAAATGGAACGATGATGCCCTAGCGGAATTTCTGGCAAAGACCGTAAAAGATGTTATGGTGGGAATTCCTGTCCCCTCTGGTCTCAACGACTCTATGTCATTAGCCATTCAAATTGACAGACATTTACGTGAATGTAAAACTATGCAAGAGGCGGTGTTGCCTTTCGAACAAACTTCTGAGCCCATGCAGTGTGATAGGGTTTTTTCTAGGGCTCAACGTCAAGAGTTTAGAAGGCGTAATAAGTTATGCTTCCTTTGTGGGGACGCCTCTCATACTATTTCCGTCTGCCCTAAAACGTTTTGCTCACTCACTTGTTTTGGGCAATGTACAGCCTATATTCCTTTTGTTGGTTTCCTTGATCTGCTCCTTATCTTCATTTTCTGCTAAGGCTTTTGTTGATTCTGGAGCAGCCCTGAACCTGATGGATTTTGACTTTGCCAAACGTTGTGGTTTTCCCATGATACCCCTGCGGACTCCTATTCCTTTAAGGGGTATTGATGCTACCCCTTTGGCGGAGAATAAACCCCAGTTTTGGACCCAGGTGATAATGCGGGTGGCCCCGGACCACCAAGAAAATTGTAAATTTTTGGTGTTGCACAATTTACATGATACTATTGTTCTGGGTTTTCCTTGGTTGCAGACCCATAATCCTGTTCTGGATTGGAAATCTATGTCTGTGGTGAGTTGGGGTTGTCAGTGTGTTCTTAGTGACACTCTAGTTTTCTCCACCTCTCTTCAGTCTCATGATGTTCCTGACTATATGGCTGATTTCTCTGATGTATTTAGTGAGATTAAGTCTGCGTCTTTGCCTCCTCATAGGAGTTATGATTGTGCGATCGAGTTAGTGCCCGGTTGTAAATTTCCCAAGGGTCGACTTTTCAATTTATCTGTATATGAACATGATGCTATGCGATCTTATATCAAAGAGTCTTTGCAAAAGGGTCATATCAGACAGTCCTCTTCACCTTTAGGTGCCGACTTTTTCTTTGTGGCCAAGAAAGATGGTTCATTAAGGCCTTGTATTGATTATCGTCTCCTTAATAAAATCACTGCTAAATATCAGTACCCGTTACCCCTGATTTCCGATTTATTCTCCAGAGTTAAAGGTGCTAGTTGGTTTACCAAGCTTGACGTTAGCGGGGCGTATAATCTTATTCGCATCAAGCATGGGAATGAATGGAGGATGGCGTTTAATACTCCAGAGGAGCATTTTGAGTACCTGGTGATGCCTTTTGGGCTCTCTAATGCCCCTTCCATCTTCCAATCTTTTATGAACGATATTTTCCGGGACTTTGTGGATAAGTTTTTGATCATTTATCTTGATGATATTTTGATCTTTTCCAGTGATTGGGATTCTCATGTGGAACATGTCCGGACTGTGTTCCGGATTTTGAGGGAAAATTCTCTATATTAAGGGATCGAAATGTCTCTTTGGCGTACAAAAAATTTCATTTTTGGGATTCATTTTGTCCCTGTCTGCTATTGAAATGGACCCGGTCAAGGTCCAGCCCATTTACGATTGGGTTCAGCCCACTTCCTTGATGGCTCTCCAGTAATTTTTTGGTTTTGCTAATTTCTTCCATAAATTCATAAGTACCGTATATACTCTTGTATAAGCTGACCCGTGTATAAGCCGACCCCTAATTTTACCACAAAAACTGGGAAAACTTATTGACTCGTGTATAAGCCTAGGGTGGAAAATGCAGCAGCTACCGGTAAATTTAAAAAATAAAAATAGATACCAATAAAAGTAAAATTAATTGAGACATCAGTAGGTTAAATGTTTTTGAATATCCATATTGAATCAGGAGCCCCATATAATGCTCCATACAAAATACACCCCATATAATGCTGCACAAAGGTTAATAATGGCCCCATAAGATGCTCCATAGAATAATATGCCCCATATAATGCTCCATAAAGGTTATGGCCCCATAAGATACTCCATAGATTATGCCCCCATAAAATGCCCCTGTCACGGGGTCCTTCTCCGATACCACACAATCAACAGAGCAAAGGAAGGCTGAATAATCCCAAGATCTTTATTGCAAGCAAAATTAGAAGGTCCATAAACAATCCACCACACTGAGGATGCAATAGTCCAGAAGAAGAATGCAGTCGAGTAACAGGAAAAAATGTCCAGGGAGACGAGATTCCAAAACTCTAGCACAAGAGGATAAAATGAGTCCTTCTCTCTGAAGTGCAGTCTTTACACCCTCCTCTCCACACAGGAACTGACTTGACCAGCTCCTGTCCTCCCCACCCCCTTCCATGTGTCCAGGGATAGTCAAACAGGTTGGGGCGGTTTCCAGGCCTCCCAGAGGAGAACAAAGGAGCCTTGGGGATTAATGCAGTACAGGAGGTTATCAAGAGAAAGATACAGTCAGGCTGTAGACTTACAAGAGAAAACAGAAAGCAAAAAACACAAATATCCTGAACTAAAAGTAAAAAATATACTGCAAATAATGCATAAAGGTAATAATAATAATAAGGGCATTTAGTAAACATAATTTTGATCAAAATAATGTACAAGCCATCCCGCCACATCACGGCAACCCTTGTGGGACAGTCCCTACTCTAGTATTTAAAACCTTATCACTTGCCAAGTGGCGTGAATGTGAATAAGGGTCGAGCGGCTGAACCACTTGTAACAGCTTAGGCCAGACTGGATGGGTTTCCCAGCTCATAAAAAGGGCGGTCACACCCCTATATGCACTGAATGCACAATGAAATGAATAAAAAACAAATCTGAACTGAGACAAGTAAGTTAATGTGTATGCACAATGTAAGTGCATATTAACACATGACCATTAACCAGAGAAAACAGAAAGCAAAACACAAGGCATCAAGAAAAACACTATGAAAATAACTGAAATAGAAAAATACACAAAATGATATCCACATAGCATATCATACCATCACAACTTCTTCCCCCCCATAATAAGTGAGCATGCTATGAGGTCTACACAGACCTATGGCCTGCTCATTTTAGTCCACATTGCTCAGTTATTTATAGTTCCTTGTACAGTGGCAGGGGTAGGTCGGCCTGGGGAGCCTATGGTTCTTCTTGTCGAGACAGACCATCGGCGTTCTGGTGTTGGCTTCCCCGCTTGTATTGGATGGAGAAGCTGTAGGGTTGTAAGGACAAGCTCCACCGCAGCAATCTTCCATTGTCCCCTGATACGTGGTTCAGCCATGTGAGGGGGTTGTGGTCTGTAACAATTGTAAAGTCTCTGCCATACAAGTATGGCTGCAATTTTTTTAGCGCCATACAATGACAAGGCACTCCTTTTCAATAGTGGCATAGGCAACTTCCCGATCCAGTAGTTTCCGACTGGCAAAAGCAACAGGATGTTCTGGTTGAGGAGGTAAAAGTGGCTGGGACCCTAGGAGGTAGCGACCATGCTATTTTAGAATTTTGGATAACTAGAGGAGGAAGACCTGTGAAGTCTCAGACGTCAAGGTTAGATTTCAGAAAGGCAGATTTTAAGGGATTCAGAAAGAGAATTGGAGGGATCCAATGGCTGGATATCCTTAAAGACAAAAATGTCCAGGAAGGATGGGAAATCTTGAAAAATGAAATTCTCAAAGCACAATTGTTAACAATTCCGAAAAGAGGGAAGAATAGGAAGCATTTAAGGAAGCCAGGATGGATGAACACAGAACTTAAACACATGCTAAAAAGGAAGAAAAAAATGTTTCTAAAATGGAAAGAGGGAGGCATATCTAAAGAAGAATATAATGCTGTTTGCAGAACCTGCAGGGCACAAATCAGATTAGCTAAAGCTGACAATGAATTGAGGCTTGCAAGAGATGTCAAAAGCAATAATAAAGGATTTTGGGGATATGTCAAAAGTAAAAGAAAAGTCAAAGATGCTATAGGATTTTTACAGGATGAAAATGATGAAATGGTAAGACAGGATGTTGAGAAGGCCGAACTTTTAAATTCCTATTTTGCATCTGTTTTCTCTCAGAAAGGAAATGTAACATCAACTGTTCTTCACTGTCCCATTAAGGGAATAGAAGATTCCAGGATATCTAACCTAAATGAATTCAAGTCTCCAGGTCCAGATGAATTACACCCCAGAGTACTGAAGGAGATAGCAGAAGAAATTTTTGAACCCCTCTCCATAATCTTTGAAAATTCTTGGAGAACAGGTGAAGTCCCAGAAGACTGGAGAAGAGCAAATGTTGTTCCTATCTTCAAAAAGGGGAAGAAGGTGGACCCAGGCAACTATAGGCCGGTGAGTTTGACTTCTATACCAGGAAAGATCTTTGAGCAAATTATCAAAAAACATGTATGTCAGCACCTGGATAAGAATGAAGTGATTAAACAGAGTCAGCATGGGTTTGTAACTAATAAGTCATGTCAGACTAACTTAATTTCCTTCTATGACGGAATCACTGATTGGGTGGATCAAGGAAATGCTGTTGATATTGTATATCTTGACTTCAGCAAAGCATTTGACAAAGTATCTCATACAATCCTTATTGAAAAAATGACTAAGTATGGAATGGACAAGGCAACTGTTAGGTGGATTCATAACTGGCTTAGTGATCGGACCCAAAGAGTGGTCGTAAATGGCTGCACATCCAGCTGGAAGAATGTCTCAAGTGGGGTACCACAGGGCTCTGTCCTGGGCCCTGTATTGTTCAACATCTTTAGCAAAGATTTAGATGAAGGAATTGAGGGTAAACTGATTAAATTTGCTGATGACACAAAGCTAGGAGGGATAGCTAATACTAGAGAAGAGAGAGAGAGGATTCAAAAAGATTTAAATAAACTGGAGAAGTGGGCAGCAACTAACAGAATGGTTTTTAACAGGGAAAAATGCAAAGTACTACATCTGGGCAATAAAAATGAAAAAAACATATACAGAATGGGAGGAATAGGGCTAAGCAACAGCACATGTGAAAAAGACTTGGGTATACTAATAGATCACAGACTGAATATGAGTCAACAGTGTGATGCAGCAGCAAAAAAGGCAAATGCAATTCTAGGATGTATTAACAGAAGCATACAGTCTAGATCACGTGAAGTCATTATTTCCCTCTACTCCTCTTTGGTCAGACCTCATCTGGAATATTGTGTCCAGTTTTGGGCACCACATTTTAAAAAAGACATCAACAAACTGGAGCAAGTTCAGAAAAGAGCGACCAGAATGGTGACTGGTCTGCAAACCCTGTCTTATGAGGAAAGGTTGCAGGATTTGGGAATGTTTAGTTTGCAAAAGAGAAGACTGAGAGGAGACTTAATAGCTGTCTACAAATATCTAAAGGGCTGTCACATTGTAGAAGGATCAACTTTATTCTCATTTGCACAAGGAAAGACTAGAAGCAATGGGATGAAACTGAATGGGAGGAGACACAGATTAGATATTAGAAAAAACTTTTTGACAGTTAGAGTGATCAATGAATGGAACAAGCTGCCACGAGAAGTGGTGAGTTCTCCTTCAATGGAAGTCTTCAAGCAGAGGCTGGACAGACATCTGACTGGCATGATTTAGCGAATCCTGCTTTGAGCAGGGGGTTGGACCAGATGGCCCAGGAGGTCCCTTCCAACTCTGCGATTCTATGATTCTATGATTCTATGATTCTCCGGCGGCGTTCACTTGGCTAAGTACTGCCCCAATCCCAAAGGTGGATGCATCTGTCTGCACGAGGAACCTGCGTTTATAATCCGGGGCAGCCAAGACAGGAGCAGTGACGAGGGCGGTCTTTAACGCTGAAAAGGCATCCTCGCATGCCGTCGTCCATGTCACATTCCTAGGCATGTTCTTGCGGGTCAGGTCGGTTAGGGGCTTGGCCAAGGTGCTGAAGTTAGAAACAAATTTGCGATAGTAACCAGCAGTTCCTAAAAATGCAAGTACCTGCTTTTTAGTCTGGGTCCACACCAGTTGCTAATGGCTTCCACCTTGGCAGACTCAGGCCTTAGGGTCCCACCTCCTACTCTATGCCCGAGGTACTGCACCTCAGCCATCCCTATTTGGCACTTATCAGGGCAAATGGTCAGTCCTGCAGTAAGGATACAGTCTAGCACTATGCCCAAGTGTTTAAGATGTTCCTCCCAGGTTGTGCTAAAAATGGCAATGTCGTCTAAGTAAGCACAGGCAAAGTACTGACATTGTTGTAACAGTCGATCCACCAGTCTCTGGAAAGTAGCAGGGGCGGTTTTCATCCCAAAGGGCATTCCCAGGAATTCAAAAAGCCCAAATGGAGTAATGAAGGCTGAGCTCTCCCGAGCGTCCTCCATTAGGGGTATATGCCAGTACTGTTATGAATGAGTCACCGTAGGAGGCAAAAACAGAAATACTAGCTAAGTCCAGAAAACCAGAGAAGTTGGCAGCTATCGGATTGCAGACCCCTGAACCTATCAACAACAACTAGCAGTAGTCGTGGGGGGTTCCTACGGTGCCCTAGACCCCTCGATCACAGCCGGAGAACTAAATAGCCTAAAGACAGAAAGGGAAATCTAAACTGCCCCAGAGTAGACCCCAAAGCAAAAGGCAGCCCCCAACATATAATGACGGTGAAGCAAGATGAAAAAATACTCACACAGATAGAAAGATAGGCTGAGCAAATGATGGGGCCAAAGCTAACTAAATAGGAAAGGATAGAAAAGCTGCTGTCTGCAATCCGCCAAAACCCTATCAAAAAAAAGAGCCAACAGACTGATAGGGAAAAAAACCCTGAAGATGCTAGGCTTCAAAAAGACTATATCAGTACTCAGGTATTATCTGAAGACAGAGCAAAAAGGAATTCAGCTCACCTCAGCAGGGAATGGCAGAAATCCAGAGAAACAAGGCAAAACAAAACCAAGACACAAATGCAAAAAGCAGAGCAGAAAACTTTGCTTTTGAGGAGCAGGAATCAGACTGATCTCCTAGAATCCCTCAGAGAGAGCACCAGCAAGGCAGAAGGGCGTCGGCTGCCTTATATCCAGTCAGCAAATCCAGTCACCCAGTCATCATCATCCTGCACAGGTGCTTGGTAATCAGCCTCACTACCTTCCTTCACCAGAAGAGGGAGTTCATCAGACCTCAATGGTGAAGGGGAAAATGAACTCACAGCACAGTACCCCTTGCTCAAGTCTAACGTGGTCACAAATTGGGACCTGGCCAGACGATCCAATAGATCAATCCTGGGCATGGGATAAGCATCACTCTTGGTGGCATCATTTAATCATCTGTAATCAACGCATAATCTTGTTGTACCATCCTTCTTGGGGACCAGGACGACAGGAGAGGACCAAGAACTGTGAGATGGCTGAATTACTCCCAGTCATTTCATCTCCTCCAGTTCATTCTTTATCATGCCTTGAACAGCCTCTGGAACCCGGTAGGCAGCCTGCTGGATGGGGCGTTGTCCGGGGGGTTTCCACATGGTGGCTGGGGGGTAGTCTTGCCCGGCTTTGAGGAGAAAGCAGCAGCCCTCGGCCTTAGTACGGCAACAATATCGTCCTTTTGTATATCCGATAAATGGGAGCCCAGGGGCACTTGTTCCAGTTATCCTCCCTCTTGGGCAACCTGGAGGAGATCAGGGAGATACTCGGCGGCGGCGGTATCACTAGGGGGGTGGCAGACAGCTAAAACAGGCAGAGATCGGTTGTGGTAGTCTTTCAGCATGTTAATGTGGATGGTTTTCTGTCGTCGACCACTAGAGTCCAGGGCAATAACATAGTTAGTGTCATTAATTTTCTTGACAACCTGATAAGGGCCTTCCCACACTGCTTGAAGCTTGTTGGCAGGGAAGCAGTAATCATGAGCAAGTGTTGTCTTTCCATAACTTCCGGGCTCCTGGCATTACGGTCATACCAGGTTTTTTGTCTGGCCTGGGCCATTCGCTGATGTTCTTTAGCGAAGGTAGCTAGCTGGGCAAGACGGTCTCTGAGCTCTAGAATAGGGAACGATGGGCATTCCAGTGTCTGAGATGTCTCCCTCCAAATGTTCTTTCAGAAGAGTGAGAGGCCCACGGACCTTCCGGCTAAACAGTAGTTCCAAGGGAGAGAACCCTGTGGACTCTTGGGGAACCTCCAGATAGGCGAAGAGGAGATGTGGCAGTTTCTTTTCCCAGTCTTTCAACGTCAACAAAAGCCCTCAGCATATTTTTTAGGGTTCCATTAAAGCGTTTACATAGTCCGTTGATCTGCGGGTGGTATGGGGTGGTGCGAATGGCTCGAACACCACAGGTATGCCATAGGGACTAGACCAGATCTGACATGAACTGAGTGCCTTGATCCGATAATATTTCACTAGGAAACCCTACCCGGGTAAAGATGGTAACAAGGGCCTTGGCTACCTTTACTGCTGTAATACTGGACAGGGCCACAGCTTCAGGATACCTAGTGGCATAGTCCACAACGGTCAGGATATATTTTTTCCCCGACCGGCTGGGGTGGGCCAGAGGACCTATGATGTCGACAGCTACACGTTGAAATGGTTCCTCAATTATGGGCAGGGATTGCAGGGGTACCTTATGTCGAGCTCCTGGATGCCGCATTCGCTGGCACACATCGCAGGTGCGGCAATAATGGGCTACCAACTGCGAGATGCCCGGCCAGTAAAAACTTTGGGTGAGCCTCTTTTCAGTCCTTTTTCTCCCTTGATGCCCAGCCAAGGGGATGTCATGGGCCAGTTGAAGTAGCTGTGCCCTGTACTTCTGAGGGACAATGAGTTGCCTGGTCGTTGCGTCAGGGTTGCCCTGGTCATTGCCCTTTGTTACACGATAATACAGTCCGTTTTCTTGAGTGAAGCCATCCCCATTATCTCCCATGTGCTCAGTTTCTGCCTTTCGCCTAAGGGCTGCTAAGGTAGTGTCACCCTCTATTTCTCTCCTAAACTCCACTCTGTCCCAAGGCTCTCCCAATGTAGTAGCAGCGAATGTATTGCTTACCACCACTGATGCAGTTCGTGGTGGTTGCTCCCCGGTGAGGTCCGGATGATGTAGTGCTTGAAGGGCCTGTAGTCGGGTGACTGCTCCCACAAATTGGCACTGTAACTCCCCAATGTCGTTACCAAGGAGGATATCTGCAGGAACTCCTCCCATAACTCCAATCCAACACAGTTTTTCTCCACAACCATAATCCAAACGCACAGAAGCTCGCTGTATATATTTGCGGGCACCCCCCGCCAGGACAATGGGAATTCCCAGACCCTGGTAAATTGCCTCGGGTTGAATCACACGGGGGTCAGCGATAGTCAAGAATGCCCCCGTGTCTCTAAATCCTGACACTTTGTATCCATCAATAAAGACATCCTGCAGGTGGCGTTGCCGTTGCTGAGTAGATAAAGGACAGAGGCCGGAGTCCGTACACTCCAGGAGGAGTATCTATGGTGCCGTGGTCAGTGGTCCACTCTGATGGGGGTGATGGTAGCTCTTCCTCAGGCGGGGTGGAGTGCACAAGATGCACTGGACGAGGAGGGGCTGCGTGGGGCTCCCTCCGAATCCTGCTGGGACAGCCAGACTGCAAATGTCCAGGTTGCCCACACCCATAACACCTCCTCTCTGTGATACCCCCAGGTCGTGGTCTGAACTGTTGGGGCCTAGGATTGTGAGGCGTGATTGCCATCGGCTTGCAACTAGGTGGAAGGGCAGTTATAATTGGAGGGGGACGGGGAGTGGGAGCAGCCGTGGTTCATTGTCCAGAAGCCTCCTCCATTGCGGCTGGATAGTAAGGGCTTCATTGGCCAGGGCTGCAGCTCTCTCCACGGTACACAGCGTGCGCTCCCTGACCCATTCCCGTACCTCTGCAGGGCACTTGGCAAGAAATTGTTCTATAAGGAACGCCTGTATAACATCTTCCACAGTAAAGGCGTTTTCTGCTTCCAGCCATCTCCGACATGCCTGGGACATCTTATGTGCATACATCCTAAACGATCCCCATGTGGTGCATGGAAGGTCTCGGAACTTGGCCCTATATGAGTCTGGGGTGATAGCATGGTAATCCAGGATAGTCCGCTTTACAATGTTATAATCACGTGAAGTCATTATTTCCCTCTACTCCTCTTTGGTCAGACCTCATCTGGAATATTGTGTCCAGTTTTGGGCACCACATTTTAAAAAAGACATCAACAAACTGGAGCAAGTTCAGAAAAGAGCGACCAGAATGGTGACCGGTCTGCAAACCCTGTCTTATGAGGAAAGGTTGCAGGATTTGGGAATGATTAGTTTGCAAAAGAGAAGACTGAGAGGAGACTTAATAGCTGTCTACAAATATCTAAAGGGCTGTCACATTGTAGAAGGATCAACTTTATTCTCATTTGCACAAGGAAAGACTAGAAGCAATGGGATGAAACTGAATGGGAGGAGACACAGATTAGATATTAGAAAAAACTTTTTGACAGTTAGAGTGATCAATGAGTGGAACAAGCTGCCACGAGAAGTGGTGAGTTCTCCTTCAATGGAAGTCTTCAAGCAGAGGCTGGACAGACATCTGACTGGGATGATTTAGCGAATCCTGCTTTGAGCAGGGGGTTGGACCAGATGGCCCAGGAGGTCTCTTCCAACTCTACGATTCTATGATTCTATGATTCTATAGTTAACACTAGGACTACTGGACTCGTGACCCCGCCTAGAACTACTGAAAGGAGTCATTTTGACTCCTTGCTTGTTTTCGTTTATTTTTAGAGTTTCATTTGTGGTTATTTATTAATAATTATATTTTTTGTAATGTATTATTATTGTGAGATCCAACAGTAATGCTTTTGATTGTTTTTTTTCTGCTTTTCTTATTTTTCTACAGAAAATAACAATAATTATAATAGACGTTTTTCAAACATTTTTTTTTATTCAAGTGCACACATATAAACAACAACTGAAGAACAAAAAGCAGAGAAAATGTAGGTGGAGGAGCATAAAAATGAAAATATGGCGCAGAATTCACCTTCTAAACATTTGGTGTTTCGCATTTTAGGCATTGCCTTTGATTTATGGCAGTACATTGCCCACACAAAGACTTACCACAAGTCTTACAATTGCCGACAGATCTATTTTTCTTGCACTTTTCTTTGATCTGGCAAAATTTTGTTTGAACCATCACTTCTGAGCATGTAGAAACTTGGGACGTGGAACCCTTTTCCCTATCTGTGACATAAGGACCACTCAACTGTCTCACAAGCGTTTGCAAAAATGCCTTGCGTGACATTTTTTGTTGGGTAATCTCCTTGAATATTATCCATGCATTTATACCCGCAAAGTCTAAGGCATTTTCAAATGCATGAACAGGCCATCTCCTTGTGCATGTTCGTGTGGTATATTTTCGTGCCATCTGATCCCCTACATCTACTCCATATTTTGTTTCATTGTAAAACTTTACCGTTTCTGGAGTTTTTTTAGCGGAATCAGACGCAACAACAACATCTGGATGGACGGAACTCAAAATGACAACATTTTTGTTGGGCTTTCCTTGATATACTGTAAGTGTAAAATTGTCTTCATTTCTAAACACTTTAGTGTTGCACAATTCCTCTTTCATGGATTTTATTTCTTTAGGCACTTCTCGCCTTATCTTGTTCAGTGTTCCCACGATGGTTGTTCCTTTGCTTTTTAGCTGTTTAGCTAATTTTACTGAAGTAAAATAATTATCGGTTGTAACATTGCGACCTTTTTTCAAAAACGGGTCCAATAACTTCATTACCACATGGTCAGCTAAACGGTCCTCAGCACGGCGTGTGTCATCTTTTGCCTAGATAAGGGAAGCCATTTGCCAGATATTTGCTCTCCTTATCAACAGCTAGCCAATATTTGTGGCCATATTTATCTGGTTTGGAAGGCATGTACTGCGTGAATGGACACCTAGTTTTGCTTGGGAAAAGTTGCTCATCCACCGTTATGTATGGGCCAGGTTTGTAACACGCAATACAATTTTCAATAAACCTGTCCCACACAGTAGAAAATAGAGCAAACTTGTCCGTTTGCAGTCTCTCCGATCGAGTAGATTTCTCATCAAATCTGATAAGATAAGAGCCTAGAGTAAACAAGCTATTTTGTTCAGTATTACACAGTAATACAAGCAGGTAAAACACAAGGAAAATGTGAAAAGTTGACATGTAAATTGAACTACATCTATATGAACATCAGGGTAAATAAGACAGAGTGAAAAAATTATGCAAAAAACTTTATAGCAACATTTAGTGACAAAAGGACCTCAAAATATAGTAGGGAGTCAAAATGACTCCCTTCAGTAGTTCTTGGTAAATTTTGAAAAAAACGCGCAAATTTTTCACCAAAATTATTTATTCTCACAAAATCTTTTTTCACATCATATTTGAGGAAAAGTCACCGAGTTTCAAGCCGGAATTCTGAAAAATGTAGTCACAGAAGAGAAATAAAAAACGAAAGGAGTCAAAATGACTCCATCAGTAGTTCTAGTCGGCCATACCGTGGCCCTATAGTGACCGGCTTTCGCCGTAGTCGGGTTCTACCTGTTTGTGTTTGCTTGTATTGAGTCCCTGAGAGGACAACTCTTGTTACCCCTGTGACTGGTCAGGCTACGACTGAGGACAGTTACCTCTAGGCCTATAAACGTTATTACTAAAAGCACCAAACCGTCTCGCGCCTCGTCACTGCGTCCTGCGTACCTGCTAGTACCACATTTGGCATAGTCGGCAGGATGCAGTCTCCGAGCGCAGACGACGGTGCGCCCGACCTGGTGGGACTGCAGGTACTGCCGATAATGGGGGCCCCCACTCCAGCATCTCTCTGGGGTCTATGCTAAGTAACCTGCCCCGATTTTCTGGCTCCAATACACTGCTGTGGAGCTGGACAGAGCGCATGCGGGGCCTCTTCCGCATGCATCCGATGACCCCCAATTTAGAGGCTGAGGTGGCCCTCATGGTGTTAGATGGGGAAGCCCGGAAGTCAGTGATGTTGAGACCCCCAGGACACCGCAACACCTTTGCCAGGGTCTTGCAGATTCTGGAAGAAACCCACGGGGATCCAACAAACGTGGGAGAGTTGAGGACCCGGTTGTTCTGTCGGATGCAGGGGGAGGGAGAGACCATCACCCAGTATATGAACGCCCTCCAGGAGCTATACACAGCCATAGAGCGGAAGGACAGAGTAGGGGTAGGGCCAATCGACATTACCCTGCGCGACCAGTTAGTGACTGGACTCCGGGACCCGTTAATCAAGCAGGCATTGCAGGAGCAGATCCAGGTGAACCCACGTATAGCTTTCTCTGAGGTGGGGAGTCAGGCCCGGGGGCGGGAGCAGGAGCAGGGGGTGACGGTTCCCGTGGGGAAGGCCCAGAGCATGGAGGCTGCTGTAAACGTTGTCGGAGAGCCTCAGTGGATTGAGGAAATGAGACAAGAGCTGAAGAGTATCCGGGGTGAGCTGGCCGAAGTGAAGAAGAGAACGGAGCCCGCGCCTGGCCGGCTTGGCTACAATCCCAGGCCCTGGGGGCCTCGCAACACCTGGGGTGGCCAGGCCTCACCGCCCCGGTGTTATGAGTGTGGAGGACTGGGCCACTTCACACGAGAGTGTCCGCGGCGTGGGAGATACCCACCCCGGCGGGCATTAAACTAGAGGGCTCCAGGCATGGGGGACTCCGCTCGGAGCCGGAAGCCACAACAATGGATGGTGGAAGTCCCGAAGATCTGGTTGCTAAGTGCCCAATAGTGTGGGCTGAAGTCAAGGGTCGTGCTGTACGGTGCCTAGTGGAAACGGGGTCGCAAGTAACGACCATGCCTGCAACTTACTTCCGGCAGCAGTTCCCGGAAGCGGCAAGGCCCCAGTGGGGGCCCATGATACGACTAGTAGCCGCAAACCAACTGCCGGTACCTGTCACTGGAGTGGTGTGGCTCCAGATGACGCTGTGTGGTAGATTTCTCGGTCGTCGGGGAGTGGTCCTGACCCAAGGGAAACTAGCGACCATCATCCAGTTATTTTGGGCATGAACATACTATGGGAGTTCGGCAATCTACTCCTCAACGATCCCACGCAGGAGACCCTGAGCCAGTGGGGTTCTCGCACGGCCCCAGGGCACTTCCAGCGGTTGGTGCGGGAGGCGTGAGTGCTCCAGGAGTGCCAGGAGGGTGAGGAACTGGGTAAAGTCGTCACGCCGGCGGCTCCACCCCGCTCGTGCTTCCTCCAGGGCAGACGGTGGTGGCTCTGCTGATCCGCGCCCCGATGCCACTGGAGGTGCAGGTGGAACCATGCTATTCGGAGCGCCTACACCCTGGCATACTGGTAGCCCGCTCCCTGGTCACGGTGCGGGAAGGGACGATCCTGGTGCGTTGTGTCAACCTGGAAGACCAAGATATCGCCTTGAAGCCAAGTGCCGAAAAGGCTAAACTGGTGAGGCCTTTGGAGGAGATGCTGCCAGACCCCACGGTCCAGTTGAAGGTGCAGCCCGAAGATCCTTGGGCAGTAACGATGCGAACCCTACAGACTGCCGTGTCCTCGACCCAGGAGAAAGGTCGAGCCATCCTGGAGAGAATGCGGGCCGAACTTTCCGGCCTAGCGCCAGCCCAACTTCTCCAGGTAGAGACACTTCTCGGACAATATTACAATGTCTTTGCCAGTCATGAGGATGACTTAGGATGTACCACGGCCATCACGCATGGGATCCCCACGGCAGGAGCGGCCCCCATCCGGGAGCGATATTGGCAAATACCACCGCAGCTATACCAAGAAGTGAAAACCCTATTGGCTCAAATGCTTCGGAAGGGGGTCATACGAGAAAGCCAGAGCCCCTGGGCAGCCCCCATTGTACTGGTTCACAAAAAAGATGGCGCCCTGCGTTTTTGTGTGGATTATCGAAAGTTGAACACCTGCACCATGAAAGACTCGTATCCGCTGCCCCGCATAGAAGAGTCTCTGTCCGCCTTGGGGAAAGCAACGTACTTCTCGACTCTAGACCTGGCCAGTGGTTACTGGCAGGTGCCAATGTCGGAGGAAGACAGAGCCAAGACGGCATTTATCCTTCCCATGGGACTGTTCGAGTTTAATCGGATGCCGTTCGGGCTGGCCAATGCCCCAGGAACCTTCCAGCGGTTGATGAAGCGGTGTCTGGGAGACCTCAACTTTGAAGCCACGTTGATATACCTGGACGATATCATTATCTATTCCGCCACGTGCGAGGACCACCTGCGGTGGTTGGGGCAGGTGCTCTGCCTGCTGCAAAAGTATGGGTTAAAGGTAAAGCCCCAGAAATACCACCTGTTCCACACCCAGATTATCTGGGGCATACCGTCTCGGCGGAGGGTGTTAGACCGTCCCTGGAAAAGGTTGCTGCCATCCAGGGGTGGCCTACTCCCGAGACTGTGAAAAACGTGTGGGCCTTCCTGGGGTTGGCCGGCTACTACCGTTGGTTCGTGAAGAATTTTGCACGCCGAGCCCGAGCCCTGCAGGACCTACTGAAGGGGACTCCAGCCGGGGCGAATGGACGGAAGGTCCAGTGGCAGCAACCGCAAGAGGATGCATTTCAAGATCTCAAAGCTGCACTCTGGGAAGCCCCGGTATTGGCGTATGCAGATTTCTCACAACCCTTCATCCTGCATACCGACGGGAGCCTCCAGGGACTAGGAGCTGTGTTGTCATAGGTGCTGGACGGCCGAGAGAAAGTGATCGCCTATGGTAGCCGGTCGCTGCATGACTCCGAACGTAACCCGGATAATTACAACTCCTTTAAGCTCGAGCTCCTCACGGTAGTGTGGGCAATGACGGAGCGGTTTGCAGAGTACCTGGCGGGCTCCGAAGTGGTAGTACGGACTGACAACAACCCATTAGCCCATTTGGAGAATGCCAAACGGGGGGCCCTGGAGCAGTGGTGGGTGGCTCGGATGGCCAAGTTCAACTACAAGATCATCTACAAAAGAGGGGCTGAAAACGTGCACGCTGACGCACTCTCCAGAATCCGACACTCCGCCCCAGGGAGGAATCGAGACGACGAATTAGAAGGAGAAGAGACGCCGTTCGCCCTCACCACCGCCGTGCTTACCGCCTACGCACAAGAAGCGCCTCATCCAGGACCCTTAGGAGGAATGCTGGAACAGCCACGCGACAAGTGGATCCAGCAGCAACAGGAAGATGGAGAAATCGGACTCCTGCGCCGATGGGTGGTCACCAGCAAATTGCCCACTGGCTCACAAAGACAGACTTTAACCCAGGACATGTTGCTGATGTTGCGCCAGTGGGAGAAACTAGCCATCAAAAAGGGACTTCTGTATCGGAAAGCCGGGTCACGAACAACGTTGGCTACAATATGGCAGGTGATCCTGCCCGGAACACATCTCAGCCAACTGGTTCGGGAAGTACACGAAAAGAGGGCTCACTTCAGTGCCCAAAAGAATTTGCAATGGTTGCAGCAGATAGTGTACCATCCACGCTTGCACGCTGCTGTGGACGAAGTTTGCCGAACCTGCCGCCCCTGCGAGCTCGCTAAACCTCCCGCGCAACGAGCCCCGGTGCAGACAATTGTAACATCAGCTCCCCTCGAGCTCCTCACGGTGGACTATCTGACCATAGGTCCCGCCTACCAGGGGTATGAACATTGTCTCGTTATGGTGGATCATTTCACCAAGTTCGCCGTGGTCACCCCCACCTGAGACCAGACAGCGGAGTCGGCCGCCTATGCGATTTGTAAAAACTTTATCCAAGTATATGGCTGCCCGCAACGAATACATTCGGACCAAGGAGCGTGCTTCCTAGGAACGGTCATGGAAGAACTACATCATCTCTACGGTATCGATAAGTCACGAACTACACCATACCACCCGCAGGGAAACGGAGCCTGCGAACGATTCAATTGGACACTAATCCAAATGCTGCATACCCTGGAGAGCGACCGAAAGGCCCGCTGGCCTGAATATGTTCCTGAGCTGGTGTGGGTGTATAATAACCGGGTGTACCGGCTGACTGGTTACACCCCCTACTCATTGCTGTTCGGACTGGAAGGTAAAGGAATCACGGAAGTGGAAACCCGGAGGAACCCCAACCCTGGACCGGAGTATCCTCATGGGTCCGAAACCACCGGCACCGACTGTAGACCCTCCACCGAATTGTTCATACAAAACTTCAGGATCTAAAGCACCCGGGAGGAGCGCTGCACCCACCAATTGACTTCCAGACTGGGGATTGGGTACTCGTACTAGATCAACGCCCCCAAAACAAGTTAGAACCACAGTGGGAGGAGAACCCGTATCGAGTGTTGCGCCGAATAAGCCCCGACGGACCTGTGTATGAAATAGAATCTTAAGGAAATGACGCACCTCTCACTCGTGTTGTGCACATGTTACGGCCTTGTATGTCCACTGATCCCATGCGACTTGAACCGTTCCCTCAGGTACCCGACGCTCTGCCCACGGTCTGGGACTTGGACGATGAAGAGGACTCCCCAACCGCATTCGCGGGTCACCCGAGTAGTGACACTACAGTGGACCCGGGCATCCCACCAGAAAAGGCTATCCTACCACCATCCACCACCCCAGAAGGCTCCACCATACCCGAACTCCGACGCTCAACAGCTGGCAAACCCCCTGAACGTTACGAACAGGAGCAGTTCGTATGGCGACAAGGACTGTCATCTCAAAAGACTAACCTGAGCCTACCGAAACCCTCTCCCGAGGACTGGCGAGCATACAGGATGGGGGAGTGTGGGAAGAAGGGCCCCTGCCGAGTGTCCGGGCCGGAACCAAGCGGGCCGTCATCTAGGTTCCGGGGGAAACTGTTCCCGGGGGACAGAGTTCAGGGACAGACCATGGAGATGGACAGATGGGCTAGGGGAGGAGCCAGTATAAAAGGGGCAGGGAACGCTAGTGACGGTGACTCAGCAGACCGGGACAGAAGCAGCAGGAGACCGTGGGAGCGACTGAGAGCCAAAGTGACTGTCCAGAGCCAGAAGAGACCTTCACCTAGGACACCAGAGGGACGGCGCCCAGACGACCGTCCTAGTGCCACTGCCCCGCTTCAACCGGCGGCTGCTGCCGCCTCTCCCCAGCCCGCGGCTGCGGCCTACCCGCGGACGCTGGCGGCCATTGCCGCCTCGCTCCAGCCCGCGGCTGCAGCCTGTCTCCTGCCACCCGCAGCCGCCCTGCTCTCACCTGTGGCCGCGGCAAGTTCAGTGCCGTCGGCGACCACCACGGTCCCGCTCCAGTCCGCAGCAGGGGCTGGGCCGTTGCTCGCCGCGGATTCCCCGTCGCAGCTGTTAGCTGCACAGGTGGCCCGCCAATCGCCACCCCACATCGCTGCCGCTTGCCCCAGTCCGGGGACTGCGGCCCATCCGTTCAAGGACTCTTCTGGGGCCTGTGGTGCCCCGGTGTCACCAGAGCGTCGGAACACTCGAAGACTTCGTCAACTCTTCAGCAGCTGGGCCCAGCGGCTGCTACGCCGAAGGACCCCTGTCCAGAACGCCGAGGGACATCAGGATGGCTAAGTTGACTATATAGTAAAGGACCCGCAGTCGGCCATACCGCGGTCCTATAGTGACCGGCTTTCGCCGGACGTAGTCGTGTTCTACCTGTTTGTGTTTGCTTGTATTGAGCCCCTGCGAGGGCAACTCTTGTTACCCCTGTGACTGGTCAGGCTACGACTGAGGACAGTTACCGCTAGGCCTATAAACGTTATTACTAAAAGCACCAAACCGTCTCGCGCCTCGTCCTTGCGTCCTGCGTACCTGCTAGTATCACATGGTCCTTTCCACTATTTCACCCGATTTGAGACTTGCCCTGGAGGAATTTCAGGAGGACAAACCTGAACGATGCCCTATGGGGAAATTGTATGTCCCCAACCAGTGGAGGAGAAGAGTAATGTCTGAAATTCATTGCTTCGCGTTAGCTGGTCATCCTGGTATTTTTGGTACCAGAGATTTGGTGAGTTGGTCTTTTTGGTAGCCTGCTTTATATTGTGATTTCAGGAATTTTGTGCAGTCCTGTGGGACTTGTTCTCGGTCCAAACCCTGTTCTTGTTCTAGTGGATTGTTGGTGCCACTGCCGGTGCCCAAGAGGCCATAGACCCATATCTCAATGGATTTTATTTCCGACCTCCCTGTCTCTCAGAGAATGACTGTTATCTGGGTGATCTGTGATAGATTTTCCAAGATGGTCCATCTTGTACCACTGCCAAAGTTGCCATACCCTTCTGAGTTGGTGCCCTTGTTTTTACAGCAGGTGGCTCATTTGCACGGTATTCCGGAGAACATTGTGTCTGACAGAGGAGTCCAGATCTTTACAGATTTTGGAGAGCTTTTTGTTCTAAACTGGAAATTCAGTTGTCCTTCTCCTCTGTGTTTCACCCTCAGACCAATGGGCAGACTGAGAGAGCAAACCAGACTTTGGAATCCTATTTGAGATGTTTTGTGTCTGCTGATCAAGATGACTGGGTCTCTTTTTTGCCCTTGGCTGAATTTGCTCTAAATAATAGGGCTAGTTCTGCCACTTTGATGTCTCCTTTTTTCTTCAACTTCGGGTTTCATCCTTGGTTTTCTTCAGGACAGGTGGAGGCTTCGGCCTGTCCAGGTGTTGCTTCTGTGGTAGAGAGGATGCAGCAGATTTGGGATCAAGTAGGGATAAGTTGTTTCACTCTCAGGAGAAGGCCCAACGGTTTGCCAACCGGAATAAGACTATTGGTCCCCGGTTTAAAGTGGGTGACATAGTTTGGTTGTCCTCAAAAAATATTTCTATGAAAGTTGTGTCTCCAAAATTTAAGCCAAGGTTCATTGGACCTGAGAAGATTTTGGAAATCCTTAATCCCGTTTCTTTTCGTTTGGCTCTTCCAGGAACATTTAAGATTCACGTCTTTCATAAATCTTTGTTGAAAAGGTTTGTGGAGCCAGTAGTTCCCATGACTGCGCCCCCTGATCCTGTATTGGTTAAGGGTAATCTGGAGTATGAAGTAGAGAAGGTATTGGATTCTCGTCTGGTTAGATGGGGACTCCAGTACTTGGTCAAGTGGAAATGTTATGGTCAGGAGGATAATTCTTGGGTGTTTGCTTCTGATATTCATGTCACCGGGCCCATCCTGATCGACCTGGTGGCTTGGGTGAGGGTTCGGTGACCCCTCCTCAAGGGGGGTACTGTTGTGAACACTTTTGACCTGGCTTCTGAGTTTGGGCTCCCTCTGCTGGTTGCTGCTGGTAATGGAGCTGGTCTGGCTGACAGAAGTCAATCACCTGAGGAGGGAGATTGGAAGTCTGGTGTTACAGACTGGAGATATTTAAGTGACAACCTTCCCTCAGTTGTTGCCGGTGATTTGGTTTTCTTCCTGAGCATTTTGGAAGTCTGCTTGCCTCCTGCTTTGTCCTGCATCTTTCAGATAAGTTATTTGTCTGCTTGAATCTTTTTGCATTTGATCTATTTTCTGCCTGTGTTTTGTGCCTCATCTTGTCTCACCAGCATTATATGTTCGGGGGCTATCTATTCCTTTGGGGTTCTACTCCAGGGCAGTTTAGCTTTCCCCTTTCTATCTTTAGGCTTTGTTAATTCTTTGGCTGTGCCGAGGCATCTAGGGCATCGTAGGTACGTCCCACGGCTAATTCTAGTTGTGTTGTCATTTTAGGGGTCTGCAATCCGCTAAGTTATTATTATTATTTATTATTATAAGTTACCAACCTCTCTGGTTATCTGGTTGCCTAGCCTATTCCCCTGCTATCCTCCTCAGTTACCTAATCATAACAGCCTCTCTGCTGCTTAGGGCGCTTTCTACCTCAGCTTCCAGTCGGGTTCTCTCTCTAAACAAGCCCCATCTTCCTGGGTCATGGGGCCTGTTCGGTCTCCTATTCCTTCCCCCAGGAAACAGGGGATGCAGCCTCACCAGTTCCGGACCCGGCACAATATAGGTATTTGCAGCCTTGTCTTCCTCCTTACACTGTAATGAAGGTGTACACTGTACTAGGAATCTTTTTATTTCTCAAACCGCGGGGTAAAATGGATAAGTCCACATAATTTTTCAATGAGGTTACATCCCACTTTCAGGGATCCAATTTCATGATCCCACCTTCAGTTCCTGGTTTGGAACTTGCAGCTCTCTGGAGCCCCCTTACCATCAGGTCAGTCAGGGAACTACACCTAGGATAAGTAGTCATCAGAAAGGCTGCCTGGTCATGGACTGGTTATTGGGCACTCTGCAGGGAGGGCGGTATGTATATCCCCAGGCCTAGGCGGGTAATACACATAATAACCTCCGTTCGTCACTGCCAGAGTCTCCCAAAATACCCCAGGACACACTTTGCTACCACCAGCTCCTAGTTCTGATATTAAAATCAATATCGGGTCAGGAGCCAACCCACCAGTAGTGTGAATTTAGCCCAGAGGATGTAGCAATACGTTTTGAGCAAGGAAAACGAAGCTGGTAAATTTTTATAGTTTTACTCCAGAAAAGATACAAGTCCCCTCTGAAATGTAAAGTGCTGCGGAATATGTCGGCGCTATAGAAATAAAATTATTATTATTATTATTATTATTATTAAAGATAGGCAGTGTTTACAAAAATATAAATAGATGATAAAAAGAGACAATTACAATAGATACAGGAAATTACAAAATAAAATGGATTAAAAGAAGGAACTTGCATATCTCAGTCAATGGCACTCCATGTGGGAGAGGGGGAGGGGCGCCTCCCCCAAGGAACAATGGTTCATCACAGCTGTCTCCTAGCTGGCACCTTGGGCAAATGACCCTTTGTCTGGGCCTCTGAGCTTTATACTTTTGCCCAAAACTAAGGGTGTCCCCCTTGGATGACTTCACAGGGTGGGCTGAGCTATGGAATGCACTCCCCTTTTCAAAAGTTACTAAAACCTCATAAAGGCCATAACTCTGGCTGCGAGGCTTGTAGGGTGACAGCAGGGCTATCATTTTACTTATTACGAAATGAGCTTTATATTGATACCAAATGACAGCTAGGGGAAGGCAGGAAACCTTTTCTCAGTTCCCAATGCGTGCTTAAGCCGGAAACTGCCACTGAGGATAGCTCTAAACCTGCAGTTTCCAGAAATATAAGCTTCCTGCTTCTATGAATATTCTGCTCCATTATATTTGATCTGAGATACACAAAGTAACCGTGTGCTTTTAGACAAAGGCTGGTTTCTGATCACATCACATTCCCGTAGGAGGGGGAAAGAGTGGGATCGAATTACCTATAGGCAGAGAGAGAAGGAGGGGGTTTGGATGCTGCAGCTTGTGTGTGTAATGTACACACCTAATGGGGAAGGGGAGTGCATGTGTCCCAGTAGATGCAGTGGAAAGTTCTGGAAGTGTACATTGGTTCTGCCCTGAGGATCAATGCCTTTGTACGTACATATTCCAGCAAGAGTGTCCTTTTTCTGCTGGGTGTACCAGGGCTCTCCCCTCGCAGCCATACTTGCCAAATAAAAGATAGGACAGAAAAACAAAGAGAAGGGGAGGGGGTAATCGCTACATACAGCGTATTGTTTCAGAACTGTGAAACTGTGAAACTGTGGAAACTTTGGGTAAGAATACAAGGACAGAACAATGGAAAAGACACCATTGTAGGCATTTACTACAGGCCGCCTGTGCAAGCTGAAGATATGGATGAACTCTTTATGCATCAAATGGCCAAGTTCTCCAAAAAATATGACAGTTGTCATGGGAGATTTCAACTATCCAGACATTTGTTGGGAATCTCTCTCAGGCAAAACTAACAGGTCAAGGAAATTCTTATCATCTCTTGCTGACAACTTTATCTTCCAAAAGGTAAGGGAGAAAACAAGGGGAACTGCTACCTTGGATCTAATCCTTATAAACAGGGAGGAAATGGTTGAGGAGGTAAAAGTGGCTGGGACCCTAGGAGGTAGCGACCATGCTATTTTGGAATTTTGGATAACTAGAGGCGGAAGACCTGTGAAGACTCAGACGTCAAGGTTAGATTTCAGAAAGGCAGATTTTAAGGAATTCAGAAAGAGAATTGGAGGGATCCAATGGCTGGATATCCTTAAAGACAAAAATATCCAGGAAGGATGGGAAATCTTGAAAAATGAAATTCTCAAAGCACAGTTGTTAACAATTCCGAAAAGAGGGAAGAATAGGAAGCATTTAAGGAAACCAGGATGGATGAACACAGAACTTAAGCACATGCTAAAAAGGAAGAAAAAAATGTTTATAAAATGGAAAGAGGGAGGCATATCTAAAGAAGAATATAATGCTGTCTGCAGAACCTGCAGGGCACAAATTAGATTATCTAAAGCTGAAAATGAATTGAGGCTTGCAAGAGATGTCAAAAGCAATAATAAAGGATTTTGGGGATATGTCAAAAGTAAAAGAAAAGTCAAAGATGCTATAGGATTTTTACAGGATGAAAATGATGAAATGGTAAGACAGGATGTTGAGAAGGCTGAACTTTTAAATTCCTATTTTGCATCTGTTTTCTCTCAGAAAGGAAATGTAACATCAACTGTTCTTCACTGTCCTATTAAGGGAATAGAAGAATCCAGGATATCTATAAACAGAAAGATAGTGAGGAAACACTTAGCTAACCTAAATGAATTCAAGTCTCCAGGTCCAGATGAATTACACCCCAGAGTACTGAAGGAGATAGCAGAAGAAATTTTTGAACCCCTTTCCATAATCTTTGAAAATTCTTGGAGAACAGGAGAAGTGCCAGAAGACTGGAGAAGAGCAAATGTTGTTCCTTTCTTCAAAAAGGGGAAGAAGGTGGACCCAGGCAACTATAGGCCGGTGAGTCTGACTTCTATACCAGGAAAGATCTTTGAACAAATTATTAAACAACATGTGTGTCGATACATGGATAAGAATGAAGTGATTAAACAGAGTCAGCATGGGTTTGTAACTAATAAGTCATGTCAGACTAACTTAATTTCCTTCTATGACGGTATCTGTTGTGAGTCCATTTTCCCCTCCGTCACTGAGGCCTGGTGAACTCCCTATTCTAGTGAAGGAAGGTAGTGAGCCTGATTATCAGGCACCTGGGACTAATGAAGACGATTGGCTGAGTGGAGTCACTGACTGGATTTAAGGCAGCCTACGCCCTTTCTGCCCTGCGGGTGATTTCTCTGTGGACTCTTGGACACCAGTCTGATTCCTGCTCTCCTAAAGCTAAGTTTTCTGTTTTGCCTTTTTGCATCTAAGATTTGTTTTTGTTTCTCTTGCTTTTTGGATTCTGCCACTCCCTGCTGGAGTGTGCAGTGTTCCGTGAGCTCTGTCTTCTGAAAGTACCTGAGTGCTGATTTAGTTTTGAAGCTTAGTTGCTTCAGGGCCATTTTTATATCAGCTTGTTGGCTTTTGTCTCTGATAGGGTTTTGGCAGATTGCAGACAGCAGCCTTCCTATCCGTTCCTATCTAGGTACTTTTTGGGCCCCGTCTTTGCTCAGCCTGTCTTTCGTTCTGTGTAAGTGTTTTCATCTTGCTTCACCGTCATTATATGTGGGGGGCTGCCTATTGCTTTGGGGTCTGCTCTGGGGCAGTTAGATTTCCCCTTTCCTTCTTTAGGCCTATGTATCTCTCCGGCTGTGATCGAGGGGTCTAGGTCATCGTAGGAACCCCCCACGGCTACTGCTAGTTGTGTTGATAGGTTCAGGGGTCTGCAATCTGATAGTTGCCAACTTCTCTGGTTTTCAGGACTTAGCTAGCATTTCTGTTTTTGCCTCCTACGGTGACTCAATCATAACAGAATCACCCGCCAAACCGCAGATCCTGGGGTACTCAATAGCAGGAAAGAATTGTGTTTAAAAAAAAAAAAAAAAATGATGTGTGTATATTCTTTCCTCTATATCTCTGAGGCCGTAGGGGGAATTTTTTTTTCTCTCAATGGAGATAAAGCAAGTGTCTGATCGTGTGGAGCAGCTCGCTGCTGAAGTGCGAGGAATTTCCGCCTATCTTGCCCGTTCACATGCTGTTGAACCAAAGATCCCCACACCTGATGTATTTTTTGGGGATCGATCTAAATTTTTGAGTTTCAAAAATAATTGTAAATTATTTTTTGCTTTGAAGCCTAACTCGTCAGGGAGCCCCGCGCAGCAGGTTAAAATTGTCATCTCTTTGCTGCGTGGCGATCCCCAGGATTGGGCGTTTTCTTTGAAACCAGATGATCCTATTCTGACTAATGTGAACGCATTTTTTCAAGCCTTGGGGTTGCTGTACGACGAACCTAATGCTATTGATCAGGCTGAAAAGACCCTGTTGGCATTGAACCAGGGTCGAGAATCTGCAGAGTTGTACTGTCAAAAGTTCCGAAAGTAGGCGGTCCTTACTACCTGGAATGATAATGCCTTGGCTGCTCTCTTTCGGAAGGGTTTGTCAGAAGCCGGAAAAGATACTATGGTGGGATTTCCTGTTCCCTCTGGTCTGGACGATTCTATGTCTTTAGCCATTCAGGTTGATCGGCGTTTACGTGAACGCAGGATTATACGAGAGGTGTTGCCACAGTTGAACAGACGTCTGAACCTATGCAATGTGATAGAGTTTTGTCTAAGGCGCAACGTCAGGAATTCAGAAGGCGTAATAAGCTGTGTTTTTTCTGTGGAGATGCCTCACATGTTATTTCTGTTTGTCCTAAACGTGAGAAATGCTTTGCACACACGTTTTCTGTTGGTGGGGTTCAGCCTAAGTTTCTTTTGGCGATTACTCTGATCTGTTCCCTGTCCACATTTTCCGCCAAGGCTTTTGTGGATTCGGGAGCAGCGCTAAACCTAATGGACTTGGATTTTGCTAAACGTTGTGGATTTCCGATGACACCTCTGCAGACGCCTATCCCTTTGAGGGGGATTGATGCTACCCCTCTGGCTAAAAATAAACCTCAGTTTTGGACCCAGTTGGTCATGCGGGTTGCCCCAGACCACCAAGAAAATTGCAGATTTTTGGTGTTGCATGGTCTGCATGATGCCGTTGTTCTGGGGTTTCCCTGGTTGCAGATTCATAATCCAGTTTTGGATTGGAAGTCTGTGTCTGTGGTGAGTTGGGGTTGCCGGTGTACCTTTAGTGAGGCTCCGGTTTTTTCCACCTCTCCTCAGTCGCATGAGGTTCCTGACTATTTGGCGGACTACTATGATGTATTTAGTGAGAATGAGTCTGCGTCCTTGCCTCCTCATAGGAGTTATGACTGTGCGATTGAACTAAACCCGGGGTGTAAATTTCCTAAGGGTCGGCTCTTCAATTTATCTGTACCCGAGCACGAGGCTATGCGGTCCTATATTAAGGAGGCGTTGGAGAAGGGTCATATTAGACCATCCTCTTCACCCTTAGGTGCCGGTTTTTTTTTTGTGGCCAAGAAGGATGGTTCTTTAAGGCCTTGTATTGATTATCGTGCCCTCAATAAAATTACTATTAAATATCAGTATCCGTTACCCCTGATTTCGGATCTATTCTCTAGAGTCAGAGGTGCTTGCTGGTTTACCAAGCTTGACCTCAGGGGGCGTATAATCTTATCCGCATTAAGCAGGGGGATGAATGGAATACGGCGTTTAATACTCCGGAGGGACATTTTGAGTACCTGGTGATGCCTTTTGGGCTCACTAATGCCCCTTCTGTCATCCAGTGCTTCATGAACGATATTTTCCGAGACTTTGTCGATAAATTTTTGATTATCTATCTGGATGAAATTTTGATCTTCTCCAAGGATTGGGATTCTCATGTGGAACATATTCGGACTGTGTTCCGGATCTTGAGAGAGAATTCTCTGTATGTCAAAGGATCAAAATGCCTTTTTGGAGTACAGAGAATTTCTTTTTTGGGATTTATTTTGTCTCCTTCAACTATTGAAATGGACCCGGCCAAGGTACAGGCCATTTATGATTGGGTTCAGCCCACTTCTTTGAAGGCCCTCCAGAAATTTTTGGGTTTTGCTAATTTTTATCGGAAATTTATAGCAAAATTTTCTAGTATTGCCAAACCATTGACTGACCTGACCAGGAAGAGTGCGGATGTGTTGAATTGGTCTCCGGAGGCGGTTGCTTCCTTTCAGGAGCTGAAGCGTAGATTTACCTCCGCCCCGGTTCTGCGGCAACCTGATGTCTCACTCCCGTTCCAGGTAGAGGTGGATGCTTCTGAGATTGGTGCAGGAGCGGTGTTGTCCCAAAAGGATCCGGTAACATCTAAAATGAATCCCTGTGCTTTCTTTTCCCGTAAGTTCTCTTCATCTGAACGTAACTATGATGTGGGGAATCGGGAACTGTTGGCCATGAAATGGGCATTTGAGGAGTGGAGACATTGGTTGGAGGGAGCCAAACATCAAGTTGTGGTCCTCACTGACCACAAAAATTTGATTTACCTAGAGTCGGCTAAACGCTTGAACCCTAGACAGGCTAGGTGGGCCTTGTTTTTTACACGTTTTGATTTTGTGGTCTCTTTCCTTCCTGGAACTAAGAATGTCAAGGCAGACGCCCTCTCTAGGAGTTTCTTTGCTGATTCTCCTGTGGTGACCAAGCCTGCCACCATCTTAGGCGAAGGGGTAGTTCTTTCTGCCATCTCGCCCGATTTGAGACTTGCTCTGCAAGAGTTCCAGGAGGACAAACCTGAGCGTTGCCCCAGTGGAAAGTTGTATGTCCCTGACCAGTGGAAGAAGAGAGTGATGTCTGAAGTTCATTGCTCTGCATTGGCTGGTCATCCAGGTATTTTTGGTACTAGAGATCTGGTGAGTCGCTCTTTTTGGTGGCCCACCTTGTCTCATGATGTCAGGAATTTTGTGCAGTCCTGTGGGACTTGCTCCCGGTCTAAAACTTGTTCTCGCTCTAGTGGGTTGTTGATGCCTTTGCCGGTCCCGAGGAGGCCATGGACCCATATTTCAATGGATTTCATCTCTGATATGCCGGTCTCTCAAAGAATGACTGCTATTTGGGTGATTTGTGATAGGTTCTCTAAGATGGTTCATCTTGTACCACTCCGTAAGTTGCCATCTTCCTCTGAGTTGGTGCCTCTGTTTTTGCAACAGGTGGTTCGCTTGCACGGGATTCCTGAGAACATTGTATCTGACAGAGGAGTTCAATTTGTGTCTAAATTTTGGAGGACGTTCTATTCCAAGTTGGGAATTCAGTTGTCCTTCTCCTCTGCTTTTCACCCTCAGACCAATGGGCAGACAGAGAGAACAAACCAGACCTTGGAGTCGTATTTGAGATGTTTTATTTCCGCTGATCAGGATGATTGGGTTTCATTTTTGCCCTTGGCCGAATTTGCTTTAAATAATAGAGCTAGTTCTGCCACTTTGATGTCACCTTTTTTTTGTAACTTTGGTTTTCACCCTCGATTTTCTTCAGGGCAGGTGGAGCCTTCTGCCTGCCCAGGTGTTGACACTGTGGTGGAGAGAATGCACCAGATCTGGGACCAAGTGGTGGATAAGTTATCTCTCTCCCAGGAAAAGGCCCAGCGGTTTTCCAATCGACATAGGACCATTGGTCCCCAGTTTATGATTGGTGATATGGTGTGGTTATCATCAAAAATATTGCTATGAAGGTGGCTTCTCCTAAGTTTAAGCCTAGATTTATTGGACCTTACAAGATTTTGGAGATTATTAATCCGGTCTCTTTTCGTTTGGCTCCTCCTGTCACATTTAAGATCCATAATGTGTTCCATAAGTCCTTGTTGAAGAGGTTTGTTGAGCCAGTTGTGCCTGAGGTGGCACCTCCGGACCCTGTATTGGTTGAAGGTAACTTGGAATATGAGGTAGAGAAAATTCTGGATTCCCGTCTGGCTAGACGGAGACTCCAGTATTTGGTTAAGTGGAAGGGTTATGGTCTGGAGGATAATTCCTGGGTCTCTGCCTCTGATATTCATGCCAAAAGATTGGTGCATGCCTTTCATCGGGCTCACCCTGATCGCCCTGGTGGCGTTGTTGAGGGTTCGGTGACCCCTCCTCAAGGGGGGGTACTGTTGTGAGTTCATTTTCCCCTCCGTCACTGAGGCCTGGTGAACTCCCTATTCTAGTGAAGGAAGGTAGTGAGCCTGATTATCAGGCACCTGGGACTAATGAAGACGATTGGCTGAGTGGAGTCACTGACTGGATTTAAGGCAGCCTACGCCCTTTCTGCCCTGCGGGTGATTTCTCTGTGGACTCTTGGACACCAGTCTGATTCCTGCTCTCCTAAAGCTAAGTTTTCTGTTTTGCCTTTTTGCATCTAAGATTTGTTTTTGTTTTTCTTGCTTTTTGGATTCTGCCACTCCCTGCTGGAGTGTGCAGTGTTCCGTGAGCTCTGTCTTCTGAAAGTACCTGAGTGCTGATTTAGTTTTGAAGCTTAGTTGCTTCAGGGCCATTTTTATATCAGCTTGTTGGCTTTTGCCTCTGATAGGGTTTTGGCAGATTGCAGACAGCAGCCTTCCTATCCGTTCCTATCTAGGTACTTTTTGGGCCCCGTCTTTGCTCAGCCTGTCTTTCGTTCTGTGTAAGTGTTTTCATCTTGCTTCACCGTCATTATATGTGGGGGGCTGCCTATTGCTTTGGGGTCTGCTCTGGGGCAGATAGATTTCCCCTTTCCTTCTTTAGGCCTATGTATCTCTCCGGCTGTGATCGAGGGGTCTAGGTCATCGTAGGAACCCCCCACGGCTACTGCTAGTTGTGTTGATAGGTTCAGGGGTCTGCAATCTGATAGTTGCCAACTTCTCTGGTTTTCAGGACTTAGCTAGCATTTCTGTTTTTGCCTCCTACGGTGACTCAATCATAACAGAATCACCCGCCAAACCGCAGATCCTGGGGTACTCAATAGCAGGAAAGAATTGTGTTTAAAAAAAAAAAAAAAAATGGTGTGTGTATATTCTTTCCTCTATATCTCTGAGGCCGTAGGGGGAATTTTTTTTTCTCTCAATGGAGATAAAGCAAGTGTCTGATCGTGTGGAGCAGCTCGCTGCTGAAGTGCGAGGAATTTCCGCCTATCTTGCCCGTTCACATGCTGTTGAACCAAAGATCCCCACACCTGATGTATTTTTTGGGGATCGATCTAAATTTTTGAGTTTCAAAAATAATTGTAAATTATTTTTTGCTTTGAAGCCTAACTCGTCAGGGAGCCCCGCGCAGCAGGTTAAAATTGTCATCTCTTTGCTGCGCGGCGATCCCCAGGATTGGGCTTTTTCTTTGAAACCAGATGACCCTATTCTGACTAATGTGAACGCATTTTTTCAAGCCTTGGGGTTGCTGTACGACGAACCTAATGCTATTGATCAGGCTGAAAAGACCCTGTTGGCATTGAACCAGGGTCGAGAATCTGCAGAGTTGTACTGTCAAAAGTTCCGAAAGTAGGCGGTCCTTACTACCTGGAATGATAATGCCTTGGCTGCTCTCTTTCGGAAGGGTTTGTCAGAAGCCGGAAAAGATACTATGGTGGGATTTCCTGTTCCCTCTGGTCTGGACGATTCTATGTCTTTAGCCATTCAGGTTGATCGGCGTTTACGTGAACGCAGGATTATACGAGAGGTGTTGCCACAGTTGAACAGACGTCTGAACCTATGCAATGTGATAGAGTTTTGTCTAAGGCGCAACGTCAGGAATTCAGAAGGCGTAATAAGCTGTGTTTTTTCTGTGGAGATGCCTCACATGTTATTTCTGTTTGTCCTAAACGTGAGAAACGCTTTGCACACACGTTTTCTGTTGGTGGGGTTCAGCCTAAGTTTCTTTTGGCGATTACTCTGATCTGTTCCCTGTCCACATTTTCCGCCAAGGCTTTTGTGGATTCGGGAGCAGCGCTAAACCTAATGGACTTGGATTTTGCTAAACGTTGTGGATTTCCGATGACACCTCTGCAGACGCCTATCCCTTTGAGGGGGATTGATGCTACCCCTCTGGCTAAAAATAAACCTCAGTTTTGGACCCAGTTGGTCATGCGGGTTGCCCCAGACCACCAAGAAAATTGCAGATTTTTGGTGTTGCATGGTCTGCATGATGCCGTTGTTCTGGGGTTTCCCTGGTTGCAGATTCATAATCCAGTTTTGGATTGGAAGTCTGTGTCTGTGGTGAGTTGGGGTTGCCGGTGTACCTTTAGTGAGGCTCCGGTTTTTTCCACCTCTCCTCAGTCGCATGAGGTTCCTGACTATTTGGCGGACTACTATGATGTATTTAGTGAGAATGAGTCTGCGTCCTTGCCTCCTCATAGGAGTTATGACTGTGCGATTGAACTAAACCCGGGGTGTAAATTTCCTAAGGGTCGGCTCTTCAATTTATCTGTACCCGAGCACGAGGCTATGCGGTCCTATATTAAGGAGGCGTTGGAGAAGGGTCATATTAGACCATCCTCTTCACCCTTAGGTGCCGGTTTTTTTTTTGTGGCCAAGAAGGATGGTTCTTTAAGGCCTTGTATTGATTATCGTGCCCTCAATAAAATTACTATTAAATATCAGTATCCGTTACCCCTGATTTCGGATCTATTCTCTAGAGTCAGAGGTGCTTGCTGGTTTACCAAGCTTGACCTCAGGGGGCGTATAATCTTATCCGCATTAAGCAGGGGGATGAATGGAATACGGCGTTTAATACTCCGGAGGGACATTTTGAGTACCTGGTGATGCCTTTTGGGCTCACTAATGCCCCTTCTGTCATCCAGTGCTTCATGAACGATATTTTCCGAGACTTTGTCGATAAATTTTTGATTATCTATCTGGATGAAATTTTGATCTTCTCCAAGGATTGGGATTCTCATGTGGAACATATTCGGACTGTGTTCCGGATCTTGAGAGAGAATTCTCTGTATGTCAAAGGATCAAAATGCCTTTTTGGAGTACAGAGAATTTCTTTTTTGGGATTTATTTTGTCTCCTTCAACTATTGAAATGGACCCGGCCAAGGTACAGGCCATTTATGATTGGGTTCAGCCCACTTCTTTGAAGGCCCTCCAGAAATTTTTGGGTTTTGCTAATTTTTATCGGAAATTTATAGCAAAATTTTCTAGTATTGCCAAACCATTGACTGACCTGACCAGGAAGAGTGCGGATGTGTTGAATTGGTCTCCGGAGGCGGTTGCTTCCTTTCAGGAGCTGAAGCGTAGATTTACCTCCGCCCCGGTTCTGCGGCAACCTGATGTCTCACTCCCGTTCCAGGTAGAGGTGGATGCTTCTGAGATTGGTGCAGGAGCGGTGTTGTCCCAAAAGGATCCGGTAACATCTAAAATGAATCCCTGTGCTTTCTTTTCCCGTAAGTTCTCTTCATCTGAACGTAACTATGATGTGGGGAATCGGGAACTGTTGGCCATGAAATGGGCATTTGAGGAGTGGAGACATTGGTTGGAGGGAGCCAAACATCAAGTTGTGGTCCTCACTGACCACAAAAATTTGATTTACCTAGAGTCGGCTAAACGCTTGAACCCTAGACAGGCTAGGTGGGCCTTGTTTTTTACACGTTTTGATTTTGTGGTCTCTTTCCTTCCTGGAACTAAGAATGTCAAGGCAGACGCCCTCTCTAGGAGTTTCTTTGCTGATTCTCCTGTGGTGACCAAGCCTGCCACCATCTTAGGCGAAGGGGTAGTTCTTTCTGCCATCTCGCCCGATTTGAGACTTGCTCTGCAAGAGTTCCAGGAGGACAAACCTGAGCGTTGCCCCAGTGGAAAGTTGTATGTCCCTGACCAGTGGAAGAAGAGAGTGATGTCTGAAGTTCATTGCTCTGCATTGGCTGGTCATCCAGGTATTTTTGGTACTAGAGATCTGGTGAGTCGCTCTTTTTGGTGGCCCACCTTGTCTCATGATGTCAGGAATTTTGTGCAGTCCTGTGGGACTTGCTCCCGGTCTAAAACTTGTTCTCGCTCTAGTGGGTTGTTGATGCCTTTGCCGGTCCCGAGGAGGCCATGGACCCATATTTCAATGGATTTCATCTCTGATATGCCGGTCTCTCAAAGAATGACTGCTATTTGGGTGATTTGTGATAGGTTCTCTAAGATGGTTCATCTTGTACCACTCCCTAAGTTGCCATCTTCCTCTGAGTTGGTGCCTCTGTTTTTGCAACAGGTGGTTCGCTTGCACGGGATTCCTGAGAACATTGTATCTGACAGAGGAGTTCAATTTGTGTCTAAATTTTGGAGGACGTTCTATTCCAAGTTGGGAATTCAGTTGTCCTTCTCCTCTGCTTTTCACCCTCAGACCAATGGGCAGACAGAGAGAACAAACCAGACCTTGGAGTCGTATTTGAGATGTTTTATTTCCGCTGATCAGGATGATTGGGTTTCATTTTTGCCCTTGGCCGAATTTGCTTTAAATAATAGAGCTAGTTCTGCCACTTTGATGTCACCTTTTTTTTGTAACTTTGGTTTTCACCCTCGATTTTCTTCAGGGCAGGTGGAGCCTTCTGCCTGCCCAGGTGTTGACACTGTGGTGGAGAGAATGCACCAGATCTGGGACCAAGTGGTGGATAAGTTATCTCTCTCCCAGGAAAAGGCCCAGCGGTTTTCCAATCGACATAGGACCATTGGTCCCCAGTTTATGATTGGTGATATGGTGTGGTTATCATCAAAAATATTGCTATGAAGGTGGCTTCTCCTAAGTTTAAGCCTAGATTTATTGGACCTTACAAGATTTTGGAGATTATTAATCCGGTCTCTTTTCGTTTGGCTCCTCCTGTCACATTTAAGATCCATAATGTGTTCCATAAGTCCTTGTTGAAGAGGTTTGTTGAGCCAGTTGTGCCTGAGGTGGCACCTCCGGACCCTGTATTGGTTGAAGGTAACTTGGAATATGAGGTAGAGAAAATTCTGGATTCCCGTCTGGCTAGACGGAGACTCCAGTATTTGGTTAAGTGGAAGGGTTATGGTCTGGAGGATAATTCCTGGGTCTCTGCCTCTGATATTCATGCCAAAAGATTGGTGCATGCCTTTCATCGGGCTCACCCTGATCGCCCTGGTGGCGTTGTTGAGGGTTCGGTGACCCCTCCTCAAGGGGGGGTACTGTTGTGAGTTCATTTTCCCCTCCGTCACTGAGGCCTGGTGAACTCCCTATTCTAGTGAAGGAAGGTAGTGAGCCTGATTATCAGGCACCTGGGACTAATGAAGACGATTGGCTGAGTGGAGTCACTGACTGGATTTAAGGCAGCCTACGCCCTTTCTGCCCTGCGGGTGATTTCTCTGTGGACTCTTGGACACCAGTCTGATTCCTGCTCTCCTAAAGCTAAGTTTTCTGTTTTGCCTTTTTGCATCTAAGATTTGTTTTTGTTTTTCTTGCTTTTTGGATTCTGCCACTCCCTGCTGGAGTGTGCAGTGTTCCGTGAGCTCTGTCTTCTGAAAGTACCTGAGTGCTGATTTAGTTTTGAAGCTTAGTTGCTTCAGGGCCATTTTTATATCAGCTTGTTGGCTTTTGCCTCTGATAGGGTTTTGGCAGATTGCAGACAGCAGCCTTCCTATCCGTTCCTATCTAGGTACTTTTTGGGCCCCGTCTTTGCTCAGCCTGTCTTTCGTTCTGTGTAAGTGTTTTCATCTTGCTTCACCGTCATTATATGTGGGGGGCTGCCTATTGCTTTGGGGTCTGCTCTGGGGCAGATAGATTTCCCCTTTCCTTCTTTAGGCCTATGTATCTCTCCGGCTGTGATCGAGGGGTCTAGGTCATCGTAGGAACCCCCCACGGCTACTGCTAGTTGTGTTGATAGGTTCAGGGGTCTGCAATCTGATAGTTGCCAACTTCTCTGGTTTTCAGGACTTAGCTAGCATTTCTGTTTTTGCCTCCTACGGTGACTCAATCATAACAGGTATCACTGATTGGGTGGATCAAGGAAATGCTGTAGATATAGTATATCTTGACTTCAGCAAAGCATTTGACAAAGTCTCTCATACAATCCTTATTGAAAAATTGACTAAGTATGGAATGGACAAGGCAACTGTTAGGTGGATTCATAACTGGCTTAGTGATCGGACCCAAAGAGTGGTCGTAAATGGCTGCACATCCAGTTGGAAGAATGTCTCAAGTGGGGAACCACAGGGCTCTGTCCTGGGCCCTGTATTGTTCAACATCTTTATCAACGATTTAGATGAAGGAATTGAGGGTAAACTGATTAAATTTGCTGATGAGACAAAGCTAGGAGGGATAGCTAATACTAGAGAAGAGAGAGAGGATTCAAAAAGATTTAAATAAACTGGAGAAGTGGGCAGCAACTAACAGAATGGTTTTTAACAGGGAGAAATGCAAAGTACTACATCTGGGCAATAAAAATGAAAAAAGCATATACAGAATGGGAGGAATAGGGCTAAGCAACAGCACATGTGAAAAAGACTTGGGTATACTAATAGATCACAGACTGAATATGAGTCAACAATGTGATGCAGCAGCAAAAAAGGCAAATGCAATTCTAGGATGTATTAACAGAAGCATACAGTCTAGATCACATGAAGTCATTATTTCCCTCTACTCCTCTTTGGTCAGACCTCATCTGGAATATTGTGTCCAGTTTTGGGCACCACATTTTAAAAAAAACATCAACAAACTGGAGCAAGTTCAGAAAAGAGCAACCAGAATGGTGACCGGTCTGCAAACCCTGTCTTATGAGGAAAGGTTGCAGGATTTGGGATTGTTTAGTTTGCAAAAGAGAAGACTGAGAGGAGACTTAATAGCTGTCTACAAATATCTAAAGGGCTGTCACATTGTAGAAGGATCAACTTTATTCTCATTTGCACAAGGAAAGACTAGAAGCAATGGGATGAAACTGAATGGGAGAAGACACAGATTAGATATTAGAAAAAACTTTTTGACAGTTAGAGTGATCAATGAGTGGAACAGGCTGCCACGAGAAGTGGTGAGTTCTCCTTCAATGGAAGCCTTCAGAGGCTGGACAGACATCTGACTGGGATGATTTAGCGAATCCTGCTTTGAGCAGGGGGTTGGACCAGATGGCCCAGGAGGTCCCTTCCAACTCTACGATTCTATGATTCTTTGAACTAATAAACACTGAGTTCGCTCTCCAAAACATTTTGCGCAGGGTCCTCTGTTGTGAGTTCATTGAGTTCTCCTTCCAGGCTCCCTCTGGTGGTAACAGGAGGTAGTGAGGCTGATTTAATCAGTAGAGTTCTGCCACCTGATAATGAGGATGACGATTGGACCTCAGGAATCTCAGATTGGATTTAAGACAGCCGACGCCCTGCTCTGGTGCTGGTGATTCCTTCTGCTTGTCAGGTCTTGGTTCTCAGCTCTGTTCCAGTCAGCTCAAGCTAAGTTTCTCTGCTAAAGTTCACACTTGATTTTGTTGTTCTATTCAGTTTTTTGTGTAGTCAGCCTGCCCCGGCTGGGCGTGTGCTGAATTTCCACTCTTATTTATCTGTATTTGCCAATTTGCTTTTTGTCCTTTATTAGATTGGCCTCTTTTTGCTCTGTCTCAGAATATTTCAGAGTGCTGATATAGTGGGAGAAGTCTAGTGACTTCAGGTTTAATTTTGTTATCAGAAGTGTTGGACATTATTTTGTAGGGTTTTTGGCAGATTGCAGACAGTGTCTTTCCATTCCTCTCCTTTCTAGTTAGTTTGGGCCCCATCGTTTGCTCAGCCTATTTTCCTGCCTGTGTTTGTGTTTTCATCCTGTTTCACCGTCATTATATGTTGGGGGCTATCTATTCCTTTTGGGTCTGCTCTGGGGCAGTTAGTTTTCCCCTTTTCTTGCTTTAGGCTTATTTAGTCCTCTGGCCGTGACGAGGCGTCTAGGTTCATCGTAGGTACACTCCACGGCTGCTGCTAGTTGTGTGGTTAGGATCAGGGATCTGCAATCTGCATAGTTACCAACCTCTCTGGTTTTTCTGGGCTTAGCATGTTTAGGTTTTTTCCTCCTCGGTGACCCATTCATAACAGTCCTCGCAAGAACTGTGCAAGTTTTTAGTGAGATAAATAATTGCTCAAACCAGATCACTAATGCTCTATTATCCCACCGCACTGCCACCAATATGTCAGGGACTCAGGGGGAAAATGTTTGCCCCCAGTTGTCAGGAATTTATATAATTTATATATGGTCCGGTGATATCTAAATCCCCACAACGTATGTTTCCACTTTTAGTTCCGTTTTGGAACTTGCAGCTCTCTAACTCCCCCCTTAGCCTCAGGTCACTCAGGGAACTGCACCTGGGTTAAGTAGTCACTGGAAAAGCTGCTTGGTCGCGTACTGGCTATCGGGCACTCTACACACAATTGCCAAGTCCATACAAAAATCAGCTCAAGAACCTTGGGGGGCGTGGAGGAATCAGGGCGAAACGTGCGCGTCGGGGTCGTATGACGGGACTCCCACTTCACTCTTTTTTGCTGTCAGGATCCAGGTAAAGTGTCCTTGGTTATGGTATATGCTGTTTACATTCAAATGATCAACCATGTTAGTGGCGCAATTTCACTGGTTATGTTTGTAACCTTTTACCATACATGCATCCAGGTGGGGTTTTATCTAGTGACAAGCAGCATTGGCCTTCTTTAGAGAAGGCGTTTTTTGTACACAGTGATTTTCCAAAGTTTTTCTACTGGGCTATTGCACTTACAGGGCAGTATATACTTTTGATAAGTCACTCAGCAATACACTTTCGATCCTATTAGCGTTGTGTGACCAGGTCATTTACCATACAGCAACATATGCAATTTGTGGTGGAGTCTATCCGTCATTTTCTCTTTGTTCCTGTACTCTAAGTTTTTATTACAATGCATTTATGTAAAATTTATTGCATTATTAATAGATTGATTTTTCATTAGTCTCTAAATATGCTCTTGTGATTTGGTGTTTTAATGTAGTTACCAGATGGTGGATTGCTATCGGGCACTCTGCAGTGAAGACGGTGTGTATATCACCAGTCTCAGGCCGGAAATACACACACAAACCTCCGATCCGTCACTGCCAGGGTTTTCCAATACCACCAGGACACTTTGCTGCCACTAGTTCCTCGCTTAATACTAAAGCATATATCAGGTCAGGAACCCACCCCACAAGTAGTGTAATTTGGCATGGAGTACGTGTCGGTTTGATCATAGAGCAAGGAGAAAGAAACTAATAAATTTTATATCTTTACTCCAGAAAATATAGGTGGTGTGAGGATTCCGGACTTTCCATTGTGCCTTTTGCCCTTATTCAAGATGGAGTCTTGCATCTCGCCCTGCCATGGAACTTCCTGTCTGTTTTGTGATTTAAGTCCAGGACGTGTGTTCCTCTTTGCCTGAGTATTTTGTTGCTGTTGAGCCCTTGCCTATCTCTGGTGGAATCCCTGCTGCTCATTACTCGGCGCTCTGCCTCTCCATGCTCAGCTGCCTACAGTCCCCTGTGCATCTCCACGATAACTGTTATCTGGACTTCTAGTGAGGAGCTGTTCACCTCTGGAACTGCTGTGGCCAGTACGGAATTCTGACGTCACCATCTCCTCTTGGTCTGTGTTTGTGTGGGCTGCGTTGCTAGACTTGTGTGGGACTTTGAGCCCAAAAGGTACATCTGGAGACCTTCCTCTGTTAATGCTACTCCTGTGAATTGCTGACTTCTACGTCTAGGTGCCATGTGCATTTCCACCTATAAGATTGCTGGATTTCTATCCGTTAGTACGGTGCGTGTGCTCATCCATAATATCGCTGGACTTCCTCTTTAAGGGTCGTATGCTTCCTCTCCTATATACTGCTGGACTCCCACGTTTAGTGCCTTGTACACACCTGCGTTATATAACAGTTGGACTGGTTCATGTTAGCGGTCGCGCCCCACTCTTCACTGGACATTTCTATACATATACTGTGCTGTTGTTACTATTGCAGTAAGTGCTCTGTTAGTTTTGCTTCACTTGCATCATTCTATATTGTGTTGTGCTTTCGTTACTATTGCAGAACATTCTCTGCTAGTTTTGTTTCACTTCCTAATATACTTATTTACATCAGCTTTGGTCTCAATCTCCTGTTATCCCACACAATCAGATTCCGTAGTACCCTTATAATTGTTACAATAGGCAGTGTTTATAAAACTACAAAAGATATTACACAATGATACAAAATACAGTATGTACAGATAGTTACAAATAAAAGGGATTAAATTAAGAAACTTACTCTAGCTCAGTCACAAATATGACGTGTTGATAAAGGGAAAGGAGTACCTTCCCTAGGGAAAATGGTTCATCAGCACAGCGTCTTAGCTGGCACTCCAGGCATCTGACACCTATTCAATGGAACTGGTCAGCTTTATGCTTTTTCCCTGCTGACCTCACTTGGAGGGCTGAGTTATTAAAACCTTCTACTTGCCATATCTCTGGCTGGCTGGGGGCTCACAGAGTGATGACAGGGGCATCATATTTTCACTTACGAAATTATCTTTCATTTGAGACCAAATGGTGCTTTTTTGGGTTAACTTGTGCCTCTTTGTCCATGCTAATGTCCATGACTTTTCTGCAGTAGATAAGCTGCAAATAATGATACCTATGTTTTTGCTGCGTTTTTGCAGCATTTTTTCAAAACCCATTCAAGTTAATGGGTGAAAAACGCAGCAAAACCGCTGAAAGAAGTGACATGCTCTATGTCCGAAAAAAGCAGCAAAGCACAAAATACTGATGACAAAAAAACATAGAATCATAGAATGGTAGAGTTGGAAGGGACCTCCTAGGTCATTTGGTCCAACCCCCTGCTCAATGCAGGATTCACTAAATCATTCCAGACAGATGTCTGTCCAGCCTCTGATTTCTTGATTCCTCAGAGAGAAAGAAGAGTACATGGATTATGTTATCCTCTGTCTGCTGGATTGTTGGTCTTTTAACCTGATACTGAACTGCTTTCGAGTTCTGGACTATCTCATCCTTTGTGTGCTGGATTATATATGGACCTATCGTATTTTTGCCTAAATAAAGGTCTTGGAATTGTTCATTATTCTCTTGCTCTGTTGCTTGTATGATACCAGAGAAGGACCCTGTGACAACTTGTGACAGCAGTGTGATCAACAGAGTGTAACCAAATGGAGAACCACCACAGAGTGAGTACAGAAATTGGACTGTATCCAGTTTACAGTAGAGAGCCAGAGACCTGGGCCTGAACTACCAGGGACTGACTAAAGAGGCCTTAATTGATCTACTGGTGGGTGATAGCCAGAACACCTACTCCCATATTTAATCAACAAGAAAATAATTCACAGCACCTCATTGCAACAGAGGGTTAACTTTACCGATGGTGGAGGCGCATGTCAAATCCAAGGAGTCATACTTGGAAAACGTCCGAACATCTCATAAAAAAATAAAGACATCGCCTCACAAGTTGGTGAATTTACATCTCCTTTATTCTGCCTTCTGTGGCGACATTTCGATCCAACATGATCTTTATCAAGCACCAACCAAACCTAATGGAGAACCATCCACAGAGCGAGTACAGAAATTGGACTGTATCCATTTTACAGAAAAGAGCCAGAGACCTGGGCCTAAACTACCAGGGATTGACTAAAAAGGCCTTAATTGATCTACTGGTGGCCACCTACTCCTATATGTCTGAAGGACAAGCATAGGAGACGAGGACCTCCACCCCAAAAAGCCAGTGGGTGGTGTGGTATGAAAAAGACATGGTGGTTCTGGTTCCAAGCATCTCTCAGGAGTGAAAAGGCTGCTCATTGAGCACAGTGAAGACAAGATCAAAAGAGGGAGTAATGTGATGTGGAGTGTAAACCCCACGATTCGGGAGCCTGTACGGATCACTCGGACAGACTTTAAGCCATTTTATGAGGCTTCTTGAGATGTGGAGGGGTTCTTCAAGGACTTTGAGCAGCAGTGAGCTGTGATGGAGGTACCCCACTCTGGCTGGATGTGTTTATTAGTGGGGCTCCTGAACAGAAGCGTGGCGGAGGCTTATCGAACCATTGACTCACAGCGGAACCGGGATTATAACATTGTAAAGAGGACTATCCTGGAAAACCATGCTATCACCCCAGACTCACATAGGGCCCAGTTCAGAGACCTCCCATGCACCACGGGGAGATGGTTTAGGATGTATGCCCATAAGATGTCCCAGGCATGTCGGAAATGGCTGGAAGCAGAAAACGCCTTTACTGTGGAAGAAAAAGAGTGGACCTGTTGAAGCGCACAAGCGCGAAATGATCGTCGTCCCAGCTCTCTGTTCCACCACCAACTCTCCTGTCCTAGATGTTTTAAAAATTGCTGATAAAAAGTGAAATTTTAAGAACAGTAAGTGCCACTCTTTTTCTACTTGCTACATGGACTGCATTATTGTCTTTTTCATGAGTCAAACTCCCCAAATAGAAAGTCAAACCCCCCAACTGCTACACTCAGAAACCCCTCTAACCTTATTAACGTTCCCTGCATGCCTTCTGTCTCTCTTAAATGTGCCCTTAGGAATTCTCACTCAGAGTGTAATAAACTCTCCTTCATCTATGACTTCTTCCTTTCTAATTCTCTTAACCTTCTGGGTCTTACTGACACCTCCTGGATCCAGCAGTCAGACATTACCTCTCATACCCCAAGATCAGACAATAGAGCAGGTGGAGGCGTTGGTCTGCTCCTATCACCCAAATATACCTTTCAGGTTATCCCTCAAGTACCCTCACTTGTCTTCCCTTCTTTTGAGGTCCATGCTGTCAGACTCTACACCCCCTTCTCAATGCGAGTGGCGGTGGTGTATCGTCCTCCCGCCCCTCCCATCAATTCCTGGATCATTTTGCCACTTGGCTTCCACATTTTCTCTCCTGTGACATCCCTACCCTCATCATGGGCGATTTCAACATCCCCATTGCTCTTCCCCTCTCCCCATCTGCTACTCACCTTTTATCTCTAACCTCCTCGTTTGGCCTTTCGCAGCTTACTAATTCTCCAACGCATGAAGACGGAAACTCCCTCGACTTGGTCTTCTCTCGGTTTTGTGCAGTGGATGATTTCACAAACTCCCCTCTCCCGCTCTCTGACCACAACCTTCTTTCATTCTCTATCAAGAACTGCCAGGCTGCTCAGGTCACCCCCACTGTCCATACTTATAGAAACGTACAGGCCATTAACACCCAGAAACTTATGAAGAACTTGCAGTCTTCATTGGCCCCTATCTCCTCCCTCTCATGTCCTGATTCTGCATTGAAGCATTACAATGAAACACTTCAAAGTGCCCTGGATGAATTTGCACCCGCTATAAATAGAATACCACAACACAGGCGGCGACAACCCTGGCACACGGTGCAAACACGTTTCCTGCAGCGGTGCTCCAGGTGCGCCGAACGTCTGTGGAGAAAATCCAATCTACACGAAGATTTCATCCATTATAAGTTTATACTTAGAACATACAACACTGACCTTCACCTCTCCAAACAAACCTATTTCAACACCCTCATCATCTCACTGTCCAATAACCCGAAACGTCTCTTTGACACTTTTCATTCTCTACTCAATCCAAGAGTACAGGCCCCAACCACGGAGCTCCGAGCTGACGATCTGGCTAATTACTTCAAAGAAAAAATTGACCAGATACGACAGGAAATTATCTCCCAATCACCTCATACCATGCACCGTCCTCCCTCCCCCACTGCATCTAGCTCACTCTCTGATTTTGAACCAGTCACAGAAGAAGTAAGCAGGCTCCTTGCATCTTATCGCCCAACCACTTGCACCAGTGACCCATCTCTGTCACATCTCCTCCAGTCCCTATTCCCTGCTGTCACCACTCTCCTAACTAAAATATTTAACCTCTCTCTCTCTTCTGGTATCTTTCCCTACTCATTTAAGCATGCCATCATACATCCACTACTTAAAAAACCATCCCTCGACCAAAACTGTGCCACTAACTATAGACCAGTCTCTAATCTTCCCTTCATCTCTAAACTCCTGGAACGCCTGGTCCACTCCCATCTTATCCGCTATCTCTCTGATAACGCTCTTCTCGACTCTCTCCAATCCGGTTTCCGCTCTTTACACTCTACTGAAACTGCCCTCACTAAAGTCTCTAATGCTCTACTAACAGCTAAATCTAATGGTCACTACTCCATGCTAATTCTCTTGGATCTCTCTGCAGCATTCGACACTGTGGATCATCAGCTCCTCCTCACTATGCTCCGTTCCATTGGCCTCAAGGACACCGTTCTCTCCTGGTTCTCCTCCTATCTCTCTGACCGCTCCTTTACTGTATCTTTTGCCGGTTCCTCCTCCTCTCACCTTCCCCTTACTGTTGGGGTCCCCCAAGGATCGGTTCTAGGCCCCCTCCTCTTCTCCTTGTACACTGCCCCTATTGGTCAAACAATCAGTAGATTTGGGTTCCAGTACCATCTCTATGCTGATGACACCCAATTATATGCTTCTTCTCCTGACATCACGCCAGCCTTTCTAGAAAACACCGGCGATTGTCTAAACGCTGTGTCTAACATCATGTCCTCACTATATCTGAAACTGAACCTGTCAAAGACTGAACTCCTGGTGTTTCCTCCCGCTACTAATGTACCTATACCCGACACTGCCATTTCCGTGTGTGGTTCCACTATTACTCCACAGCAACATGCCCGCTGTCTTGGGGTCATACTTGACTCCGAGCTTTCCTTTGCCCCCCACATTCGATCACTGGCTCGCTCTTGTTATCTGCACCTCAAAAACATTTCTAGAATTCGACCTTTTCTTACTTTTGACTCTGCAAAAACTCTTACTGTTTCTCTTATTCATTCTCGTCTTGACTATTATAACTCTCTTCTAATCGGTCTCCCTCTTACCAAACTCTCCCCCCTCCAATCTGTCTTGAATGCTGCAGCCAGGATCATATTCCTCACCAATCGTTACACCGATGCCTCTACCTTGTGCCAGTCATTACACTGGCTACCCATCCACTCCAGAATTCAGTATAAACTTATTACCCTCACTCACAAAGCCCTCCATGGCTCAGCACCACCCTACATCTCCTCCCTTGTTTCAGTCTACCACCCTACCCGTGCCCTCCGTTCTGCTGATGACCTGAGGTTAGCATCCTCAATAATCAGAACCTCCCACTCCCGTCTCCAAGACTATACATGTGCTGCGCCAATTCTTTGGAATGTACTTCCCAGGTCAATACGATTAGTCCCCCAATCCCCACAATTTTAAGCGTGCCCTGAAAACACATTTATTCAGACTGGCCTATCGCCTCAACACATTAACCTAATCTATTCCTGTGTGGCACAGCCAAAAGTTTTACCATAACCAGGTTCCCCGCATCATTCTCCCACATGCTTTATGCATCCATTAGCCCTCTGTGTCCGTACTGTCACACACCTAACATTATGGCTGGTCCATACAATCAGGGCAACTGTTACCACCCACCTTTTGTGTCTCCCTCTTTCCTCATAGACTGTAAGCTTGTGAGCAGGGCCCTCATTCCTCTTGTTATTTGTTATAATCTACTGTATGTGATTATTGTTATGCTGTAATGTCTATTGTCTGTACAAATCCCCTCTGAAATGTAAAGTACCGCGGAATATGTCGGCGCTATAGAAATAACATTTATTATTATTATTATTATTATGAGTGGGCACCCAAGAGTCTGATTTGGGCAGCCAATATAGCGGATTGGATTTGTACAATTAATCCAGCATATGTGCTGCGGTGGTGCGAATCACTCTGTCTTGCTTGGCATTTACTGTGGAAGACGTTATACAGGCGTTCCTTATAGAACAATTTTTTGCCAAGTGCCCTGCAGAGGTACGGGAATGGGTCCGGGAGCGCACGCCATGCACCGTGGACAGAGCTGCAGCACTGGCCAATGAGGCTCTTACTATCCGAACGCAATGGAGGAGGCCTCTGGACAATAAACCACAGCCTTCCCCCCCACCCCAGCCCCCTGAGATTATATCTGCCCCTCCACCCAGCCGCAGACCGATGACAATCACGCCTCACAATCCTAAGCCACATCAGTTCCGAAAACGACCTAGGGGTATGGGTGTAAGCAAACTGGGCATTTGCAATCCAGCTGTCCCTCAAGGATTCGGAGGGAGCCAAACGCATCCCCAACTCATCCAGTGCATTTTGTGCACTCCATCCCACCTGAGGAAGATGGGACCACCAAATCATAAAGAAATATCCCCTAAAAATGATACTTTATTAGGTTAAAAATAACCAAAAAGCTTGGTTATGCACCAAAAACAAAAAGTGAGAGATTTAATAACCCCCTATTTTTGTAATATAAGAATCCGCTAAAATCTAGCCATATAATATGGATAAGAGGGCGAAGTCGATTGATGTATAGCACCTGAAAATGGAGACATTGATCTCATATAGTAAGAAGAGGGGCGTCAGACATCTTTATGGAGTCCTGGGCATGCGCATTGTGCACTGGAGGGACAGGAGGTGTTGCCTCTAGTGACGCCGGTATGGCGATCACTATCTGCTCTCTGAGTCTGCGCAGTAGAGCGCTGGATGACGTGATTGGTGAGTACACCGCAACTCCTCGCTGGGCGTAACTGGCGAAGGTTGGGCATGCGCTATGGATTAGACTGTGATTGGAATGACGATCCGGATGGGGATCTTTGATTGGTCACACAGTGGTGACGTTTTGGACATGCGCAGTAGGAACATGGGGAGGACGCCATACTATGCCAGCACAGGTTGGCGTACACTTATATGCTAATGGCGGCAGTTTTAAAAAGGGAACTGAGCAAGGTATCATGACATTATTGCACCTGTTCTTGGACACATGGCATCTGAGCATCTGGCCTCCTGATGAGCCATAAAGGGCGAAACGCGTGGAGGCGTGAATTAACCCATGACGGGTGGTGGGCTACACAGATGAGTATCGCTGTTGCAACTCTGTGTTGTATATAAATATGCTGGCATTAAGCTGGAAAGTGAAAGTATCCATCTGAGCCATGGATGAAAGCTAATGGGCATTAAGCCGCTTATGACAGAAAATGTATCGCTAACACAGTGGAATATCTCGGCTGCAAATCTATGTTGGCTGTGTTTATGCTAGCATGAATCTGTATGTGAGTTATATATGAAGACAATTGGGCATTGCTGGCACTAAATTTGTGAAGTGAAAGTGTTTATCTAAGCCAGGGTTGAAGCCATTGGGCATCAAACGGAACAGCAATTACACTGACAATAGAGTTGACTATTGCGGGTACAACCCTATGTACACTGCTGACATGAGAGTATGGCAGCCATCGGGCATTAAAAGAGAGCGATTATCTCCATGTGGCACTAGTCTGAGTCTAGTGATTGTGGTATTTCTTGAGAAATTATCCGATGACCACAAGATCACAAGATCAATAACAGTCCATGTGTGAAAATAGAAATACTTCCTTCACAACTTTACCCTGAAACCACCTGTTAATGTGGATTGAATGTGTTCTATTGCTTTTAACTATAAGGGATACAGGGCCCTCCTTAGAGCAGTATTTTATTGTCTAGAATGAGGGGTCCCTTTACGATTCGGTAGAGGGTAACCCTAGTGGCTGCAGGGTGTATCAGGGTCCCTAGGGACAGTCATCGTTGAGCGGGGGCGCCACAACGTCCCCCCTAGGGTGCCAACCTCCGCGGCCAGGCAGTTGTGAGCTCAGGTTATCTAATAGGGATTCCTAGTTGTTCCCTTATTGGGGTTTTGTTTGAACGCTTTTGGTTTTGATTTTTGTCACTTTTTGTTTTTGGTGCATAACCAAGCTTTTTGGTTATTTTTAACCTAATAAAGTATCATTTTTAGAGGATATTTCTTTATGATTTGATTCTAGACCCTTGTGTATTATTCAGAGATTGTCGAAGAACTACCACCACCTCCACCTGAGGGGACCACCGACCCGGGCACCATAGATATCCCTCCTGGTGTTAAAGGACTCCGACCTTTGTCCCTCAGAAATACAGAACAACGGCAACACCACCGGCAGGATGTATTAATTAATGGTTACAAAGTGTCGGGATTTAGAGACATGGTGGCATTCCTGACTATCGCTCACCCCCGTGTGGTTCAACCCGAGGCACTTCTCCCTGGCCCAGCAATTCCCATTTTTGGAGAAGAATTGTGTTGGATTGGATTTATGGGAGGACTTCCTGCAGATATCCTCTTTTGAAATGAAATTAGGGAGTTACAGTGTCATTTTCTAGGAGCAGTCACCCAACTACAGGCCCTTCAAGCACCACGACATCCGGACCTCACCACAGAGCAATCTGTTTAGCCAGAAGGTCCGTGGGCGTCTCACTCTTCAGAAAGAACAACTGGAAGGAGATATCATAGACACCGGAATGCTCATCATTTCCTACGTTGTAGGCGTCAGAGACCGTCTCGCCCAGCTCGCTACTTTGGCTAATGAACATCAGCGGATGGCCCAGTCCAGTCAAAAAACCTGCCTCGTATGACCGTAAGGCAGGACGACGGGAATTTATGGATGGACAACAAGTGCTCATGATTATTGCAACCCCTGCTACTATACAAGGAACTATAAACAGTGGAGCAAAGAGGACTAAAATGAGAAGGCCAGAAGTCTGTATAGACCTCATGGCGTGCTCAATTAGAATCATAGAATGGTGGAGTTGGAAGGGACCTCCTGGGCCATCTGGTCCAGCCCCCTGTGCAAAGCAAGATTCACTAAATCATCCCAGACAGATGTCTGCCCAGCCTCTGTTTGAAGAATTCCATTGATGGAGAACTCACCACCTCTCGTGGCAGCCTGTTCCACTCATTGATCACTCTAACTGTCAAAATGTTTTTTCTAATATCTATTCTGTCTCCTCCCATTTCAGTTTCATCCCATTGCTTCTAGTCTTTCCTTGTGCAAATGAGAATAAAGATTATCCTTCCACAATGTGACAGCCCTACAGATATTTTTAGACAGCTATTAAGTCTCCTCTCAGTCTTCTCTTTTGTAAGCTAAACATTCCCAAATCCTGTAACCTTTCCTCATACGACATGGTTTGCAGACCGGTCACCATTCTGGTTAATCTTCTCTGAACTTGCTACAGCTTGTCTTTTTTTTAAATGTGGTTGAGTGATTGTGTGAGATACTTTGTCAAATGCTTTGAAGTCAAGATATACTATGTCTACAGCATTTCCCTGATCCACCCAGTCAGTGATTCTGTCATAGAAGGAAATTAAGTTAGTCTGACATGACTTATTAGTTACAAACCCATGCTGACTCTGTTTAATCACTTCATTCTTATCCAGGTACTTACAAACATGTTGTTTAATAATTTGTTCAAAGATCTTTCCTAGTATAGAAGTCAGACTCACCGGCCTATAGTTCATTAGGTCCACCTTCCTCCCCTTCTTGAAGATAGGAGCAACATTTGCTCTTCTCCAGTCTTCTGTTCTTCTTCTCCTGTTCTCCAAGAATTTTCAAAGATTATGGAGAGGGGTTCAAAAATTTCTTCTGCTATCTCCTTCAGTACTCTGGGATGTAATTCATTTGGACCTGGAGACTTGAATTCATTTAGGTTAGCTAAGTGTTTCCTCACTATCTTTCTGTTTATAGATATCCTGGATTCTTCTATTCCCTGAAGAACAGTTGATGTTACATTCCCTTTTTTGAGAGAAAACAAGTGCAAAATAGGAATTTAAAAGTTTGGCCTTCCCAACATCCTGTCTTACCATTTCATCATTTTCATCCTGTAAAAATCCTATAGCATCTTTGACTTTTCTTTTACTTTTGACATATCCCCAAAATCCTTTATTATTGCTTTTGACATCTCTTGCAAGCCTCAATTCATTGTCAGCTTTAGCTAATCTGATTTGTGCCCTGCAGGTACTGCAGACAGCATTATATTCTTCTTTAGATATGCCTCCCTCTTTCCATTTTATAAACATTTTTTTCTTCCTTTTTAGCATGTGCTTAAGTTCTGTGTTCATCCATCCTGGTTTCCTTAAATGCTTCCTATTCTTCCCTCTTTTCAGAATTGTTAACAACTGTGCTTTGAGAATTTCATTTTTCAAGATTTCCCATCCTTCCTGGACATTTTTGTCTTTAAGGATATCCAGCCATTGGATCCCTCCAATTCTCTTTCTGAATCCCTTAAAATCTGCCTTTCTGAAATCTAACCTTGACGTCTGAGTCTTCACAGGTCTTCCGCCTCTAGTTATCCAAAATTCTAAAATAGCATGGTTGCTACCTCCTAGGGTCCCAGCCACTATTACCTCCTCAACCATTTCCTCCCTGTTTATAAGATTTAGATGAAGGAATTGAGGGTAAACTGATTAAATTTGCTGATGACACAAAGCTAGGAGGGATAGCTAATACTAGAGAAGAGAGAGATAGGATTCAAAAAGATTTAAATAAACTGGAGAAGTGGGCAGCAACTAACAGAATGGTTTTTAACAGGGAGAAATGCAAAGTACTACATCTGGGCAATAAAAATGAAAAAAGCATATATAGAATGGGTGGAATAGGGCTAAGTGACAGCACATGTGAAAAAGACTTGGGTATACTAATAGATCACAGACTGAATATGAGTCAACAGTGTGATGCAGCAGCAAAAAAGGCAAATGCAATTCTAGGATGTATTAACAGAAGCATACAGTCTAGATCATGTGAAGTCATTATTTCCCTCTACTCCTCTTTGGTCAGACCTCATCTGGAATATTGTGTCCAGTTTTGGGCACCACATTTTAAAAAAGACATCAACAAACTGGAGCAAGTTCAGAAGAGAGCGACCAGAATGGTGACCGGTCTGCAAACCCTGTCTTATGAGGAAAGGTTGCAGGATTTGGGAATGATTAGTTTGCAAAAGAGAAGACTGAGAGGAGACTTAATAGCTGTCTACAAATATCTAAAGGGCTGTCACATTGTAGAAGGATCAACTTTATTCTCATTTGCACAAGGAAAGACTAGAAGCAATGGGATGAAACTGAATGGGAGGAGACACAGATTAGATATTAGAAAAAACTTTTTGACAGTTAGAGTGATCAATGAGTGGAACAGGCTGCCACGAGAAGTGGTGAGTTCTCCTTCAATGGAAGTCTTCAAACAGAGGCTGGACAGACATCTGACTGGGATGATTTAGCGAATCCTGCTTTGAGCAGGGGGTTGGACCAGATGGCCCAGGAGGTCCCTTCCAACTCTACGTTTCTATGATTCTATGATTCTATGATTCTATAAGGATTAGATCCAAGGTAGCAGTTCCCCTTGTTTTCTCCCCTACCTTTTGGAAGATAAAGTTGTCAGCAAGAGAGGATAAGAATTTCCTTGACCTGTTAGTTTTGCCTGAGAGAGATTCCCAACAAATGTCTGGATAGTTGAAATCTCCCATGACAACTATGTCATATTTTTTGGAGAACTTGGCCATTTGATGCATAAAGAGTTCATCCATATCTTCAGCTTGCACAGGCGGCCTGTAGTAAATGCCTACAATGGTGTCCTTTCCATTGTTCTGCCCTTGTATTCTTACCCAAACAGTTTCCACAGAACTCCCAGTCTCTGAAGCTTCAATCTCTGTGCAACTCCTGTGGAATATAAAAATTCAGATAAGTTAAGTGTGACGCCCCTAAGGCTCAGTCGCCACAGAGGTACTGCACCTTCTCCTAAGGTGTGGTGCCCCACCATCCAGGTAAGTTGGAGGCTCCTGACCACGATCCAACACTCGCACTCCACACAATAGAGTAGTTCAGCAAAACCACATTGCGGCTCCTTGCTTAGAGAGAGGCAGAGCACCTTTGGTGGTTTCCTGCTTGGAACACTAGACGTGCTGGGAGGTGGGTGAAGTTCAGAATATATATATGAGCTGGATGGTTTAGGATTACAGGTCAGTCTGACAGGATGTCAGAGAGAGAGGAGTGGGGATCTCTGGAAGAGGGATGGAGGAAGGAGTGCTGCAGCTGCCTCAGTGATCTGAGCCAGCTGGCACGGGAAAGGAAAGAAGGAGAAGGACATTGAACTGAAGCCTGAGCTTCCATAGAAGGGAAAAGACAAGTACGGAACGTAGGAGTAAAAGGGAACACAAAGGACGTGGGTTAGAGGAAGAACCCTGCCTAGAAGTTCTAAGCGCTAGGCCGGGGCCCGGTCCCCGAGGTTGTATGGACACTAATGGTTCTGCAGCAGACACCGGTGGAGTAGTGGACTGTAAATGTGGGTCGCCCTCACACCCAGGGCAGCGGGGTACTCGGTACCGGGCCGGTGTCAGGGGGATGTGTGTCACAGCAGCGGTGACCCGGTCCATGGCCCTGGGCGCCCAATATCAATGGCGGTGATGTTTGTAATATAGTTTATATGGAAAGTTCGTGACGCCACTTGTGGTGCTCAGCAAGTGTGATGTTAGGCCGACACTGCGGGCAGATCCTCTGGGACTGATGGTATGCGCAGCTTAGATGGTAAAGCTCCCCACAGGTGGAGCTGTAGTCCCAGGGCAGTGTAGATGAAGTAATGGGGGGGAGGCGTAGATGATGTAGGTGCAGGTACTCAGGTGTAACAGTGCGGAATAACTGGAGGACACCAGGGTGTGCGGTTCCAAGGCTTTACTCACTGTTTGCAGTTTACACACACGCCTGCCTCCGTACTGTGTTCTCCAGGTCAGGGCTCCAGCCAACCTCCAGACCTGATAGGATTCTCCCTTCCACACTCCGCCAATATGTACCTTACTGAATGAACTCCTCCAATGCGCCTTTAGGTGCGAAGCACTCCAGTACTTAGTTACCCTGGAATGCCTCTCTCTAGGTGTTCCTAGTCTTTACTTGTATGACAGACAGCTGTAGCCTGCTTCGGCGACTCCTCTCTGCATCCTGGCACTCTATTCAATTGCTGTTGTGTCCCAAGTCTATGAGAGGAGCAAGGCGTTAGTGGCTCACTACTCCTCCGGTGTCTGTTGCCGGACATAAAGATCCAATCAACCTCGGGGACCGGGCCCCGGCCTTTGCGCTCTGGACAGGAAGGGTTCTCTATCTTTCTTCAACCAGCTTCCCACCGTCCTTCTCCTTCATTCCGATCTGTTCTCTCTCTCTAATGGAAGGTTAGGTTATCAATCTTATCAGTCTCTTTCTCTGTCTTTCTCGTGCCAGCAGCCCAGATCACTGGGACCTGCTGCAACACGTCCCTCAGACACCCATCTTCTCTCTTCTCTCTCCTCTTACCAACTAACTCTCACTCTTCCCACTCTTTTGTATCATCTCACTCCACCCGCCTCCCAGCACATCTCGTGTTACGAAGCAGGGTTCCATGAGGGGTGCTCTGCTAACCCCCAGCCTGAAGCTGTTAGGTGGCCCCATTGAACTATCCTCTGTGTGGAATGCAGGTGTGGAGTGTGGTCAGGAGTTCCCACCTTACCTGGATGGTGGGGAACTACACTTTAGGAGAAGGTGCAGTACCTCTGTGGCGACTGAATCCTCAGGGTCGCCACATACCCCCCCGTTAAACACAGCACATCCACGTGCTGCAAGACAATAAAAGTACAATACAGGAACACACAAAAAATTTTAAATGCTGTTTAACAAGACTTATCTAATCTTCCTAATGTAGGAGGCAGATTTCTTAAACGTTACAAACAGGCTAACTTCCTATCTTAGTATCAAAAATTTACTTAAGTGCAATTCTTAATTCAAAGTGCTATATTCAACACATTTTCTTTATTACATTTTCTATCAATTATTCTCTTTTTCTTTCTCTTTCTCTACTTTTCGCAAGACACTGACCATCTACACTTGGCCTGTCACCTGTCACTTTCAATTCTTCAGTCTTTATTCAATTCTCACATTCTATCTCAAAATTTTTCTAATCCTCTGTATCAAATATTCTATAAAAGACATTTACTTTTCATAAGACACACCATTATCAAATACGTTATCATAAAACATTCAAAGAATCTTGCAAAGTGCTGAACACTGCTCCCAGCTGGGATTTCTTGCAGTGTCCCTTGAGGTAGACATCATTCTTCGAAAAGAGTCTATTTAAAAACATCATCTTTGCAAAGAGTCTCTTTGTGTAACCATTATCTTCACAAAGGGGTTACATATGTAAAACCAAGAAAGGGCACCTAAAGAGGTGCAAACTATTTACAATAAAAGTTTTAGGACCAATCATCGTCTATGATCTCCACAGTTCCATTTCAAAAACAACGCTGCCAATCAAAAACTGGGCAACATGATGAACAAAAATAACAAAGGCACAACTGGTGCAACAAACCCTCCTGGGTAACGAGATTTGGAAAAGTATTTTTCTTTTACTGGTGATCCCCTCCTGGGTTTCTGGAAGCTGAACCATCACCATATTCGAGATAATCATTGACCATTTTTAGGTAGTCCTCTTCCCACGGGGTCAACCCAGAGATCTTCTTTTTAGGCTGCCGGGTTGGAATTGACGTGGTAATGGTTGGATTCCTAGGCACCTGAGCAGCTTGGGTGGTAACTGTAGGTGGAGGAGCATTAACAGGTCTCTTTGGCAGGTACTGCTCAATAAATTCTGCAGGGATACGGCGTACATTCAGGGCGTACCATCCCCTGAGCCCCTCATGGCGAGTGAAGGTCACATACTCCCCAGGCTGCAGGTTTCTTTTAGGGTGTCCTTTGGGCAAGTGGGATTCAACGTCCCTCCGATTAAAGAATAAGTCACTTATCCTCTTGGGGTCTGCAATAAATCCGAACTCCCGTTCTTGATTGACGTTAAGGACCTGCCCCCATCCTGCGGCATCCTGGGAACTGTAATGCCCAGCACGGGCCCTCTCTTTCCTGCTCAAATCCGGGCCCAGCACAGCCAATCTCCTCTGCTCCCTCTCCCGGTGCTCAGCTGCCAGCTGTTTAATGGTGGCTCGGCAATAGGCTTCATTCTGCTCCTCCTCCTTCCAGGACCTGCTTTTGCCTACTGGGGCCTGCGGTACCACCGTTGGGGGTTCCGGTGTCTCCCCCCGAGGACTGGCTTCTCGGTCCCAGACTAGGTCTAGTACAACCTGGCCGGCCGCTGCAACGGTGGGGCAATCCCGGGTCTTCTCGGGTGAAGGGGCGCCGGATATACCTGAGGTCTCCCGGCGGCACGGCCTCTGCTCCGGTGCAGGTGGGGATGGAGCGGATGGTGGCTCCGGATCTGCAGGGGTCTCTGCGGGGACCTGCACAGCTGCGTCAGGTCCGGGCGGGAGCTCCGCTTCCACTCCCGGGTCCTCCGGTAACTCCTTCGGGCAGGCGGCCCCCAGTCGCACAGTCAGGGTAGACGTTTAGATCAACGCTGCTGGTCGCGGCAGGTACCGATGGAGAGGGTACCGCTGGTGTAGGCCACGCCTGGGCGCGCTGCCGTCTCAGCTTCTCCAGCGCTTCTCTTCTTAGCTGCAGACGAGTAGTCAGTTCCGTGATCTCATCCTGTAGCTGCCGGCAACTCATGCCAGTTTCAGGGTTGGAGCCGTCAGCCATGGCGCCGGGGGTTTGCACTTCCCCGCGCTCCGCAGGCCTCCTTCCCTCACTCTCCAAAATGGCGTTCTGGCGTTCTTCTTCTTGCTCTGCCCTTCTGCTCACCACTGGCTTCCTCTGCCCCTCCTTCCGGGGGCGGCGTCTTCTTCCAGCGCCTCCATACCAAGCCAGTATAAGAACCTCTCGGGGGGTGGGCCATGCATCTGTCACATAGTAATTCAGGCAGGGAAGGCTTAAGACTCTTTGCGGTCTTTTCTTAGGACCTCCCATCTCTTCACGCCCTTCTTCTCTGCGCCAGCGGCCATTTCTAATGTCCATTTTACAGTCTATTAAATTTGGTCTTTTGCACATTTTCAAAAGTTATAAATCCAAGGCACACAGAACCCGATGGCATCGGGTCTCGTCATCCTGCTCGTGACGCCCAAATTGGGTCGCCCTCACACCCAGGGCAGCGGGGTACTCGGTACCGGGCCGGTGTCAGGGGGATGTGTGTTTCACAGCAGCGGTGACCCGGTCCGTGGCCCTGGGCGCCCAATATCAATGGCGGTGATGTTTGTAATATAGTTTATATGGAAAGTTCGTGACGCCACCTGTGGTGCTCGGCAAGTGTAATGTTAGGCCGACGCTGCGGGCAGATCCTCTGGGACTGATGGTATGCGCAGCTTAGATGGTAAAGCTCCCCACAGGTGGAGCTGTAGTCCCAGGGCAGTGTAGATGAAGTAATGGGGGGGAGGCGTAGATGATGTAGGTGCAGGTACTCAGGTGTAACAGTGCGGAATAACTGGAGGACACCAGGGTGTGCGGTTCCAAGGCTTTTCTCACTGTTTGCAGTTTACACACACGCCTGCCTCCGTACTGTGTTCTCCAGGTCAGGGCTCCAGCCAACCTCCAGACCTGATAGGATTCTCCCTTCCACACTCCGCCAATATGTACCTTCACTGAATGAACTCCTCCAATGCGCCTTTAGGTGCGAAGCACTCCAGTACTTAGTTACCCTGGAATGCCTCTCTCTAGGTGTTCCTAGTCTTTACTTGTATGACAGACAGCTGTAGCCTGCTTCGGCGACTCCTCTCTGCGTCCCGGCACTCTATTCAATTGCTGTTGTGTCCCAAGTCTATGAGAGGAGCAAGGCGTTAGTGGCTCACTACTCCTCCGGTGTCTGTTGCCGGACATAAAGATCCAATCAACCTCGGGGACCGGGCCTGACCTTTGCGCTCTGGACAGGAAGGGTTCTCTATCTTTCTTCAACCAGCTTCCCACCGTCCTTCTCCTTCGTTCCGATCTGTTCTCTCTCTCTAATGGAAGGTTAGGTTATCAATCTTATCAGTCTCTTTCTCTGTCTTTCTCGTGCCAGCAGCCCAGATCACTGGGACCTGCTGCAACACGTCCCTCAGACACCCATCTTCTCTCTTCTCTCTCCTCTAACCAACTAACCACTAACTCTCACTCTTCCCACTCTTTTGTATCATCTCACTCCACCCGCCTCCCAGCACATCTCGTGTTACGAAGCAGGGTTCCATGAGGGGTGCTCTGCTAACCCCCAGCCTGAAGCTATTAGGTGGCCCCATTGAACTATTCTGTGTGTGGAATGCGGGTGTGGAGTGTGGTCAGGAGTTCCCACCTTACCTGGATGGTGGGGCACTACACCTTAGGAGAAGGTGCAGTACCTCTGTGGTGTCATGGTCACGTGTCTCTGGACGCAGCGGTTACCGCAAGGCGAACCCATAACACACGTGACCCTGGAAACACCGCCTCCAGTGGGGCGCATTTAAATAATAAAACGTGCAGGTGGATACGCCGCCTCCACCTGGCGAATTTAGGTATTACACGTTATACAATAATTCTGGAAACCCCGCCTCCAGTAAGGCGAATTTAAATAATAAGGGGGAACCTGGGAAACATTAACAATGGTGGGCCCTGCGATAGGGAATGGGGAGATGGAGACCACCTATGCTCCCCTGAGCCAGTGTCCCTGCACTCCTAACATTCCCTATACAGGCTCCGCGCCTGTCGCCGCACGCGAACCTTAACCCCTTGCTTGCCCTGACCCTAAACCCTCACTAGGGAATGGGTCGGTGCGGAGACTAATCCCACCACTGCACTAATAACACACATGAGGAAAGAGACAATACAGGGGGAACACCACTTAGCTTTGCTCTGCTGCGTGCGCTCCTAGCAACAGAGCCCTCCACCTGCGTGCATCTTCTCCTCCACCTGGATCCATCACCATAACAGGATCCTTCACCTTAGTGCAGCCTTGGAGCAGAGTCCACCACCAGTTGCTGCTGCTTAGTAACAGAGTCCCCAAGATGAGTCCAGCTTCTGCCACGAAGTCGAGCATGCTTGAGTCCAGCTCAGCAGCCAAGTCCCACATGGTGAGTGCCACTCTCCATAGTCGCCACTCCACCAGTCCATGCAGACACTTCCCGCCGACACCATCACTGCGACCCCACCACGCCATGCCAGCCCTTCGTCCAGACACCATAGCTGAAACACGTCCCCCCTGGCTAAGCTGCGCAGGACTCCTCTCCAGCTCCATCCTTCCACCAGGCTCTCAAACTCAGAGTGAACACAATCTCACAATATCACAGGCAGTGATTGCACACCCCTAGCACACCTTTATAGGGTGTCACACCTGATCCATAATTACGTGCACAAAAACCTAAAGTGCGATACCACTAACCACCACCGGGGACAGTCAAGACACCTTGGAACTTTCCAAAGTAAAAAAAGTTCACCCAGTGCAATTTAAAACTGTCAGATCATGACATATGGCGACTGAAGCCTCAGGGGCGCCACAAATACACTACTCCCATCTAAGACTTGAGGGCACAACAGCAACACGGATAGAGAGGGGGCTTAGGAGTAGAGAGTCCCCGAAGCAGGCTTCAGCTGTCTGCTGTGCAAGTAGAGTTCTTGGGAACATCTGTCAGGAGGAACTCCAGTGTAACACAGTACTAGGAGATCTTCACACTTAAGGCGCTATAGAGGAGACGTTCAGAAAAGGCACATAAGTTGGCGGAGTGTTGAAGGGAGCATTCCTTCTTGCCTGGAGGTTGACTGAGTCCCTGACCCGGAGGACACGGCACAGAAGCGGGCACTACAGAGTGTGAGTAAAGCTTTGGAACTACATGCCCTGGTGTCCTCCATTCCTTCCTGCGTCCGTCCGCCTGGCACTGCTACATCCCCTGCGCCACACACTACACCATCTAAGTGTCTCTCCACATCTACACTACCCTGGGACAACAGCCCTGCCTGTGGAGGGCTATACCATCCTTGCTGCACCACACCATCTTTCCCGGAGGATCTGTCTGCAGCGTCGGCTTAACACCTCCCTTGCTGAACACCACAGGTGGCGTCATGAACTATTCATTTAACATTCACATCTTCCCATTACTTGGGCGCCCAGGGCTACGGTCCGGGTCACGTCACCGCCACTGTGACACATCCCACCGATACCGGCCCGGTACCGAGTACCCCACACCCCTGGAAGGGCAACCCATAAACACAACACAATGGAATACAACAACAAAATACTTACGCTCGGCGTGAAAGGACCAGTCTCAGGAAGCTGAGCAGACGATGATACTTGTACTTGGTCCTTGCAGCAGCAGCACCGCTTCGAACCTTGCCCTCCTGCCTCAGGTCCCTATTGAAGCGGTTCTTCATGGAACGCCATCTAGTTTTTACTTTCTTCACTGTGAAAGGAAAAAAACAATGTTAACAATTTTGGCCGTGATAAAACACAACCGTATGTGATGCAATAAACTCGCAGGAGTTCATCACATCACACACGGTTGTGTGATCACGGCCAACTGTTTCACTGCCGCATTGTCGCAATACTTACGAAAGTCCTTTTGACCCCTAGCTGAGGCATTGTCCCATCCATCCCACAGCGATTTGGCCACCTCTTTCCACAGCCGCCAGATCACCACTGTCGGAATGCAGGGGATCACGGGTGTCCCACAACGGAACTCGCTCCTGGACAGATGTGATGAGGAGGTCGTTATTGACCTCCTCCTCCTCGTCCCGCTGTGGAACCTAGAATTGAAAGAAAGACATTAATGTTTGAAAGAAAAAACAGTTTAAAAAAACCCAAAAACTTACACACCGTGTTGCCACCGCTGCTCGGCCCGAGTTGGCTGCTCCTGTGGTTCATCACCACTTGAAGAGCTCTGTGAAGAAAAAGACATCCTTAGCTGGTATACTTACATGTCCCAAAGCTGTGCTGTCCTCTCCAGAGACTGTAGAATTGTGAAGTAAAACAATGCCCACCCCCTATATTTATTTATCTTGTTTTGGGGGGTGGTCAGGAGCTTGTCTAGAAAGTCCCTGCACTTGTTTATTCAGACAACGCATGCACACGCTAACGCAGTGGTGCGCATGTCACTGCGCACAGAAGCGCTCCCATAGACTTTGATGCATTTTTTGGCGCATTCCGTGCGCAAGAGTGCGCTTGAGTTTTTTGTCTGAAAATCGGCGCCAGAAAAATGCAACATGTAGCGTTTGGCACCACACAACGCACTCGCCCAGACGATGCATGCGCTCAAAAACGCATACGAATGCATGCAAAAGCAAGACCATGCTCCCCACATGTTAAAGATAGGGGCACGTGACGCATGCGCACGTATGCACCGCTAATGTGAAACCAGCCTTAGTTTTGCCTGAGAGAGATTTCCAACAAATGTCTGGATAGTTGAAATCTCCCATGACCACTATGTCATAATGTTTGGAGAATTTGACCAAAAAATGCATAAAGAGTTCATCCATTCACTTATTAAGAGGGGGGAGAGGTTGTGATGGTGGGATATGGTATGTGGGTATCATTTTGTTTGTAGTAATATTTTACTGATTTTCTTGGTGTTCACTTGTAGGATGAGTTATTCCGCTAATTGATGAATGGCTGTTGTTGCCATCTGATATCAGCCCCCACAGTACTGTATTGTTTGCTACTATGCTAATGACATATTGACTTAGCTTGTTGAAACAATGAGCCCCTGCCACCTTCCCCCCTGACCTGTGAATGAGGAGGGGGACATTTAAAATATTATGGAGGTGAGACACAGATCAGTCAGGTGTGGAACTATGATGTGAACACAGCACCTCAGAGAGAAGAAGAGTATACGGACTATGTTATCCTCTGTCTGCTGGATTGTTGGACTCTCATTTTCACAGGGCTTTTATCCTGTTACTGCATTCGGGTTCTGGACTATCTTCTCCTTTGAGTGGTGGATTATATATGGACCTTTTGTATTTTTTGCCTAAATAAAGGTTTTGGAATTGTTCACTATTCTTATGCTGATTGTGTGATACCGGAGAAGGACCCCGTGCCACCTCCCATAACTCCAATCCAACACAGTTTTTCTCCAAAACTATAATCCAAACGCACAGAAACTCGCTGTATAGATCTGCAGGCACCACCCATCAGGACAATGGGAATTCCTGGGCCTGAGTGAATTGCCTTGGGTCGAACCACACGGGGGTCAGCGATAGTCAGGAATGCCCCCGTGTCTCTAAATCCCGACATTTTATATCCATCAATTAAGACATCCTGCAGATGGCGTTGCTCTGTATTTCTGAGGGACAAAAAATTGTTATATAAGGAAAGTTTGTAAAACATCTTCCACAGTGAAGGCGTTTTCTACTTCCAGCCATCTCTGACATGCCTGGGACATCTTATGTGCATACATCCTAAATGAACCCCCCTTCACCTATGGTGCATGGGAGGTCTCGGAACTGGGCCCTATGTGAGTCTGGGGTGATAACATGGCAAACCAGGATAGTCCGCTTTACATCAGCCTCATCAAAATCGCTTCTTGTCTCCGCTGTGGTCAGTGAGCAGCCTCCTCCTTATACTCCTGAGAGATGCCTGAGCCTAGAACCGCCATCTCTTCTTCGTACCACACCACCCCCCACTGGCTTTTTGGGGTGGGGGTCCCCTTCTCCTGCCCTTGTCCTTCATACATATAGGAGTAGGTGGCCAGAACCGCAATCTCTTCTTCGTACCACACCACCCCCCACTAGCTTTTTGGGGTGGGGGTCCCCTTCTCCTGCGCTTGTCCTTCATACATATGGGCGTAGGTGGCCAGAACCGCCATCTCTTCTTCGTACCACACCACCCCCCACTGGCTTTTTGGGGTGGGGGTCCACTTCTCCTGCGCTTATCCTTCATACATATGGGAGTAGGTGGCCACCAGTAGATCAATTAAGGCCTCTTTAGTCAGTCCCTGGTAGTTCAGGCCCAGGTCTCTGGCTCTCTCCTGTAAACTGGATACAGTCCAATTTCTGTACTCACTCTGTGGATGGTTCTCCATTTGATTACGCTCTGTTGATCTCACCGCTGCCACCAGCCCTCACGGGGTCCTTCTCCAGTATCACACAATCAACTGAGCAAGAGAAGAGTGAACAATTCCAAGACTTTTATGTAGGCTAAAATCTGAAAGGTCCATATATAATCCACCACACAAAGGATAAGATAGTCCAGCAGCCGAATGCAGTTCAGTAACAAGATAAAAGTCCAACAATCCAGCAGACAGAGGATAACATAGTCCATATACTGTATTTTTCAGACTATAAGACGCACTGGATGATAAGACGCACCCCAAATTTTCAGAAGGAAAATAGGGGAAAAAAATAATGTGTCACATGGGGTCTGTCTTACAGTCCGAATTCAGCTTACCAGGGAAGAGATCGGCACAGATAGATGAGTGGTCACAGGGGTCGTTCGGTGGTCCAGGCTGGTACGGTGGCCTTCGAGAAATCCCATCCCAGGCTGGTGCAGCAACAGTGCTCTGTGGGGCGGTGGTGTCGGGGCTCTGTGCTGAAGTGGCAGCGGCTCTCTGTGCTGTGTGGGGGGGCTCCGCCGGCATTTTGTCAAATCCCGAAATCACCTGCAACTACGTTGCTGCGACGCGGAGGCCTTCGGAAAGATGGTCGACTGTGACCTCCGGAAAGATGGCCGCTGGGGAGCGGCGCATGCTCAGATTCAGATCTCGGGATGAGATCTCGCTGCCAAGATTTGAATCTGTGCATGCGCTGCCCCCGGCGGTCATCTTTCCTGAGCCAACCGCGTTGCAGCAACGGAGCTGTGGGGGCTTCCGGGCTTTGATGAAATGCCGGCGGAGCCGCCCACGCAGCACAGAGCCCCGCTGCCGCTACACCACAGAGCCCCGACACCACCGTACCACAGAGCACAGCTACTGCCGCACCAGGCTGGGAACGGAGGCTACATCGGGACCGCCACCACAGGATTTGTAAGTATATCGTGACCATAAGACGCACCCCCATTTTTACCAAAAAACATTTTTAGGAAAAGTGCGTCTTATGGTCTGAAAAATACGGTACTCTTCTTTCTCTCTGAGGTGCTGTGAACACATGGTAGTTCCACACAGGATCCGAGATTGTGTCTCACCTCACTGATATGTTAGAAGTCCCCCTCCTCATTCGCAGGTCAGGGGAGGTCGCAGGGGCTCACTGTTTCACCAAGCTAGGTCAATATGTCATTAGTAGAGTTGAGCCACTTTTGGTTTTTTAGGGTCGAGTTTCGTTTCGTGAAACCCGACTTTTCCAAAAGTCGGGTCGAGCAAGATCGGCCGATTATAGGGAAAAGTCGGGGTCGTCCCGAAACACGAAACCCAATGTAAGTCAATGGGGAATAAAAGTCGGCAGTGAGAGGAGGACAGGAAACACACCTACAGTGCCCATTTGAATGCCAAAAGCATCAATTCTTATTACTTAAGCTTGTCAACCTTAATTAACTTCATAATACAAGTTACGCACTGAAAAATGGGGGTTATTTGGCTAAAGTTGTGGGGGGGTAGGGCTGGCTCCAGATTTTCATGTGCCCTGGGCGAAAGAGCGCCCCTTTAACACATACCACAACTCATCATGCTCCGATACGGCAGAGAAATAGCGGTATAGTACAATGAAAAATACCTCACTTTTTACATCTCATGACGAGGCCCATCTATTTCTCCATACAGAATCATTGGTCCCATATAATGTTTGAAACAGTATATGATGAGCTCCACATAATGCTACAGTATATGTTGGTCCCCATGGATGAAGCTCCACTGTCTTATGGGCCCAAATAATGCTCCAAACATAATGGGCCCCATTTCTAATGCTCTAGTGTATAATGGGCCCTGTAAATGCTGCTCCAGTGTCTGATGTCCACCTTTGAAATGTTCCAGTGTATGGTGGGCCCCATCTATCATTCTCCAGTGTATAGTGCTCCCCAAAAATTGCTGTCCCAACATTGAAAACAATCAAATAAGTCTCCTCGCTAGGGAATCCCTGTACTAGTCTGGACTCCTCGTCGTCCCCATCTTCCATCTCACTGCACAGTATTTCAGCCTTGCAAGTGCTGTGATCCTGAGCAAGCAGGGAGGGCCCACTCGTTGGCGACGGCACTGGCACAGGGCCCCTTATAGTACGGTGGTGTGTCTGATGGCGGGTGGGCCGAACCTGCACTTTCATCTGCAGCTTCCCATTTGTCACCGTGTAAGATGGAACTGTATATGGGAAGGGTAACCTGAGTTTCATCAGGGTCAGATTCAGGCCGTGTAGCGTGCGAGGGGAATGTAGTGGTCTGGGTCAATGTACCAGCAGATTCACCGAGCAGTGGCTGGGCATCAGTGCACTTGTGTCGCCCCCAGGAGTACGGTTGCCACAGTGGCATTACCTTCCTCCTAGGGAGTGTGATGTCATGCTTGGGAGCAACGAAGGATCTCTCTAGCAGGTTAACTGATTGGGCGGCGTTATTCCCACGAGTCATGACCCTCCAAACAGCGTTCATGAAGGCAAAGTGTTTGTTTTACGTGGGCAGTATGGTTGCAAAGCTGAACCTTAAAGGAATGTCCAGAAGGGCACCACCAGGAGTGGAGCCTACGGTTAAATTCGACTCCACCTGGGTAACCTCAACCATGCCAGCTACAGAAAAGATGCACACATTGCAAGCTTAATTCCGTTAACGAACGAGACTCCGTCATGCCCCGCGGTCCGAGTCCGGCTTACTAGAGGGACAACAAACTATATAGTAATGTAAAACAAGGTACAAGGTGTCTATAGGACAGGGGAGATTTTGAATTTCTGCACACACTAGTGGACACTGGACACTTTTGGATTGTGTGAGGCCCACTGAATATCTGAGCGCTATGTCACAGGCTCGATGGCACAGCTGTGACCAAAGTGACGAGAGGATAATGGAGATTTTGAATTTCTGCAGACACTTGTGGACACTGGACACTTTTGGATTGTGTGAGGCCCACTGATATCTGAGCGCTATGTGACAGGCTCGATGGCACAGCTGTGACAAAAGTGACTAGAGGATAAGGGAGATTTTGAATTTCTGCAGACACTTGTGGACACTGGACACTTTTGGATTGTGTGAGGCCCACTGATATCTGAGCGCTATGTCACAGGCTCGATGGCACAGCTGTGACCAAAGTGACTAGAGGATAAGTGAGATTTTGAATTTGTGCAGACACTGGACACTTTTGGATTGCGTGAGGCCCACTGAATATCTGAGCGCTATGTCACAGGCTCGATGGCACAGCTGTGACAAAAGTGACTAGAGGATAAGTGAGATTTTGAATTTCTGCTCACACTAGTGAACACTGGACACTTTTGGATTGTGTGAGGCCCACTGATATCTGAGCGCTATGTCACAGGCTCGATGGCACAGCTGTGACAAAAGTGACTAGAGGATAAGGGAGATTTTGAATTTCTGCAGACACTGGACACTGGACACTTTTGGATTGTGTGAGGCCCACTGAATATCTGAGCGCTATGTCACAGGCTCGAAGGCACAGCTGTGACCAAAGTGACTAGAGGATAAGGGAGATTTTGAATTTCTGCGCACACTTGTGGACACTGGACACTTTTGCATTGTGTGAGGCCCACTGATATCTGAGCGCTATGTGACAGGCTCGATGGCACAGCTGTGACAAAAGTGACTAGAGGATAAGGGAGATTTTGAATTTCTGCAGACACTTGTGGACACTGGACACTTTTGGATTGTGTGAGGCCCACTGATATCTGAGCGCTATGTCACAGGCTCGAAGGCACAGCTGTGACCAAAGTGACTAGAGGATAAGGGAGATTTTGAATTTCTGCGCACACTTGTGGACACTGGACACTTTTGCATTGTGTGAGGCCCACTGATATCTGAGCGCTATGTGACAGGCTCGATGGCACAGCTGTGACAAAAGTGACTAGAGGATAAGGGAGATTTTGAATTTCTGCAGACACTTGTGGACACTGGACACTTTTGCATTGTGTGAGGCCCACTGATATCTGAGCGCTATGTCACAGGCTCGATGGCACAGCTGTGACAAAAGTGACTAGAGGATAAGGGAGATTGGATTGCTTTTAAAAAAGCAGTTTGCAGAGCAGTGGGTAAACAGCAATGCAGCGGTCAGGAAGCCTTAGAAGGCAGCCCAACAACCAACACCACTGATACACCACAATATAGCCTCCCCTTGCACTGCACACACAGTGACTGGTGTGTTGTACAGGCACAATCGCTAGCAGCAGAAGCAGTTTTTTTTTCTTCTTCCCTGCCTAACACTCTCCCTACAGAATCAGCAGCAACCTCTCCCTATGCTAAGATCGGCAGAAGTAAGATAGCGGTCGGCGTGCACGCCCTTTTATACCCCCTGTGACGCCCACCAAAGCAAGCCAATCACTTGCATGCCCTTCTGAAAGATGGTGGTGACCCCTGCCTATGTCATCACGTTGCCCACAGTGTCCGTGGATCCTGATTGGCTGAAAAAGAGCGCAAAACAAACTTTTGAAACGCGACTTTGGCGTGTAAGTCGCCGACCTCGTGGCCGACCTCATCTTAGGGTCGGGTTTCGTTTCATGAAACCCAACTTTGCCAAAAGTCGGCGACTTTTGAAATTTTTCGACCCGTTTCACTCAACTCTAGTCATTAGCATATTAGCAGAGAATACAGTACTGTGGGGGCTGATATCAGATGGCAACAACAGCCATTTATCAATTCATCAACACGTCCGACTATCAACCACTCTTGGATCCTTCAGAAAACCTGAAAACCCACCTCTTCAAGAAAACTTACAGCTGCAATGACCCCGCTGCCTCCTCACCACTACTGGAGATATCACCTCAACCATCACTGGAGCTGCTGCAACCCCCCAACCTACTGTCTCCTTCCCCACCATCCTGTAGAATGTAAGCCCATAAGGGCAGGGTCCTCTCTCCTCTGTATCAGTCTGTGATTGTTAGGTTACTGTGAGTGATATCTGCAATTTGTATGTAACCCCTTCTCATCTACAGCACCATGGAACCAATAATAATAATTCATCCTACAGGAGAACACCATGAAAATCAGTGAAATATTAATACAAACAAAATGATAACCATTATCATTATGATTAAGTCCCGCATATGGGTCGAAAAGCGTAAAGTTCTATTCTCTTGTGGGATTAGCTATCCCTTTTTGTCTTGGTCTCCAATCATGATTTTAAGAGCATTTGAATAAAGAATAAGTTTTTTTACAAATCAAGAAGATGTGCTGGATAATTATGGATTAGCCCTGTAACCAGTATAGTGGGCCTCACATAGCCTCCCATACAGTATAGTGGCCCCCACATAGCCCTCCAAACAGTATAATGGGCCTCACATAGCCTCCCATACAGTATAATGGGCCTCACATAGCCTCCCATACAGTATAATGGGCCTCACATAGCCTCCCATACAGTATAGTGGCCCCCACATAGCCCTCCAAACAGTATAATGGGCCTCACATAGCCCTCCAAACAGTATAATGGGCCTCACATAGCCTCCCATACAGTATAATGGGCCTCACATAGCCTCCCATACAGTATAATGGGCCTCACATAGCCTCCCATACAGTATAATGGGCTCTCCAAACTTTGAATCCCCAAGGGCTTCACAGAAGTTTATAACGCCCAGGCATGAAAATAAAAAAATCATATTTTTTCCACAAACATGATCTTTTAGTCCCCAATTTTTTTATTTTCCCAAGGGTAACACGAGAAAAAGTTGTTGTCCAATTTGTCCTGAGTACTCTGATACCCCATATGTGGGAGAAAACTACTGTATGGACACACGTCGGGGCTCAGAAGGGAAGTAGTGACGTTTTGGAATGCAGACTTTGATGGAATGGTCTGTGGGTGTCATGTCGTGTTTGGAGAGCCCCTAATGTGCCTAAACTGTTGAAACTCCCCACAAGTGACCCCATTTTGGAAACTAGATCCCCCACAGAACTTATCTAGATGTGTGGTGAGCACTTTGAACCCCCAAGTGCTTCACAGAAGTTTATAACGCCCGGGCATGAAAATAAAAAACATCATTTTTTTCCACAAAAATTTTATTTTTGCCCCAATTTTTTATTTTCCTACGGGTAACAGGAGAAATTGGACCCCAAACATTGTTGTACAATTTGTCCTGAGTAGGCTGATACCCTATATGTGGGGGTAAAATACTGTTTGGGCGCATGGCAGAGCTTGGAAGGGAAGGAGCACCATTTGACTTTTTCAATGCAGAATTGGCTGGAATTGAGATCAGACGCCATGTTGCATTTGGAGAGCCCCTGATGTGCCCAAACAGTGGAAACCCCCAATTATAACTCCAACCCGAACCCCAACACACCCCTAACCCTAATCTCAGCCCTAACCCTAACCCTAACCTTAACCCTAGCCCTAACCTTAGCCCTAACCCTAACTCTAACCCTAATGGGAAAATGGAAATAAATACATTTTTTTATTTTATTATTTTTCCCTAACTAAGGGGGTGATGACGGGGGGTTTGATTTACTATTTATGGCGGTTTTTATGTTTGGCGGCTGTCACACGCTAAAAGACGCTTTTTATTGTAAAAATAGTTTTTGCATCACCACATATTGAGAGCTATAATTTTTCCATATTTTGACCCACCGAGTCATGTTAGGTCTTATTCTTTGCGGGACGAGTTGACGTTTTTATTGGTACCATTTTCGGGCACGTGACTTTTTTATCACTTTTTATTCCGATTTTTGGGACGCAGAATGAAGAAAAACCAGCGTTTCATGAATTTCTTTTGGGGGGGTGCGTTTACACCGTTCCGCGTGCGGTAAAATTGATAAAGCAGTTTTATTCTTCGGGTCAGTACGGTTACAGCGATACCTCATTTAGGTCGTTTTTTATGTTTTGTCGGTTTTATGCAATGAAAACAATTTTATATAAAAAATAATTATTTTGCATCGCTTTATTCTGCGAGCTATAACTTTTTTATTTTTTTGCTGATGATGCTGTGTGGCGGCTCGTTTTTTGCGGGACAAGATGACGTTTTCAGCGGTACCATGTATATTTATATCCGTCTTTTTGATTGCGCGTTATTGCACTTTTAGTTCGGCGGTATGATGATAAAGCATTACTTTTTGCTTTGTTTTTTATTTTTATTTTTTAAGGGGTTCAATAAAGGGTTATCTAGTGGGATAGTTTTATAGGGCGGGTCGTTACGGATGCGGCGATACTAAATATGTGTACTTTTATTGTTTTGTTTTTTATTTCCAAAAAATGTATTTATTAGGGAATATATATATATATTTTTTTATTTATTCAGCGATTTTTTATAAATTATTTTTACACTTTTTTTTTTAACTTTATTATACTGTCCCAAGGGGGACATCACTGTCATGTGACAGATCGCTGACACAGGCTTCCTCATGCCGGCGCTTTGCAGGCACTGAGGAAGCCACCTCCCTGCAGGTCCCCAAAGGTCCCCGCCGCCATATTGGATCTGGGGGCCTGCAGGGAAGGAGACCCCTGAAGCGGTGCTGCTGTGGGGGGTCTCAGGGAAGCACGGAGGGAGCCCCCTCCCTGCCGATGCTTCCTTAAACCCTCGGTACACTGCGATCGTGTTTGATCACAGTGTGCCAGGGTTTAACGTGTCGGGGGCCGCCCCTGACACATTGTGCCAGGTGTCAGCTGTGATAATCAGCTGACACCCGGCCGCGATCAGCGGCGCTCCCCCCGTGAGGGCCGGTGATCGCTATGACGTACTATCCCGTCCTTGGGAGTTAAGTCCCAGGGCACATGTGTAGGGAAGGTGGCCTGACGGACGGACGGGTCAGAATAGAGAGAGGAAGGTTTGCACAGGTTAGACAGGTGTCAGTTACTACAGTGGGGAAACAGCTAGGAAAGTGTAGGTGACGTGCAGTACCTTGGGTTGACCATTAGATGGCAGGGAGGAGTGTGAGCAAAGGACTTGACATCAGCTTAGGGCTTAGGAACCCGTTGGTCATGGGGGCGGAGTTACAGGGAACCGGGAAAGATATAAATTTGACAGGAGGGTTCCAGAAAGTTCCAGTCCCCAGGGGGAGCTCAAGTGACGAGGACACTGTGACAGTTGTGGCACTGTGAGGAAAACCCAACCAGGGGGACCGTGGAGAGAGAGAACGTCAGGGGGGTGGTCCTGACACCAGAGTGCCGCAGTATAGACGAGGCTCCGGGTGTGGGACACCGTATTTGGAACGACGTTTGACCAGTAACATTACTGTTGGCGCACAGGCCTACGGCGGCCACAGTGACGGAGCTGTCAGAGCGTCGCAGAGTGTAAAAGGGACGGTACGTACATATACGTCCCTGGAGAAAGTACGGTGTCACAAGGTGTTCTGTAACCGGAGAGCTGTGCAGAGAAGTGCGGTGCGGTGAGAGGCCGTCAGGCGGACGGCGAGAGAGAATAAACGTGGACCTGTTGCCCCCGAAGATGCCTCCAGCCTGTGTACGTTACTGCGCGGGATCCAGAGGGACCACCCCCCGCCCGGCCCACCGACCCTACACAGGGACGGGATAGTACGTCATATGGCAGAAAGGGGTTAACTTAACCCTCACAACCCGTAGCGTGCTGCCGCCATTAAGTGCAGTGACACGCGTCTCCCCTCTATAACCAGCGGCTTTGCCCCACTCCTTAGCACGGCCCCTCTTCTGTTCCGCCACGACATCTTCCTGGACTATGCCCGAGCCTGCTGACCCTCAGCCCCAGGGAGTCGTTGTCCATACCGGCAGTGCGCCTGTAACCGGCCACCTGCCCCCATGGAACTCCATGTCCACCAACCTCCTGGTGCCAGGAGACCAGGCCTGCTCCAAGGGAGCGCAGCAATTCTGCTTGGGGTTTTTCACTTTTCTGTACTTTTAACTTTTACTTCTTTCTCGGAACACTTGATGGCAAGATGAATGGTGCCTGTCAAAACTACACCTAGTTCAGAAGAAAAGCGAGCCCTCCTACGACTATGACAGTATAAAAACAAGAACCTGCGCCTAAAGCGAAGCGAACGTGCGAAAGGGTTTGCACATAGACTAGCGCTGACATGCTGTGCTCTCTCCTACCACCAGATGGCTCTAGTCAAGCAGCATTGGAGGCTGCAGTCATGTTTTTACCACTAGATGTCAGCACCAGCCTTGAGATCTTGATAGTGTGATTCTCCACTCAGCCACAAGATGACAGTGTTGCTCACAGTCAGCCTCTTAACCACTTCATGTCTGCAGGACTTTTTACAGGACTTTTCCTATTCTGCCCCCTTCCATGATGATGATGATAATCGTTATTTCACCAAAATGTCCTGCAGCGCCGCTTGTTATTTATTCCTGTGTGTAGTTGGATTCAGAAAAGTTTGCCCTGCTTTCCATGGAGTGTGAACGGATAAGGATGGTGGACACAGGGCTGGATGGTGTTGTGCCCCTCTAATTCCATTACCCCTCCCCCACCCTGTTGTGCCCCAGTTCTTCCTGTACAGTGCACTCCACATGGAGAATGTCAGGGGGGGCACACTGTATACACTGGCAGATTTAATGTCCCCTTAATGCACATTCTTTACATTTTCCTGACCAGAGTGGAGTCACAGAGGCTCAGGAATCCTCCGCTGCTCACACTCAGGCCTATTATGGAAGTAAGAGCACGAGAGATGGATCTACAGCACAGGAGTGAAAATCCGGGAACGCAAGGAAAGGCGGAAACATGGCTCCAATCCACAGCTGGGAACATGTGGAAATATAAACCCTGGGTCACAGGAAATATCCACAGGTTGTATCTACAGCACAAACGGTGGTGACTGGGGAACATACACCGAGGACAGGTTCCTGAGGAGGATACATCGAGGACATTTCACTGGGGTAGATACACTGAGGAAAGGTCAATGGAGCAGATACACCGAGGACAGGTCCCTGGAGCAGATACACCTAGGACAGGTCCCTGGAGCAGATACACCGAGGACAGGTCCCTGGAGCAGATACACCGAGGACAGGTCCCTGGAGCAGATACACCGAGGACAGGTCCCTGGAGCAGATACACCGAGGACAGGTCCCTGGAGCAGATACACCGAGGATAGGTCCCTGGAGCAGATACACCGAGGACAGGTCCCTGGAGCAGATACACCGAGGACAGGTCCCTGGAGCAGATACACCGAGGACAGGTCCCTGGGGTAGATACACCAAGGATAGGTCCCTGGAGAAGATACACCAAGTACAGGTTCCTGGGGCAGATACATCGAGGACAAGTACCTGGGGAAGATACACCGAGGATAGGTCCCTGGGGAACATACATCGAGGACAAGTACCTGGGGAAGATACATCGAGGACAAGTACCTGGGGAAGATACATCGAGGACAGGTCCCTGGGGCAGATACACCGAGGACACGTCCCTGGAGCAGATACACTGAGGACATGTCCCTGGAGCAGATACACCGAGGACAGGTCCCTGGAGCAGATACACCTAGGACAGGTCCCTGGAGCAGATACACCGAGGACAGGTCCCTGGAGCAGATACACCGAGGACAGGTCCCTGGAGCAGATACACCGAGGACAGGTCCCTGGAGCAGATACACCGAGGACAGGTCCCTGGAGCAGATACACCGAGGATAGGTCCCTGGAGCAGATACACCGAGGACAGGTCCCTGGAGCAGATACACCGAGGACAGGTCCCTGGAGCAGATACACCGAGGACAGGTCCCTGGGGTAGATACACCAAGGATAGGTCCCTGGAGAAGATACACCAAGTACAGGTTCCTGGGGCAGATACATCGAGGACAAGTACCTGGGGAAGATACACCGAGGATAGGTCCCTGGGGAACATACATCGAGGACAAGTACCTGGGGAAGATACATCGAGGACAAGTACCTGGGGAAGATACATCGAGGACAGGTCCCTGGGGCAGATACACCGAGGACAGGTCCCTGGAGCAGATACACTGAGGACATGTCCCTGGAGCAGATACACCGAGGACAGGTCCCTGGAGCAGATACACCAAGGACAGGTTCCTGGGGCAGATACATCGAGGACAAGTACCTGGGGAAGATACACCGAGGATAGGTCCCTGGGGAACATACATCGAGGACAAGTACCTGGGGAAGATACATCGAGGACAGGTCCCTGGGGCAGATACACCGAAGACAGTTCACTGGGGTAGATAGACTGAGGACAGGTCCCTGGAGCAAATACACTGAGGACAGGTCCCTGGGGAGGATACACCGAGGACAGGAATACCGACGACAGGTCCCTGGGGCGGATACACCGAGGACAGGTCCCTGGAGCAGATACACCGAGGACAGGTCCCTGGAGCAGATACACCGAGGACAGGTCCCTGGGGTAGATACACCAAGGATAGGTCCCTGGAGAAGATACACCAAGGACAGGTTCCTGGGGCAGATACATCGAGGACAAGTACCTGGGGAAGATACACCGAGGATAGGTCCCTGGGGAACATACATCGAGGACAAGTACCTGGGGAAGATACATCGAGGACAAGTACCTGGGGACAGGTCCCTGGAGCAGATACACCGAGGACAGGTCCCTGGAGCAGATACACCAAGGACAGGTTCCTGGGGCAGATACATCGAGGACAAGTACCTGGGGAAGATACACCGAGGACAGGTCCCTGGGGCAGATACACCGAGGACAGGTCCCTGGAGCAGATACACCGAGGACAGGTCCCTGGAGCAGATACACCGAGGACAGGTCCCTGGAGCAGATACACCAAGGACAGGTTCCTGGGGCAGATACATCGAGGACAAGTACCTGGGGAAGATACACCGAGGATAGGTCCCTGGGGAACATACATCGAGGACAAGTACCTGGGGAAGATACATCGAGGACAGGTCCCTGGGGCAGATACACCGAAGACAGTTCACTGGGGTAGATAGACTGAGGACAGGTCCCTGGAGCAGATACACTGAGGACAGGTCCCTGGGGAGGATACACCGAGGACAGGAATACCGAGGACAGGTCCCTGGGGCGGATACACCGAGGACAGGTCCCTGGAGCAGATACACCGAGGACAGGTCCCTGGAGTAGATACACCGAGGACAGGTCCCTGGGGTAGATACACCAAGGATAGGTCCCTGGAGAAGATACACGAAGGACAGGTTCCTGGGGCAGATACATCGAGGACAAGTACCTGGGGAAGATACACCGAGGATAGGTCCCTGGGGAACATACATCGAGGACAAGTACCTGGGGAAGATACATCGAGGACAAGTACCTGGGGAAGATACATCGAGGACAGGTCCCTGGGGCAGATACACCGAGGACAGGTCCCTGGGGCAGATACATCGAGGACAAGTACCTGGGGAAGATACACCGAGGATAGGTCCCTGGGGAACATACATCGAGGACAAGTACCTGGGGAAGATACATCGAGGACAGGTCCCTGGGGCAGATACACCGAAGACAGTTCACTGGGGTAGAAAGACTGAGGACAGGTCCCTGGAGCAGATACACTGAGGACAGGTCCCTGGGGAGGATACACCGAGGACAGGAATACCGAGGACAGGTCCCTGGGGCGGATACACCGAGGACAGGTTTCTGGGGAGGATACACCAAGGACAATTCACTGGGGTAGATACACCGAGGACAGGTCCCTGGGGAAGATACACCGAGGACAGGTCCCTGGGGCAGATACACCGAGGATAAGTACCTAGGGAGGATACACTGAGGACATTTCACTGGGGTAGATACACTGAGGACAGGTCCCTGGAGCAGATACACCGAGGACAGGTCCCTGGGGCAGATACGCCGAGGACAGGTCCTTGGGGCAGATACACCGAGGACAAGAACCTGGGGAAGATACACCAAAGATAGGTCCCTGGGGCAGATACACCGAAGACAGTTCACTGGGGTAGATAGACTGAGGACAGGTCCCTGGAGCAGATACACTGAGGACAGGTCCCTGGGGAGGATACACCGAGGACAGGAATACCGAGGACAGGTCCCTGGGGCGGATACACCGAGGACAGGTCCCTGGAGCAGATACACCGAGGACAGGTCCCTGGAGCAGATACACCGAGGACAGGTCCCTGGGGTAGATACACCAAGGACAGGTTCCTGGGGCAGATACATCGAGGACAAGTACCTGGGGAAGATACACCGAGGATAGGTCCCTGGGGAACATACATCGAGGACAAGTACCTGGGGAAGATACATCGAGGACAAGTACCTGGGGAAGATACATCGAGGACAGGTCCCTGGGGAAGATACACCGAGGACAGGTCCCTGGGGCAGATACATCGAGGACAAGTACCTGGGGAAGATACATCGAGGACAGGTCCCTGGGGCAGATACACCGAAGACAGTTCACTGGGGTAGATAGACTGAGGACAGGTCCCTGGAGCAGATACACTGAGGACAGGTCCCTGGGGAGGATACACCGAGGACAGGAATACCGAGGACAGGTCCCTGGGGCGGATACACCGAGGACAGGTTTCTGGGGAGGATACACCAAGGACAATTCACTGGGGTAGATACACCAAGGACAGGTCCCTGGGGAAGATACACCGAGGACAGGTCCCTGGGGCAGATACACCGAGGATAGGTCCCTGGGGAACATACATCGAGGACAAGTACCTGGGGAAGATACATCGAGGACAGGTCCCTGGGGCAGATACACCGAAGACAGTTCACTGGGGTAGATAGACTGAGGACAGGTCCCTGGAGCAGATACACTGAGGACAGGTCCCTGGGGAGGATACACCGAGGACAGGTCCCTGGAGCAGATACACCGAGGACAGGTCCCTGGAGTAGATACACCTAGGGAGGATACACTGAGGACATTTCACTGGGGTAGATACACTGAGGACAGGTCCCTGGAGCAGATACACCGAGGACAGGTCCCTGGGGCAGATACACCGAGGACAAGAACCTGGGGAAAATACACCAAAGATAGGTCCCTGGGGAGGAAACACCGAGGACATTTCACTGGGGTAGATACACTGAGGACAGGTCACTGGAGCAGATACACCGAGGACACAGATACACCAGGTAATAATACTGACATATTCCGCAGTTTGCACATATTATCATCACTGTCCCTGATGGGGCTCACAATCTACATTCCCTATCACTATGTCTTTGGAATGTGGGAGGAAACCGGAGTACCCGGAGGAAACCCACGCAAACACGGGGAGAACTCACAAATGTTGTCCTTGGTGGTATTCGAACCCAGGACCCCAGCGCTGCAAGGCTGCAGTGCTATCCACTGAGCCACCGTGCTGCCCAGCAGATACACTGAGGACATTTCACTGGGGTAGATACACTGAGGACAGGTCCCTGGAGCAGATACACCGAGGACAGGTCCCTGGGGCAGATACACCAAGGACAGGTCTCTGGGGCAGATACACAGAGGACTGGTCTCTAGGGCAGATACACAGAGGACAGGTCTCTGGGGCAGATACACAGAGGACAGGTCCCTGTGGCAGATACACCGAGGACAAGTCTCTGTGGCAGATACACCAAGCACAGGTCTCTGGGGCAGATACACTGAGGACAGGTTCCTGGGGAGGATACACCGAGGACAGGTTCCTGGGGCAGATACACCGAGGACAATCTCTGTGGCAGATACACCAAGGACAGGTCTCTGGGGCAGATACACTGAGGACAGGTCCCTCTTGAGTAGTTTTTGGAGAACAATTGCTGGAGGGTTGAGGTCTCTCCTAATTTTCTTGCCGGCAGACGAGTCATAACAATGGCCGACGACTGGAGACCAAACTTCCTGCTCCGCATTCCAAAGAGTTATCCGCGTCATTCCTGCATTGCGGCATTCCAGGTCACAAGAGCGGGCGATCCTAACCTGATACGTCCGCATGCGAGGTCCACGGCCACTGGTGACAGAAGCTTCCTGCTGTGTAGGGTCTAAGGAGTGAGGAGGTTGTGGGAAGAAAAACACAAGTCCTCCATATACAGATCTCCTCAGCGGCTCGGCACATGGCCACCGCCAGTTGCCCCCAGATCCCGTCTGTTCATCCCTATAGTAATGAGGAGCCTCAGGCTGAAGCTTCCGCGTCCACCGCGCTCTGGCCATTGCGACCGCCATAGGTCTCGTCCAATCCTCAGTAACGTGCCCAGGCGCTTCAGTCTCATAATGTAAATACCACGTGACAGCAAGAGAGACGCTGATTGGAAGAGTCAGGAGGCGCCAGGGCTGGAGGGGACCAACAGCTCTTACATCAGTGATGAGAGCGATAGTCCATACTGTGACCCCATCTATAAGGCTGTGAGGAGCAGTAGTAGGACACGATGTGTGAAGTAGTAGTATCACCGGCAGGACATTATAGATCACACATTTATCTTATAGTAATATACACAGGACGCTACAAGTAGTAGTACTGGGAGTAGTAGTGTGTGCATGTGGTAATAGTGCCTCCTCTGTGCCTCTTTAAGAGGAGGGTAGGACAGTAGTCGCAGCCGAGGACACCGGGGCTCTGGTGTCCAGATCTCCTCCCACAGATATCTTCAGCATCTACCGGTGTACCTGTTCTGGTTGCTGTTTCACGGTCAGGGATTCCACTGCGGAGCGACCCAGCTCCTGCACACTTGCTTAGAGTGCTCAGGGTTGAAATAACGGACACAGATACCGGTTGTGATGCAAAGTTAGCGCTTTTACTTTCTTCTTCAACGGTCCCGGACACATCAGTTACATCACAGTCCACACAGCCTTCCTCCTGCACTTTCCCTTTCTTACTTTCTTCGCGCTCACGTACATTCCGGGGTAGCAGCGCCCTTGGTGGTACCGCAACTTCTCTACTGTAGGACCTCAGTGCATAGGGGATCCCGCTCATCCGTTTCGCCCCTGACTTGCCAGCTTCAGTCCTATTGAGAATCTGCCACATCATGAACATCCTGCGCCCTGCACGACTTTTGGACCACGTTACCTTCTCTGTTCCTTCTGCTGTCGTAAACTGTAACTTCCCCGGGAGCTCCGGTCTCATCCAGCACCTGTCTGACTGTGCCCGTGCTCTTCTCTTAAATAATGTTGCGTAGCTGCTATGTTGTCCTGGGCTTAGAGCTCTTGTGAATCTGTCTGGCGTGCTCAACCTCCTGACTAATTCCTACAACCTACGCTAGCTTAACCCATAGCAGCTCCTCCTACAGTTAACCCCTATATGAACTTCTTAACCAGATATACCTATCAAGGACCCACTAGTACGCCCCGTCTAGTGGCCCGTTCCAGTACTACACTTACCCATATCTATGAACTCTATACTATAAGTGCCCTCCTCTAATGTTCCCAAAGGAAGCACTATCTTACACTAATCTGTACAGAAATACAATACAATACAAAGTCATAGTAAAGCACAATATCTTACAGTATGTACAGTATGGTAACACATAATGTGACAATACCAATAAGACAGTCGGTAATACACAGCCGTGTAGCAGTACCGAAACACAATAGCATATTTACATGAGAACACTTAAAGGGGAGGAGGCATTAAAGGGGTGTTCCATTCCAATCCCCTGCACCTCCATGTAGTAATAGTGCTCCCTTTGTGCCTCCATATAGTAATAGTGCCCCCTCTGTGCCTCCATATAGCAATAGTGCCCACTCTATGCCTCCACATAGTAATAGTGCCCCCTCTGCACCTCCATATAGTAATAGTGCCCCCTCTGTGCCTCCATATAGCAATAGTGCCCCCTCTATGCCACCACATAGTAATAGTGCCCCCTCTGCACCTCCATATAGTAATAGTGCCCCTCTGTGTCTCCATATAGTAATAGTGCCCCCTCTGTTCCTCCACATAGTAATAGTGCCCCCTCTGTGCCTCCATATAGTAATAGCGCCCCCTCTGTGCCTCCATGTAGTAATAGTGCCTTCTCTGTGCCTCCATATAGTAATAGTGCCCCCTCCGTGTCTCCATATAGTAATAGTGTCCCCTCTGTGTCTACATGTACTAATAGAGCCCCCTCTGTGCCTCCATATATTAATAGTGCCCCCTCTGTGCCTCCATATAGTAATAGCGCCCCCTCTGTGCCTCCAAATAGTAATAGTGCTCCCTCTGTGCCTCCACATAGTAATAAAGTCCCCTCTGCGTCTCCATATAGTAATAATGCCCCCTCTGTGCTTCCATGTAGTAATAGTGCCCCCTCTGTGCCTCCATATAGTAATAGTGCCCCCTCTGTGTCTCCATATAGTAATAGTGTCCCCTCTGTGTCTACATGTACTAATAGAGCCCCCTCTGTGCCTCCATATAGTAATAGTGCCCCCTCTGTGCCTCCATAAAGCAATAATGCCCCCTCTGTGCCTCCATGTACTAATAGAGCCCCCTCTGTGCCTCCGTAAAGTAATAGTGCCCCCTCTGTGCCTCCATATAGTAATAATGCCCCCTCTGTGCCTCCATTTAGTAATAGTGCCCCCTTTGTGCCTCCATATAGTAATAGTGCCCCCTCTGTGTCTCCATATAGTAATAGTGCCCCCTCTGCGCCTCCATTTAGTAATAGTGCCCCCTTTGTGCCTCCATATAGTAATAGTGCTCCCTCTATTCCTCCACATAGTAATAGAGTCCCCTCTGTGCCTCCATATAGTAATAATGCCCCCTCTGTGCATCCATGTAGTAATAGTGCCCCCTCTGTGCCTCCATATAGTAATAATGCCCCCTCTGTGCCTCCATGTAGTAATAGTGCCCCCGTGTGCCTCCATATAGTAATAGTGACCCCTCTGTGCCTCCATATAGTAATAGTGCCCCCTGTGTGCCTCCATATAGTAATAGTGCCCCCTGTGCCTCCACATAGTAAGAGTGCTCTCTCTGTGCCGCCATATAGTGGCCCTGAAGAAACAATGACGGTGGGGCGCAACAGGCCCTGAAGAAACGATGAGGGTGGGGCGCAACAGGCCCTGAAGAAACTGTGCCGATGGGCGCAACAGGCGTCTCCTTGCGGCTCTCGTCTCACCGCCGAGTTATGGCGCAGTCTCTAAATATAACCGTTCGCCAACCTCTGTCAGGGTCCCTTAGCAAACCGGACGGGGCCTCTACGGCCGCCTGTAGCGAGATCGCGTCCCCAGGGGCCGGTGATGACAGGGCCGCAACTGTGGGAGAAGGCAGGGGGACAGTGTCCTGACGGCTGTAATGGAATGGTCTGTAGTCGCAGCGGGCACTGGAGGTCGCGGACTTGTCACAGCAGGGAGGGAAACAGCGGGGGCGGCTGTATGCGACCGTATGAGGGGAGCGGCCGCCGGTGAAAGTCTCTCACGTGTCACTTGTCGGTGAGTGCACAGCTTTCCTTTCACAGACCCCTGTCGGTCTCTCCAGAACACACCGTCCGCTCCCTCGGTCCTCTCTGTCTCACACAGCTTCTTGCCTGTTGTCCGGCTCTCTGTCAACTGACACCTGAGCGCGCCCCCTGCTCCTTTTATCCTAGCCCTGCCCCCTGTTGCCCTGACACCCTTAGTCAAGTCTCTCCCTATGTCATCCCCCTGATGTGACTCCTTCAGGAACCCTGATGGTGGTCCCCTTGGTTCCGGCCCAATCACTATATGGGGGTCGTCCTCCCCACATTCCCCCACCCTGTAAGCTCGCCAGTCCTCGGGTGAGGGCCTTAGTCTATTGAAATGAATCTGCGGAGGTATCAATGTTCGTTGCCATACAAACTGGTCTTGTTCATGTCGTTCAGGGGGTTTACCGGCTGTTGACCGCTCGGAGCGTCTAAGTTCAACTGGGGTAGAGTCGTCTGGGGTGGTGGACATCGGTGGGCTGGTTGGTGCGGGCGGGCTAATTGTGTCAGATGATTCATTACTGAGTGGAGGGCCTCTGTGTCCTGGGAGACAATCTTCGTCGTCGTCCAGGTCCCAACATACGGAAGACGGTACGGATGTCGATGGGGTAGGCTCCGGTTTCTTTGGGTTGGAGGAAGTACATGGGCGTAACATATCACGATGCAGAATACGGGTGGGCAGTGTTTCATCCTCCTCAGGTCGTATTTCGTACACCGGTCCGTCTGGATGGATACGGCGTAAGACCCGATAAGGACTTTCTTCCCCACGCGGCTCCAGTTTGTTCTGGGGGCGTTGATCTAGTACAAGCACCCGGTCCCCGCTTTGGAGGTGAGGAGGTGGTGTTGCATTCTTCCCTGGGTGCTCCCAGTCTCGGAGCTTGGTGTGTACAATTCGGTGAAGAGTTTGTAGCCGGTGACGATGATTTCGGACCCAAGACGACACTCCAGTCCAAGGCTGAGGCTCTTCGGGGTCTAACTCCACCTCCGTGATCCCTTTTCCTTCTCGTCCGAACAACAGGGAATAGGGGGTATAGCCAGTCACTTGATGTACCCTATTGTTATAGACCCAAACTAATTCAGAAACATATTCGGGCCAACGGGCCTTCTTGTCACTCTCCAGAGTGCGCAACATCTGAATCAATGTCCGATTAAATCGTTCACAAGCCCCATTTCCTTGCGGGTGATATGGTGTGGTCCGGGATTTGTCAATTCCATAGAGGTGATGTAGTTCTTCCATGACTTTTCCCAAAAAACATGCTCCCTGATCAGAATGTATTCATTGAGGACCGCCGTATACTTGTATAAAGTTTCTACAGATTGCGGATGCAGCTGACTCTGCGGTCTGATCCCGAGTGGGGGTGACCACAGCGAACTAGGTGAAATGATCTACCATAACGAGACAGTGTTCGTATCCCTGAAATGCGGGCCCAATGGTCAGATAATCCACCGTCAGGAGCTCAAGGGGCGCTGAGGTCACAATAGTCTGTGTTGCGGCTCGCTGAGCAGGTGGTTTGGCTAATTCACACAAGCGGCAGGTCCGGCAAATTTCGTCCACAACAGCCGGCAAGCGCGGATGGTAAGCTTTCTGTTGCAACCATTGCAAAGTTTTTTTTGTTCCGAAATGGGCCCCTTTTTCGTGAGCCTCCCGAGCCAGTACGTGAAGTTGGGCTCCTGGCGTAACCACCTGCCAAACAGTCATCAAAGTTGTTTGTAACGTTATTTTACGATACAATAAACCCTTTCGGAGAACCAACCTCTCCCATTGTTGCAGCATAAGCAACAGGCCTTGAGTTAAGTTTTGCCGTTGGGAGTCAGTGGGTAATTGCCCAGCGGCGACCCATGTCCTGAGGAAGCCAACCTCTTCGTCTTCTTGTTGCTGTTGTATCCACTTATCCCGGGAATGTTCCAATATGCCCCTTGGGGTCTCAGAGGAAGATATTTTTTTATTGTCAGTTGTGAGCACGGCAACAGTGAGAGCGAACGGTATCTCCTCTCCTTCTAATTCTTCGTCTCGATTCTGTCCTGGAGTTGTATGTCGAATCCTGGAGAGGGCGTCTGCATGGACATTCTCGGCCCCTCTTTTGTAGATAATCTTATAATTGTACTTCGCCATCCGGGCCACCCATCGCTGTTCCAGAGCCCCCAATTTGGCGTTTTCCAAATGAGCCAGCGGGTTGTTGTCAGTTCGTACTACCACCTCGGAGTCTGCTAGGTACTCTGCGAATCTCTCCGTCATAGCCCACACCACTGTGAGAAGCTCGAGCTTAAAGGAGCTGTAATTGTCAGGATTACGCTCGGAGTCATGGAGTGAGCTTCCATATGCAATCACCCTCTCCCGGCCATCCTGAACCTGTGACAACACAGCCCCCAGCCCGTGAAGACTCCCGTCAGTGTGCAAGATGAACGGCTGAGAGAAATCCGCGTAAGCCAACACTGGGGCATCCGAGAGCGCAGCCTTGAGGTCTCGGAAGGCCTCTTCCTGAGGTTGTTGCCACTGGACCCTTCACTCATTGGCCCCAGCGGGAGCCCCCTTCAGCAGGTCGTGCAGGGCTCAACCTCGACATGCAAAATTCTTTACAAAGCAACGGTAATATCCGGCTAACCCCAGAAAAGCCCACACATCTTTCACCGTCTCGGGGTAGGCCATTCCTGGATAGCAGCAACCTTCTCCCGGGATTGCCTCCCACCCTCTGCCGAAATGACATGACCCAGATACTCAATCTGAGAGCGAAATAGGTGGCATTTCTGAGGCTTCACCTTCAACCCGTACTTTTGCAATCGGCTGAGTACCTGTCCCAAATGCTTCAGGTGGTCCTCAAAGGTGGCGGCATAGACGATGAAGTCGTCCAGATAGATCAACGTAGCCTCAAAATTAATATCTCCCAGACACCGTTCCATCAGTCGCTGAAAGGTCCCGGGGGCGTTGGCCAGCCCAACCGGCATACGATTAAACTCAAACAGTCCCATGGGCAATATGAACGCCGTCTTGGCTCTATCTTCTTCTGACATGGGCACCTGCCAGTACCCACTGGCCAAGTCCAGGGTCGAAAAATATGTTGCTTTTCCCAAGCTGTCTACAAATAGCTGTCTACAAATATATAAAGGGCTGTCACATTGTAGAAGGATCAACTTTATTCTCATTTGCACAAGGAAAGACTAGAAGCAATGGGATGAAACTGAATGGGAGGAGACACAGATTAGATATTAGAAAAAACTTTTTGACAGTTAGAGTGATCAATGAGTGGAACAAGCTGCCACGAGAAGTGGTGAGTTCTCCTTCAATGGAAGTCTTCAAACAGAGGCTGGACAGACATCTGACTGGGATGATTTAGCAAATCCTGCTTTGAGCAGGGGGTTGGACCAGATGGCCCAGGAGGTCCCTTCCAACTCTACGATTCTATGATTCTATGATTCTAAGGCGGACAGGGATTCTTCTATGTGGGGCAGTGGATATGAGTCTTTAATAGTGCAGGCATTCAGTTTACGATAATCCACACAGGATTGTAGTGTACCATCTTTCTTCCGGACCAACACGATTGGGGCCGCCCAGTGGCTTTGACTTTCCCGTATCACCCCTTTTCGCAGCATTTGGGCCAGCAAAGTTTTCACCTCCTGATAGAGTTGTGGCGGAATCTGTCAATATCGTTCCCGGATAGGGGCCGCTCCTGCTGTGGGGATTTCATGAGTGACGGCGGTGGTACACCCAAAATCGTCCTCATGACTAGCAAATACTTCATGGTACTGTCCAAGCAATGTTTTAATCTGTGAGAGTTGGGCTGCAGTTTATCCAGAAAGCTCGGCCCGCATTTGCTCCAAAATATTTCTGCCCTTCTCTTGTGCTGAGACCTCGTGGACCTGTAGGGTTCGTATTGTCACTTCCAAAGGATCCTCAGGTTGTACTCGTAATTGAACAGCAGGAGCTGGCAGCAATTCTTCTAAAGGCCTTACTAGTTTGGCCAGTACAGTCCGTGCTTTCAGAACGGTGTCTCGGTCTTCAAGGTTAATGCACCATACCAGGACGGTTCCTTTTTGCACCGTAGCGAGGGAACGGGCCACCAGTACACCAGTATGCCAGGAGGTAAGTGCTCTGAGTGACATGGCTCCACCTGCACCTCCACGCCCTCCAAAGGTATCGGGGCTCGAATTGGCAGGGCCACCACTGTCTGTCCAGGAGGTAACACAAGCAGGGGAGTCGCTGGCGTGATGATCTTACCCAGAGCCTCGCCTTCCTGACGGTTCTGATGTACCCGTGCCCCCCGCACCAGCTGCTGGAATACCTGTCCCTGGGCTGTGCGAGAACTCCACTGCTTCAGAATCCTCTGTGTAGGGTCATTGAGCAGTAGGTTGCCGAACTCTCGTAGAACATTCATGCCTAGGGTGACGGGGTGTTGCTTATCAGCTTCTCTTTGAGTCAGTACCACCCCTCTGTGACCAAGGGATTTACCGTACAGCGTCACTTGCACCCACACCACCCCGGCAACTGGGACCGGCAGTTGGTTGGCAGCTACTAGTCTGATCACGGGCCCCCACTGAGGCCTTGCTGCTTCCGGGAAGTTCTGTTGAAAATACGTTACGGGCATAGTGGTTTCTTGTGACCCCGTGTCCACCAGGCACCGGACGGCCCGGCCCTCCACTTCTGCGCAAACCACCGGACATTTTGCTACCAAATCTTTGGGACTTCCACCACCTCTAGTTGTGGTTTTCGGCTCCGAGCGGCGTCCCCCCAGCCCGGAGCCCTTTAGTTTAATGGGCGCCGGGGTGGGTATCTCCCACGCCGCGGACACTCTCGGGCGAAGTGACCTGGCTCTCCACACTCATAACAGCGGGCCGGCATAGACTGACCACCCCACGGGGAGCGTGACCCCCAGGGGCCGGGGTTAAAGCTAGGTCGTCCAGTCCCAGTTTCGGTTCTTCTCTTTACTTCGGCCAACTCACCCTTAATATTTTTCAATTCTCGCTTCACCTCCTCCACCCACTGAGGTTCCTCCACTGCGTTCGAGGAGGCCTCCACACCTCAGACCTTCCCCACGGGGACCGCCATCCTGTTCTTGCTCTCGAACCCGTGCCTGACTTCCCACTTCTGAAAAGTCTATTTGGAGGTTCATTCTGATCTGCTCCCGTAATGCCTGCTTTATTAGTGGATCTCGCAGTCCAGTCACCAGTAGGTCACGTAGGGTAATGTCAACAGGTCCTGCCCCTACCCCGTCCTTTCTTTCTATAGCCGTATGCAATTCTTGGAGGACATTCATGTACTGAGTGATCATCCCCCCTTCTGCCTGCATCCGACTAAACAGATGGGTCCTTAACTCTCCCACATTAGTGGGATCCCCGTGGGTCTGTTCCACTATCTGTAACACTTTTTCAAAAGTGTTGCGGTGCCCCGGAGGTTTCAACATCACTGACCTACGCACCTCTCCATCTAGGGCCATGAGTGCCACTTCAGCTTCCAAGTCAGGGGTCATTGGGTGCATCCGAAAAAGCCCCCGCATCCGCTCTGTCCAGCTCCATAGCATAGTATTGGAGCCGGAAAATCTAGGCAGGTTGTTCAGCATGGCTCCCAATGAAATGCTGGTACAGGGATCCTCATTAGTTGTAGAGTTTACAGCCCTGCCCTGATCTGGGGCACCACTGTCCGTGCTCGGAGACTGCATCCTGCCGATTACGCCAAGTGTAGGGTTCTCAGGATGCAGTGACGAGACACGAGACTGAGTGTGATTTGTAAATAAACGTTTATAAATTGGTGCCACTGGGGCTTTGCTGAACAAACCAAATAGGCAACAACAAACTGTCCTCACAGGGACTCAATAACATTTACAACACTTTTTCTTATATTAAATGCGACTAATCCAGCTAGTCCGGGTGTTGCAGGCCACGTACGGCCGATCTAAGGGTCCTTATTTCATATGGACAACTTATGCTTCCAGGGGTCTGTCAGGATCACAGGCGTGGCCGCGTAGAGGTCGCTGATGCGGCTACCTTGACGCCTCGATATTCCGGGATGGAGCTGGGCTCGACAGGCCCTTGAAGAAGCGATGGCGGTGGGGCGCAGCAGGCCCTGAAGAAACGATGACGGTGGGGCGCAACATGCCCTGAAGAAACGATGCCGGTGGGGCGCAACATGCCCTGAAGAAACGATGCCGGTGGGGTGCAACAGGCCCTGAAGAAACGACGCCGGTGGGGCGCAACAGGCCCTGAAGAAACGATGCCGGTGGGGTGCAACAGGCCCTGAAGAAACGATGCCGGTGGGGCGCAACAGGCCCTGAAGAAACGATGACGGTGGGGAGCAACAGGCCCTGAAGAAACGATGACGGTGGGGAGCAACAGGCCCTGAAGAAACTGTGCCGATGGGCGCAACAGGCGTCTCCTTGCGGCTCTCGTCTCACCGCCGAGTTATGAGGCAGTCTCTAAATATAACCGTTCACCAACCTCTGCTCAGGGTCCCTTAGCAAACTGGACGGGGCCTCTATGGCCGCCTGTAGCGAGATCACGTCCCCAGGTGCCAGTGATGACAGGGCCGCAACTGTGGGAGAAGGCAGGGGGCAGTGTCCTGACCGCTGGAACGGAACAGTCTGTAGTCGCAGCGGGCACTGGAGGTCGCGGACTTGTCACAGCAGGGAGGGAAACAGCGGGGGGGCGGCTGTATGCGACCGTATGAGGGGAGCGGCCGCCGGTGAAAGTCTCTCACGTGTCACTTGTCGGTGAGTGCGCAGCTTTCCTTTCACAGACCCCTGTCGGTCTCTCCAGAACACAACGTACGCTCCCTCGGTCCTCTCTGTCTCATACAGCTTCCTGCCTGTTGTCCGGCTCTCTGTCAACTGACACCTGAGCGCGCCCCCTGCTCCTTTTATCCTAGCCCTGCCCCCTGTTGCCCTGACACCCTAAGTCATGTCTCTCCCTTTGTCATCCCCCTGATGTGATTCCTTCAGTTCCGGCCCAATCAGTATATGGGGGTCCTCCTCCCCACATCTACATATAGTAATAGTGCCCCCTCTGTGCCTCCATGTAGTAATAGTGCCCCCTCTGTGTCTACATATAGTAATAGTGCCCCCTCTGTGCCTCCATGTAGTAATAGTGCCCCCTCTGTGCCTCCATATAGTAATAGTGCCTCATCTGTGCCTCCATATAGTAATAGTGCCCCCTCTGTGCCTCCATATAGTAATAGTGCCTCCTCTGTGCCTCCATATAGTAATAGTGCCTCCTCTGTGCCTCCATATAGTAATAGTGCCTCCTCTGTGCCTCCATATAGTAATAGTGCCCCCTCTGTGCCTCCATATAGTAATAGTACCCCCTCTGTGCTTCCATGTAGTAATAGTGCCCCCTCTGTGCCTCCATGTAGTAATAGTGCCCCCTCTGTGTCTACATATAGTAATAGTGCCCCCTCTGTGCCTCCATGTAGTAATAGTGCCCCCTCTGTGCCTCCATGTAGTAATAGTGCCCCCTCTGTGCCTCCATATAGTAATAGTGCCCCCTCTGTGCCTCCATGTAGTAATAGTGCCCCCTCTGTGTCTACATATAGTAATAGTGCCGTCTCTGTGCCTCCATGTAGTAATAGTGCCCCCTCTGTGCCTTCATATAGTAATAGTGCCCCCTCTGTGCCTCCATGTAGTAATAGTGCCCCCTCTGTGTCTACATATAGTAATAGTGCCCCCTCTGTGTCGACATATAGTAATAGTTCCCCCTCTGTGCCTCCATATAGTAATAGTGACCCCTCTGTGCCTCCATATAGTAATAGTGCCCCCTCTGTGCCTCCATATAGTAATAGTGCCGCCTCTGTGCCCCCATGTAGTAATAGTGCCCCCTCTGTGCCTCCATATAGTAATAGTGCTGCCTCTGTGCCCCCATATAGTAATAGTGCCTCCTCTGTGCCTCCATATAGTAATACTGCCCCATCTGTGCCTCCATATAGCAATAGTGCCTCCTCTGTGCCTCCATATAGTAATAGTGCCCCCTCTGTGCCACCATGTAGTAATAGTGCACCTCTGTGCCTCCATATAGTAATAGTGCCTCCTCTGTGCCTCCATATAGTAATAGTGCCTCCTCTCTGCCTCCATATAGTAATAGTGCCCCCTCTGTGCCTCCATATAGCAATAGTGCCCCCTCTGTGCCTCCATGTAGTAATAGTGCCCCCTCTGTGCCTCCATGTAGTAATAGTGTCCCCTCTGTGTCTACATATAGTAATAGTGCCCCCTCTGTGCCTCCATGTAGTAATAGTGTCCCCTCTGTGTCTACATATAGAAATAGTGCCCCCTCTGTGTCTACATATAGTAATAGTGCCCCCTCTGTGCCTCCATATAGTAATAGTGCCCCCTCTGTGCCCCCATGTAGTAATAGTGCCCCCTCTGTGCCTCCATATAGTAATAGTGCTGCCTCTGTGCCCCCATATAGTAATAGTGCCTCCTCTGTGCCTCCATATAGTAATACTGCCCCCTCTGTGCCTCCATATAGTAATAGTGCCTCCTCTGTGCCTCCATATAGTAATAGTGCCCCCTCTTTGCCTCCATGTAGTAATAGTGCCCCCTCTGTGTCTGCATATAGTAATAGTGACCCCTCTGTGTCTCCATACAGTAATAGTGCCCCCTCTGTGCCTCCATGTAGTAATAGTGCCCCCTCTGTGTCTACATATAGTAATAGTGCCCCCTCTGTGCCTCCATGTAGTAATAGTGCCCCCTCTGTGCCTCCATGTAGTAATAGTGCCCCCTCTGTGCCTCCATATAGTAATAGTGCCCCCTCTGTGCCTCCATGTAGTAATAGTGCCCCCTCTGTGCCTCCATGTAGTAATAGTGCCCCCTCTGTGTCTACATATAGTAATAGTGCCCCCTCTGTGCCTCCATGTAGTAATAGTGCCCCCTCTGTGCCTCCATGTAGTAATAGTGCCCCCTCTGTGTCTACATATAGTAACAGTGCCCCCTCTGTGCCTCCATATAGTAATAGTGCCCCCTCTGTGCCTCCATATAGCAATAGTGCCGCCTCTGTGCCCCATGTAGTAATAGTTCCCCCTCTGTGCCTCCATATAGTAATAGTGCCGCCTCTGTGCCCCCATATAGTAATAGTGCCTCCTCTGTGCCTCCATATAGTAATAGTGCCCCCTCTGTGCCTCCATATAGCAATAGTGCCTCCTCTGTGCCTCCATATAGTAATAATACCCCCTCTGTGACTCCATGTAGTAATAGTGCCCCCTCTGTGCCTCCATATAATAATAGTGCCTCCTCTGTGCCTCCATATAGTAATAGTGCCTCCTCTGTGCCTCCATATAGTAATAGTGCCCCCTCTGTGCCTCCATATAGTAATAGTGCCCCCTCTGTGCCTCCATATAGTAATAGTGCCTCCTCTGTGCCTCCATATAGCAATAGTGCCTCCTCTGTGCCTCCATATAGTAATAGTGCCCCCTCTGTGCCTCCATGTAGTAATAGTGCCCCCTCTGTGCCTCCATATAGTAATAGTGCCTCCTCTGTGCCTCCATATAGTAATAGTGCCTCCTCTGTGCCTCCATATAGTAATAGTGCCCCCTCTGTGCCTCCATATAGTAATAGTGCCCCCTCTGTGCCTCCATGTAGTAATAGTGCCCCCTCTGTGCCTCCATGTAGTAATAGTGCCCCCTCTGTGTCTACATATAGTAATAGTGCCCCCTCTGTGCCTCCATGTAGTAATAGTGTCCCCTCTGTGCCTCCATGAAGTAATAGTGCCCCCTCTGTGCCTCCATGTAGTAATAGTGCCCCCTCTGTGCCTCCATGTAGTAATAGTGCCCCCTCTGTGTCTACATATAGTAATAGTGCCGTCTCTGTGCCTCCATGTAGTAATAGTGCCCCCTCTGTGCCTCCATATAGTAATAGTGCCCCCTCTGTGCCTCCAAGTAGTAATAGTGCCCCCTCTGTGCCTCCATGTAGTAATAGTGCCCCCTCTGTGTCTACATATAGTAATAGTTCCCCCTCTGTGCCTCCATATAGTAATAGTGACCCCTCTTTGCCTCCATATAGTAATAGTGCCCCCTCTGTGCCTCCATATAGTAATAGTGCCGCCTCTGTGCCCCCATGTAGTAATAGTGCCCCCTCTGTGCCTCCATATAGTAATAGTGCCGCCTCTGTGCCCCATATAGTAATAGTGCCTCCTCTGTGCCTCCATATAGTAATACTGCCCCATCTGTGCCTCCATATAGCAATAGTGCCTCCTCTGTGCTTCCATATAGTAATAGTGCCCCCTCTGTGCCTCCATGTAGTAATAGTGCACCTCTGTGCCTCCATATTGTAATAGTGCCTCCTCTGTGCCTCCATATAGTAATAGTGCCTCCTCTCTGCCTCCATATAGTAATCGTGCCCCCTCTGTGCCTCCATATAGCAATAGTGCCCCCTCTGTGCCTCCATGTAGTAATAGTGCCCCCTCTGTGCCTCCATGTAGTAATAGTGCCCCCTCTGTGTCTACATATAGTAATAGTGCCCCCTCTGTGCCTCCATGTAGTAATAGTGCCCCCTCTGTGCCTCCATATAGTAATAGTGCCCCCTCTGTGCCTCCATATAGTAATAGTGCCCCCTCTGTGCCTCCATATAGTAATAGTGCCCCCTCTGTGTCTCCATATAGTAATAGTGCCCCCTCTGTGTCTCCATATAGTAATAGTGCCCCCTCTGTGTCTCTATGTAGTAATAATGCCCCCTCTGTGCCTCCATATAGTAATAGTGCCCCCTCTGTGCCTCCATATAGTAATAGTGCTCCCTCTGTGTCTCCATATAGTAATAGTGCCCCTCTGTGCCTCCATGTAGTAATAATGCCCCCTCTGTGTCTCCATACAGTAATAGTGCCCCCTCTGTGTCTCCATATAGTAATAGTGCCCCCTCTGTGTCTCCATGTAGTAATAGTGCCCCCTCTGTACCTACATATAGTAATAGTGCCCCCTCTGTGTCTACATATAGTAATAGTGCCCCCTCTGTGTCTCCATATAGTAATAGTGCCCCCTCTGTACCTACATATAGTAATAGTGCCCCCTCTGTGTCTCCATGTAGTAATAGTGCCCCCTCTGTGTCTCCATATAGTAATAGTGCCCCCTCTGTGCCTCCATATAGTAATAGTGCCCCCTCTGTGTCTCCATGTAGTAATAGTGCCCCCTCTGTGTCTACATATAGTAATAGTGCCCCCTCTGTGCCTCCATGTAGTAATAGTGCCCCCTCTGTGCCTCCATATAGTAATAGTGCCCCCTCTGTGCCTCCATATAGTAATAGTGCCCCCTCTGTGTCTCCATATAGTAATAGTGCCCCCTCTGTGTCTCCATATAGTAATAGTGCCCCCTCTGTGTCTCTATGTAGTAATAATGCCCCCTCTGTGCCTCCATATAGTAATAGTGCCCCCTCTGTGCCTCCATATAGTAATAGTGCTCCCTCTGTGTCTCCATATAGTAATAGTGCCCCTCTGTGCCTCCATGTAGTAATAATGCCCCCTCTGTGTCTCCATATAGTAATAGTGCCCCCTCTGTGTCTCCATATAGTAATAGTGCCCCCTCTGTGTCTCCATGTAGTAATAGTGCCCCCTCTGTACCTACATATAGTAATAGTGCCCCCTCTGTGTCTACATATAGTAATAGTGCCCCCTCTGTGTCTCCATATAGTAATAGTGCCCCCTCTGTACCTACATATAGTAATAGTGCCCCCTCTGTGTCTCCATGTAGTAATAGTGCCCCCTCTGTGTCTCCATATAGTAATAGTGCCCCCTCTGTGCCTCCATATAGTAATAGTGCCCCCTCTGTGCCTCCATGTAGTAATAGTTCCCCCTCTGTGTCTCCATATAGTAATAGTGCCCCCTCTGTGCCTCCATATAGTATTAGTGCCCCCTCTGTGTCTCCATGTAGTAATAGTTCCCCCTCTGTGTCTCCATATAGTAATAGTGCCCCCTCTGTGCCTCCATATAGTAATAGTGCCCCCTCTGTGCCTCCATATAGTAATAGTGCCCCCTCTGTGTCTCCATGTAGTAATAGTGCCCCTTCTGTACCTCCATATAGTAATAGTGCCCCCTCTGTGTCTCCATGTAGTAATAGTGCCCCCTCTGTGTCTCCATATAGTAATAGTGCCCCCTCTGTGCCTCCATGTAGTAATAGTGCCCCCTCTGTGCCTCCATATAGTAATAGTGCCCCCTCTGTGTCTACATATAGTAATAGTGCCCCCTCTGTGTCTCCATGTAGTAATAGTTCCCCCTCTGTGTCTCCATATAGTAATAGTGCCCCCTCTGTGCCCCCATATAGTAATAGTGCCCCCTCTGTGTCTACATATAGTAATAGTGCCCCCTCTGTGTCTCCATGCAGTAATAGTGCCCCCTCTGTGCCTCCATATAGTAATAGTGCTCCCTCTGTGCCTCCATATAGTAATAGTGCCCCCTCTGTGCCTCCATATAGTAATAGTGCCCCCTCTGTGCCTCCATATAGTAATAGTGCCCCCTCTGTGCCTCCATATAGTAATAGTGTTCCTCTGTGCCTCCATGTAGTAATAGTGCCCCCTCTGTGCCTCCATATAGTAATAGTGCCCCCTCTGTGCCTCCATATAGTAATAGTGCCCCCTCTGTGCCTCCATATAGTAATAGTGCCCCATCTATTGTTGTAATAAATAATCACAATTTTTGGCACTCATCTTGTTGCACAGATGAAGAATTTTTATTTGCAGTCACAAATATATAGACGTTTCGGCTGTGTCACCAAGCCTTCATCATTAACCAGACGCTCCTGTCTCTATAACTTTCTGGACATTATAATGTGGAACCAGTAGTGCATTAGGTTCTATTGGAGGTGCTGCCATCCATCATGTTAGAACTGGTATGTAACCTGTAAAATTCAAAGAAAAGGGGTAGTGGAGAGATATTCCAAACCGGATCATATACGGGATTAATAGATCTGTGACTTTGAAAAGCCCCAAAGGTTGGAACCATCAGAAGTTGGCATAAACGTCCTATAGCTGTGCCGGAAGGGAATTGTCCCAAAGGGGATTACTTGTGGGAATGTTAAATCCTGTGACTCATAGGAAACCTCCAATTTCGGGTTGTAAGAACAGCAGCTGGCTGTAGTTTCAAATGAGGCCGGGGTCACACTGTCGAGGAATACGGGAGAGTGAGAGGCGCTAGCACCACGCATTACACACGGACCAATGATTCTCTATGGGGTCACTCGCACCAGCCGTATATTTCTCATCCGTATTCTACGGTCCGTGCCAATCGCAGCATGCTGGGACTGTCAGCGTACTACGCCCGTAGTACGCCAATGCAAGTCTATGGGTGCGCAAAAAATACGGATTACACACGGACCACACGTGTGACTTGCGAGCAATACGCAGGTCTTTTGGCTGATGACAGGAAATGGGCCAATCCATCATCAGGAAGCCTAGACATGCAAATGAGCTCAAAAAGACATCCCGGAAGTACGCCTCCACGGAGTACAGCAGCGTCATGGCGTCCACTTATCTTAACGTGGAAATACTAATTGTCCTGGTGCAGGAGCGTCCCGAACTATGGGACCAACGTGATGCCCATTATGCCAACTGGGCAAGAAAGGAGGAGTCATGGAGGCGCATATGTCGCCAGATGTACCATGACTTTGGTGATCGGCCACGTGAGGAGCAGCAGAAAATTCGTAAGTACAATCCAAAACATGAGTAAACCTTAGCACACAACAAAAAAGGAATCTAGAATAAGCCCCCCCCTTCCTGTCCTTCTCCTTTTTTCCTCATGAGGCCGTTAGATTTTGATGTGACACGTGGTTTCACATAGTGATAATTTGGGTTTAGGCCACAAGCTCCTCATCCTCCTAGACAAACCAATTATTAAGTGTAGCTATTTGATACATCAACTAAAGACACCCTGTGTATCGGCCCAATTACATATGCCACCATGGGTAGAAAGCACACCCCAGAAGGCCCCATGCCTAGGATACTGGTAGCAAATGTGACCTCTCAAATATGTGAATTTCACAATATTTCCTGTCACACTGCAGTGGAAGATGTGATGAGACGCTGGCGAAGCATCTGGGACCAGTACCGCCGGGAACGTCAGCAGCGGTCCAGGAGTGGGGATGCGGGCTACGTCAAAAGAAAATATATATATTACAACCGGCTCTCCTTCCTTGCCCCAATTCTGGATCTGAGACCGTAAGTAGATACCTCACACCACATTACACAGATACCTAGTTTTGGCCCTGTAAAGTATTTATTTTTGGCTCTGTTCTATTTCTTCACAGAACTCAGTCCAACCTTACGGACAGAGGCACTGGCTCAGAAACCGACCCCATCATTGATCCTGGGTCTGCAGGGGAAGAGGTGGCTGGCCCATCTTCTCCCCCTACTAGGAGCAGGGGTGAGGAATCAAGTCAGGATGTTCCATTGTCTGCGCCCCAAAGCCCACCACCAGGACCATCTGGTGCTGCTGCTGCTGCATCAGCACCAGCAGAGGATCAGGGCAATATCAGCAGCAGCCCAACTGGCCACATCCTGGGCTCCCCTCAGCCTGCTGCCACATCCCGGCGAGGAAGAAGCCAATACCTGCCCCTGATACCCGCACTAATGTGGACACTGGGGTCCTGAATTATTTAGCCAGAGTTAACACTGATGATGGGGAGGAGGCATACTCTCGCAGCCTGGCCAATTATCTCCGTGCCCTTTCCCGTGAGGTCAGGCTCCATATTAGAGGATGCTTTCAGATCCTGCTTGATGCCTGCACATACCCCAATACGCCCTACGAACTATTTGAATACATTGAGAGGTGGCAGCTTTCACCACGAAATCTCATGCGCCTTAGGCACCCCCCACAAATGCAAGCTCAAGCAGGATCTGAGGATCCTCAAATACGTGTGCCTACACCTCACCCCCTTCCTCCCTCTACCCAACCTTCTAATCAGCAGCCAAAAATATCAGCCTCTAGCCAACCCCACCAATATGGCCACTTGTACCCACCCAGTGTTGGAGGCTGGTCCCAACCTGGTTGGGGACGATATGGCTATCTTGGTGGGTATGAGCCACGTGCCTACCACAGCCAACAAGATGCCCCTCCCCATCATTACTCTGGCCAGTATCCCCAACAGTCCCAGGAGGCAGGACAATTCCAACATCATGGGTAACAGTATGGCCCCACACAGGGCGATGTTGGCCACAGTGTCCAGCAGCACCCACAGGCTGCTCTTCCACGTTCCCCTTCCCCAACCTATGAGGATTTCTAAGTATGTGGCCACAATCAGTCTGATGGCCGTAGATGTCCAGTGCGGTTTAACTGGTGCTCCAAATACAAAGGAAAAAACAGGTGGTCTCCATCACCAAACTTTGTTAAAAAATTTAACACTCAAATTTTTCCACAATGTTTTCCAATCATATTAATAATCCATCATGACAGGCAAGGCTACCTCACGCCTTTCAGACAGATATTACATGTCTGTACAAAAGAGAATATTTCACCGCGCTATGCTGTAAAATGAAAGGATGAAAATACACTACTCACTTGCTAACGCCTAGGAAAGGCGTGCTGGCCTTAGTGAAGTAGTCACCTTTTTTGCTAGCAATCTATAGTAACAAATGAAGGCGACCAGCCTTCAGAATATCACGCTCTCTCTATGTCTTAACAAGTGAGTTTTGTTTTTTCATCCTTTCTAGTATAGCATGGTTAAATATTCTCTGTTCTACAGACAGGTAATATCTGTGTGAAAGCCGTGAGGTAGCCTTGCCTGTCATGGTGGAATCTTTCTATGATTGGAAAACATTCTGAAGAAATGTGAGTGTTATCTTTTAGCATTAATTTTGGTTATGGAGATCACCTCTTTTTTTCCTTTGTATTGAAATATTCTCATGCAGCAATGTTGTTATTGCCTAATTTTTTTGGGGTTTTGTTATATAATGTTACTTTTCAAAAAAGTTTTATAATGCAAAAAGGGCAATTTGGCCCATTGCCAAAGTTTCCTTATGGCAATATTATGTTTGCCTTTAAGAAAAAAAAGCAAAAAGGCAAAACTAAAAATTTGTTACTACAGTTAACGTCTCTGTGTGATTTCTCAAAAACCCTGTCAACATACTAACATACAATAACCAATGCAATGAAACAGTCATAGAAACATAAGGGGTTGAGTAATACATATTTAGACACACTTAAAGAAACAAATTATAACATAGACACAGCATGCTCTTGCCAAGAAGTTTCCCCCTCAGGTGAGATAAAGTAATTCGTGAAAATATCACGCACTTTGAGGCCAGAGAGCGGTCTACGTTGAGGGATGATAGGTGGTCTCACCCTGCGCACATTGTCCGGCCTACGCACAACACCATCAGAGGAGGAACAATCATGTATCCTGGTGAAGTTATGAAGAACCACACAGGCTTTAACTACCTCATTAACATTCTGTTCACTCAGCTGAATGGCAGACTGGAGGACCCGCCATTTGGCACAAAGAATGCCAAGGAACACTCCACCAGTCGCCGAGCACATGATAGGCGCAAGTTAAAAATTCTGCGCCTGTGGTCAAGGTTGCGGCTGGGATATGGCCTCATGACATTGCGCGATAACTGAAAGGCCTCATCTGCCACAAGGACATAAGGGACTGATTCTTCAGGGGAGCCTGGTAGCTGGCGTGGTGGTGGTAGATCCAACTGGTTGGTGCGTAGCCGCCGAGCCATAAAGGAAGTATTGAAGACTCTAGAGTCTCCCGTCCTTCCATAGGCCCCAATGTCAACAATTATAAACTTGTATTGAGGGTCGGCCAGAGCCAACAATACAACAGAAAAGTATTGTTTATAATTGAAGAATTGGGAGCCAGAGTTCGGCGGCTTACGCACCCGGATATGTTTGCCATCCAGGGCCCCAATACAATTTGGAAACTGGCATTCCTCCTCAAAGTCCCTAGATATCCTCAACCAGTCTTCCATCCTGGGCTCGGGCATGACCACTTGATGGAGTCTTGTCCAGATTTCACTACATGTCGACCTGACTATGCCAGAAATGGTAGATCTTCCAATCAGAAACTCATGGTGGAGGGCGGCATAAGACAGGCCAGTGGACAGGAAGCTGTAGAACAACAGAAAAGGAAGATTTTAGAATGCAGAAAGTCCAAAAACATCAGTTACATGCCGACCAAACTTGGTAGGAATTGAGATAGAATAACACACACATATTTGGTGGCACAATGACTAAGTGATATGCAGGACATATTAGATCTAACATTCTGGTGTGTAAGTTGAACCATATTTGGAGTAAGATGAGGGCATTAAACTTACTCAAAAAAGGCAACAATTCAAACTTTGGTCAACACATCATGAACATAGAGAATGTGGCTGTGTAGTACATACCGTATTGTGAGTAGAAGTCGCTCCTCTGCAGATATGGCTTTGCGCATCCTTGTGTCCTGGTAGGTGATCCCAGGGCGCACTGTCTCCAAGAGTCGATCAAATGTTGCAAGGCTCATGCGACAGTATTGGTAGAATTTCACTGGATGCTCCCGCAGAGAAGAATAGAGGCGGTGAAAATGACCTCTTGTGAGTCGTTGCCTCAAAAGTGGATGGACCCACATGCGTCTCCTCCTCCGCGGATCCACTATCACTGTGTATGGTTGCCCAAAGCGGCGTGACAAAAGCCAGGTAAAGAGAACCTGCTCAGTTGTGTTGAATCTCAGACCCTCTGCCATGCTGCACATACAACACCAACACACCTCGTGAAGACAAGGTCACAAATGGACAGAATGGAGGCAGCCACCTGTTCCTGAGCCAATAAATAGGGTTCAGGCTAATGATTTAAATAGTTAGCAGGCCTCAAAACTGTTAAATGTCCATTTTGCAAGGCTGCGAGAAAGTCTCGCCATACGGATGCTGGCGTGCGCAAAATACGCAACCACACCTTGCTTACGGATGACCTACGGAGCACTATTTAGGGGTCATTCATCCATTTTACGTCTGTAATCTACGGACCGTATTTTGCACAGGTTAGTGTGACCCCGGCCTGACTGTGTCGTTGGTGGGTGGTGGCAGGACCTGTGTAAACGGGGCATCCACCGCTGGTGTGGCAGGTCTGTGCCTCCATGCAGTAATAGTGTCCCCTCTGTGCCTCCATATAGTAATAGTGCCCCCTCTGTGCCTCCATATAGTAATAGTGCCCCCTCTGTGCCTCCATATAGTGATAGTGCCCCCTCTGTGCCTCCATGTAGTAATAGTTCCCCCTCTGTGCCTCCATATAGTGATAGTGCTCCGTCTGTGCCTCCATATAGTGATAGTGCTCCGTCTGTGCCTCCATATAGTATTAGTGCTCTCTCTGTGCCTCCATATAGTAATAGTGCCCCCTCTGTGCCTCTTCATAGTAAAAGATCCACCGTAGGTGCTTAAAAATAGAAATAGTGCTCCTTGTGTGCCGCCATATGATAATTGGACAGTCTGCGCCTCCATATAGCTAAAGTTCTCCCTCTTTGCCTCCATATAGTAATAGCGCCCCTTCTGTGCCTCCATATACTAAATAGTGCCCCCTCTGTGCCTCTGTATAGTAATAGTGATCCAGTGCCTCCTCTGTGCCTCCATGTAGTAAAAGTGCCCCCTCCATATAAGAATACTGACATCTCTGTGCCTCTGTAACGTATTAGTGCCCCCTCTGTGCCTTTTTGTCATAGAAAACATTTAAATCCATAAGACATCTGTAGGGAGGGGGCATCTACCCCTCCTCCTCTCTCACACAAAATTCAAGGAGAAATAGCTTATAATGTAAGAGTTTCCTTGAAGTAGAATTATACAATTGACCTTTGGGTAAAAGGAAATCAGTGGTAGTTAAGTAGTGAGAAAACTAATTATTACTCCATGTGAAGTCCAGACTCCTTGATGTGGACTGGTAATTAAGTTTGGTATATTTGCTGTGAAAGGACATGAAGTTTGGGGTTTGTTTGATTAAGGGAGGAGCAGTAGGCTGTTCTCAGGATGAAGCTGCTATCGTGAAAGAACTTCATCCAGACTTTGTGTCTTCAATGTACAGTTGTGAATATTGGGGTTTGTATAGATCCAGTGTTGATGGGACATACTGTACATTTTCAACTTCAGGACTAATCGGGGAAGAATATGTATATTTTTTCATAACTGTGAGACCTGCCTATAAGCCCCAAATCAATAGTGGCCGGATTGCTGACAACAGCCATGCCATGCCATGCCATGCCATGTTTCCTATGTATGAAAAGGGAAAATCCCGATAAAGAATATGGCAGTGGCATTGCATGCCTGTGATCTTCAGGTGTGAAGATATTGTGAATGTTGGAAGTTTCATAATTTTTTGGAAACTGAAGCCACAACCCATGTCCAGCTCTGTTGTGAGTCATCACGGGGAGGTGTGGGAGTAAATTAGGTGCTGATAAAAGGACATGGCGAGTTATGATCTGTGTTCTATTCAGAGTGACACACAGCAGTGTATGCGTGATCCACGGTCACTGGACAGTTCCAATGGAAGCGCTCTCCTTTGCTGATCTCTGAGTCAGCTCTGTGACCAGTGTAGTAAGTTACTACATTAATCCATTTTATGTTATGTAGCTATATATGCTGTATTGTTTGTTAAAGCTTTTTTTGTGTATATTTTTTTTATAAACATTGCTTATTGTTCTGGATTAAATATAAAAGTTCTGTTCTGTAAACCGCACCCCAGTCATGCACTACCAATAAACGACTGGTGGTGGCAGCAAGTAGCTCTTGGGTTATTGTGGAGCTGGCAGTGACCATACCGGAGTATATATAGTCCCTGTGTTGGAATCGGAGGTGTATATACTGTACCATACGCTCACTGTGAGCTCCCCAGTAGGAGTAGAACCAGCTGCAGCCTCGTCCATTAATTGTCAACTGCGTAATTATCCTGACAATAGGGGGCAGCAGCGGGCTGGTGTGGTGGGTTCAGCGTGACCCTCCTGGCTGCGATCTCTGACACTTTTCATGGTAAAAAAATAAAATGTGCCACTCCGCAACAAGTGGTGACGGCCTCTTCATCCTCACTGCGGTCTCCAGCCCGGTGCAGACACAGAGAGACACATTATGCAGCGTGCTACGCAAGCCATGGCAACATTCGGCCATACCCCGATCCACGTCCATTTACCATTTCTTACTTCCCCGGCAGGCGGAGATGTCAGAGGGCGCTAGTGATGAGAGACATTCAGCAGATGCTGACTCAAATCCGGGACTGTCTGCTGTATCCAGGACAGGCGGCACTAGAGATGAGCGCGGATTCCCGGGTCTCCGGTCCAGCGTGCAGATCAGAGGTACCTGACGGCTGGACAGGAGGCCGTGAATCTCTCATCTTCCGGGGACCCCGCCATCTTCTGATCCCCAGGGTCGGAGTGACGTCCTCTGTGCGTCCGGCTCTTCTCTAGTTGGGTCCTGGGGATTATTGTTTGCTCCTTCATTCACAGTCAGAGCCGCCAGAACTTTCTCATCCTTATGTAGCGTCACTATACGACATCTGTAAGGCCGTGTTCACACGGTGCAGAAATCCTGCAGGAACTGCACCAAACACATGTAATAAAAAACACCACTGCATCTTTAAGAACAAAATCAAAGCTTTTCTTTAGTATTAGGGCTATGTCCACATGTTGCGGAATTGCCGCTGGAATTCCGCAACTCCCTGCCGCGGGAAATGCGCTAGAATTCTGCATGCGTAATTCCCGCAATTTTCCCGTGAAAAACTTGCGTTTTGCAAGCGATCTGTAGCATCACTTGGAAAACTGATATAGTGTTTGACGAGTGTGACCAACTTTTTACTATAGAGGCGGCCTATGCGGCATTAATAGCAAAAAGATATCAAGTTAAAAATAATAAAAAATCGTGTTCTTCTCACCTTCCGGCGTCCCACGCAGAGTTCCAGATCCTCGCGATGCTCCCGGCAACTCCCGTTCGCAGCGTTTACATTTTCGTGGTGAAAAAACGCGGCAAAAACGCATAAAATCCGGGGGAATTCCGGACGTGAGCACATAGCCTAAAAAAGCGTTAAAACCGCGGATTCACATCTGCACCAAAAACGAATCAGATAAGGGGGAACACGCATAAAAGAACCGCAGCAAACACGCCATGATCCGAGGAGATTGCTATTGTGTGGTGCGGATCCTGCAGAAATGAGCGCGCACGATACGTGTGAACACGGCCTCTACTGAACCCACCATTCACCGATCACCGTAAATAATCGGATTGCTGCGCTGTGCGGACCGATCACAGGGGCACAGATGCAGGGCATTTGCTAATCGGCAATGCTCTTTTTTTTTTTTTTTTTTAAAGCAAATTAAAAAATAACATTATTGTAATTGTTTTTTAATATTTTCAAATTTTATTGGAAGAAAAAAAAATCTGTTTAACCCCTTACCGACACCGACCGTAATAGTACACTAATGTCAGTATCCTCCGCATTGATCCGAGCTCCAGCGGTGAGCTCACAACTTTCCCGGCACATGTCAGCTGTTTTGAACAGGTGACATGTGCCCACAATATGCACAGGAATCGCGATCCACCCGCGGCTATTAACTAGTTAACTGCCGCTGTCAAACGCTGACAGTGACATTTAAATGGCACTTCCGGCCATCGGGCCATAAATATGCACACCGTTGACCTGCGTCACATGATAGCGGCTCACCAGTGTGTCAGCTTGACAACCAGAGGTCTTCTGCAGATCTCTATTGTTGTCAGTGCCAGATTGCTATGCGCGCCACCCAGTGGTCGGCACTCGTAGCAAATCAGTAATTCTGCTACATAGAGGTGATCTGCTCATCACCTGTATGTAGCAGAGCCGATCAGGTTATGGCAGCTTCTAACCTCTCATGGAGAATATTGAAGCATGGCAAAAGTAAAAAAAAGTGTTTAAAAATATAAGAAAATAAAAGTTTAAATCACTCCTCTTCGCCCCATTCAAAATAAACCAATAAAAAAATCCCATATACATGTACTTGGTATCGCCGCGTTCAGAATCGCCCGATCTGTCAATAAAAAAAGGATTAACCCGATCGCTAAACGGCGTAATGAGAAAAAAGTCAAAACGCCAGAATTACTTTTTTTAGTCGCCGTAACATTGCATTAAAATGCAATAACAGGCAATCAAAAGATCGTATCGGAACCAAATTGGTAACATTAAAAATGTCAGCTCGGCGCAGAAAAAATAAGCCCCCACCCAACCCAAGGTCATGAGAAATGGAGACGCTGCGGGTATTGGAAAATGGCGCAATTTTTTTTTTTTGTTAGCAAAGTTTCGAATTTTTTTCACCACTTAGATCAAAGAGAACCTAGACATGTTTGGAGTCTGTGAACTCGTAATGACCTGGAGAATCATCATGGCAGGGCAGTGTTAGCATTTAGTGAACCTAGCAAAAAAGCCAAAAAAAAAAGTGTGGGACTGCACTTTTTTTTTGCAATTTCACCGCACTTGGAATTTTTTTTCCTATTTTTTTTAGTACACAACATGGTAAAACCAATAGTGTAGTTCAAAAGTACAATTCGTCCCGCAAAAAACGAAGCCCTCACATGGCCATATCGATGGAAAAATAAAAGAGTTATGGAACTGGGAAAGAGGGGAGCGAAAAAAGAAAATGCAAAACTGAAAAAAGCTTCAGTCATGAAGGGGTTAATTCTGGAACACAGAGACCTAGAAATACACTGCTATATACAATGTATCTCTATGTTCAATCTGCCTGTGGAGTCAGAGCCTGCAATCCACACCAAGTAGGCCAAATTCTCCCACTGCCATCGCCAGAGCCTGGCGCTCAGCAGCTGCAGCTCCTGCCGGAGGCGTAGCTAGGGTTTTGGTGCCGGGGAGCGAAATGTCTGAGTGGCCGCTAACCAGGTAGCCATGACTACTGCTATAGTAGCGCACCCACAGTGCGGATGTAGGAGAACCTCAACTGAGAAGAATCTATACAGTCACTGATATTACTGCCATACAGTGACATATATTGGTAGATACAGTTGTGCTCAAAAGTTTACATACCCCCGCAGAATTTTGCGCTTCCATGCGGTCGCCGCACGCATCACATCGCCGCATGCGTGCGCATCCGCATACAGCGCATGTCCCTGCGTACCTAGTGTTAAAGATAGCTAAGCAGGGAAACTGCTGGACGCATGCGGTGGTAGGCGGAGTGTGGGCGGAGTTTCACGGAGGAAGGAAAGAAGGAAGTGGCTTCCAAACGAAACCCTCCTGAACGCTAGAATGAAACTAGCCTTAGACGATGGTGCAGACAACAAGGATTCAGATTCCTGGACCACGGTGTGAATTACCTGTACGATGGACTCCTCGCCAGAGACAGATTCCACCCAGGGCGGGCGTTAGGGGCAGGCAGCCCAGGCAGCTGCCCAGGGCTCCCGCTCCCCCAGGGGCCCCCAGCTAGCGGCACATCAAGCAGCCGCTATGGGGCCCATGTGGCAGGGGGGCCCGCCTGCCCCCAGCTCCAACTCCCCCCGCCGCTGCATTGAACTATACCGGCGTCATAAACGCCGGTACAGTTCACAGCATTGATGGAGGAGAGTCAGCTGACATACCCGCTCCCATCATTCCTCTCTGCCTCTGACACTGTGGGTGCGCGATGACATCATCACGCACTCGCTGTGTGCCAGGCAGAGCAGGCTGAGGCAGGAGCCAGGAGCAGCGTGGGCACGAGGAGAAGGTGAGGAGTGTTTTTTTTTTTAATGTAACAGTACTGGACTGTGGGCTATTCTCTGGGGGGGGAGAGATGTGGGGCTGTGCTGCATACCATGGTGCTGTGTTGTGTATCATGTGGGGCTGTGCTGCATACCATGGTGCTGTGCTGTGTACCATGTGGGGCTGTGCTGTGTATCATGTGGGGCTGTGCTGTGCATCATGTGGGGCTGTGCTGTGCATCATGTGGGGCTGTGCTGTGTATCATGTGGGGCTGTGCTGTATACCATGGTGCTGTGCTGTGTATCATGTGGGGCTGCGCTGTGTACCATGTGGGGCTGTGCTGTGCATCATGTGGGGCTGTGCTGTGCATCATGTGGGGCTGTGCTGTGTACCATGTGGGGCTGTGCTGTGTACCATGTGGGGCTGTGCTGTGTACCATGTGGGGCTGTGCTGTGCATCATGTGGGGCTGTGCTGTGTATCATGTGGGGCTGTGCTGTATACCATGGTGCTGTGCTGTGTATCATGTGGGGCTGCGCTGTGTATCATGTGGGGCTGTGCTGTGTATCATGTGGGGCTGTGCTGTGTATCATGTGGGGCTGTACTGCATACCATGGTGCTGTGCTGTGTACCATATGGGGCTGCGCTGTGTATCATGTGGGGCTGTGCTGTGTATCATGTGGGGCTGTGCTATGTATCATGTGGGGCTGTGCTGTATACCATGGTGCTGTGCTGTGTACCATATGGGGCTGCGCTGTGTATCATGTGGGGCTGTGCTGTGCATCATGTGGGGCTGTGCTGTATACCATGGTGCTGTGCTGTGTACCATGTGTGGCTGCGCTGTGTACCATGTGGGGCTATGCTGTGTACCATGTGGGGCTGTGCTGTGTATCATGTGGGGCTGTGCTGTGCTGTGTACCATGTGAGGCTGTGCTGTATACCATGTGGGGCTATGCTGTGTACCATGTGGGGCTATGCTGTGTACCATGTGGGGCTGTGCTGTATACCATGTGGGGCTGTTCTGTGTACCATGAGGGGCTGTGCTATATGCGATGTGAGGCTGTGCTATATACTATTTGGGCTGTGTTATATACTTTGTGGCTGTGCTATATACTATGAGGGGGTACATTATACATTATATCAAATCAAATCAAATTTATTATCGCCAAGTACATATTACATATATACAAGGAATTCTTTGAGGCAAAGAGGCAACATAATATATAACAACAGATACAACAAGTAACATCTAACAAGACAGATACAGTATATAGTCTACACATGACGATTTAATTGTTGAACAGAGAGTGGATAGAAGCTGTTCATATGGCGGTTGGTGCTGCATTTGGGGACTCTGAAGTGACGTCCTGAAGGGAGTAGTTGGAATGAGGAGTGTCCCGGGTGAGAGGGATCGGATGAAATTTTCAATGCGTGGGATCGAATACTCTTATCATAAAGATCCTGGATTTTAGGCAGGGGGGAGCCTATAATTCTCTCTGCTGTTCTGAAAGTCCTTTGTAAGCGGAGTTTGTCATGCGCAGTGGCTCCCCCATACCAGACTATCAGAGAGGAACAAATCACAGATCTGATGACAGCATTAAAGAATAAGATCAGCAGATTCTTAGACAAACCATATCTTTTCAGCTGACGCAGGAAGAACATCCTCTGTTGTGCTTTTCTTATAACAGCATCCACGTTTTTCCCCCATTTAAGATCATGAGAGATGATAACACCAAGGAATTTGGTCTCTGTGACCCTAAGAACCACTTCGTCATGGATGTAGATTGGAAGTATCTCATGTTGATCTTTCCTAAAATCCACAACCATCTCAGCAGTTTTTTTAGTGTTGAGTACAAGATTATTGGCTTTACACCAGTCACATATTCTTTTCACCTCACTCCGATACAAGTCTTCAGCATTTCCCCTGATGAGTCCAATCAGTGTCATATCATCGGCAAATTTCTATGGGGGAGGCTGTGTTATATATGGGGGGCTACATTATATTCTATGGGAAGGTGGGCTGTGTTATATTCTATTCAGGGCTACATTATATTCTATGGGGATGCTGTATTATATTTATTATATCCTATGGGGGGATGATCGCATCATACTCTATGATGGGGCTACGTAATACTCTATGAGGAGGATACATTATATTCTAAGGGGGGCTGCATTATATTCTATGGGGGGGCTAGATTATATTGTATGGTGGCTTCATTATACTTTATGAGAGGGGCTGCATTATATTCTATGGGGGGTTACATTATATTCTGTGGGGTGGCTGCATTATGCTCTAAGGAGTGGCTGCATTATACTATAAGAGGGGGGCTGCATTATATTCATGGGCTAACAAGCATTTCCCCATGGGGGTACATTTTTAAAAAATATGCTATGGGCATCATAGACACCCTTGCCAAAAATTGGACTGCCTGTAGCAGCACAGAACACGTTAACCCTGGTCATCTAGTGTCAGAGAATGAGGAGATTGCAAGGGGGTGGTGCTGTTATGGACAGTAAGAGACACGCTGCCACTTTAAGAGACAGCATCCCCTTGATTGTTTTGGAACGTTCTGCTCTCCCCTGCAAAAGACTGAGTGATGTTCTGCCAAGACTGGAGAGGGGAGGGGTTGGAGCCTGCGTGTGCGTTCTGAGCTGAAGCTGCAAGAGACAGCTGCTGTGAAAAGAGGACGCACAGCCTGAGACTTACTGAACTTGTGAGATTGTACAAACTCTTCTGGGATAGCAAGGGATCAATCAGGCAGGGAAAGGCTAATTATAAGAGAAGGATTGAACTGAAAATGTCACAGAAAAGGATCCATGAAGTCTGGGAGGGTCTAAAGTCTATATCTGGGCATAGACAGACTGTCTCCAGGATGGTTGTAGATAAAGAGGGGCTTAAGCCCCCGTTACACACTGCGACATCGCTGTGTCTGATACTTACCTCCTACCGGCTCCCCCGCTGGTTATCGCTGATCGCGCGAGAAACTGCTGGACCATTCCTCGTCGTCCACTTCCTGCGGCGCTTCCTGCTGTGACGATGAGCGACACGTGGAGCCGTGCGGGAGGACGCAGGATCGCCTGGTGTGACAGGTAAGTAGCGATCCCCGTCCCCTGCGATGTCGCTGGTGAGATCTGCCTGAGTCGCAGCTCACTAGCGACCACCTAGCGATTCACCAGCGATCCTGACCGCGTCATATCGCTGGTCGGGATCGCTGGTGAGTCGCTGGGTGTAACAGTACCCTTAATGAACTTAATCTATTCTTTAACAGATTTAATCACACACTGGCTGCTCCTGCCCCTACATACCATTCACACCTCTCTGCTACAATAACCTCACCCCCTGCTGCAACTTGTCAACTGAGCCAGGGTCTGTTCTTCACAAGTACCCAGGTAGCAAAGGATCTGAATAAGATCAAAGTTTTGAAGGCTGCAGGTCCTGACGGCATCAGTGCAAGGCTAATCAAAACCTGCGGGCACCAGCTGAGTGAGATCATTACATATCTGTTCAATATGAGCCTGAGAATGGGTATAGTACCACAACTGTGAAAATTATCGTGTGTGGTACCAGTTCCGAAGAAACCTTATCCGAAAGACCTTAATGACTATAGACCTGTAGCATTGACATCACACCTGATGAAGGTATTAGAGAGATTGGTTCTCACACGTCTCCGTCCTCTAGTGAGCTCGGATATGGACCCTCTCCAGTTTGCCTAGAGGCCGGGCATTGGTGTGGATGATGCCATTATCCACCTTCTAGATAGGACTCTCTCTCACCTGGAGAAACCTGGGAACACTGTGAGAATAATGTTCTTCGATTTCTCTAGTGCTTTTAACACCATACAGCCAGGTCTACTGAGAGACAAGCTGGGCCTTGTTGGCGTGGACCTCCAACTCTCCACCTGGATCCTTAACTACCTCACGAACCGACCTCAGTTTGTAAAGGTTCCGGACAGTGTGTCAGACACGGTGATCTGCAATACAGGGGCACCTCAAGGTACAGTTCTTGCCCCTTTTCTCTTCACAATGTACACTGCGGATTTTAGGTGCAACTCATCTAGCTGCTACTTGCAGAAGTATTCTGATGACTCTGCAATAGTAGGCCTCATCACAGGAGGAGTTGAAAGAGAGAACAGAGACACTAACCAAGCTTTTGTGGAGTGGTGTCAGAGGAACCACCTTAGGATTAATTCCGGGAAGACCAAGGAATTGGTGGTGGACTTTCGCAAGGGCAAAAATCCACCAGTAGTGGTGAACATTCAGGGAAATGACATTGAGATAGTCGACACCTATAAGTACCTTGGTGTGATCCTCAATAATAAGCTTGACTGGGCCCATCACTTGGATGCAGTGTGCAGGAAGGGCCAAAGCAGGCTTTATCTGCTCAGAAGGCTGAGAGCCTTCGGAGTTAGAGGGGCACTCCTTGCATCCTTCTTCAACTCTGTTGTGTCATCAGTCATCTTCTTTGGTGTGGCGTGCTGGGGTAGTGGCATATCAACCAGGGACAGGAATAGGCTGGACAAACTGATTAGAAGGGCCAGCTCTGTCCTGGGATGCCCCCTTGACCCAGTTCAGGAAGTAGGCGACAGGAGGATACTGGCCAAGGTGAGCTACATGGTGCAGAATGATTCCCATCCCATGCATGAGACCGTGACAAAGATGTGCAGTACTGTCAGTGACCGGCTACTTCATCCTAAATGTGAGAGGGAGCGCTATGGAAAGTCCTTCCTTCCTGCTGCAGTTAGGCTGTATAACCAGCACTGTCCAAAACAGAGAACGACCCAAACAGGGAACTGATAGATCCAAAGTTGTGACAGTCCGGTTACATTTTTTTTTTTTTTTCTTCGTATATGTACCTACCTACTGTCAATGTAATGCCTTTATGCATCTGTATCTGTACTTGTTCCTGCCTTGCTGCTGTAATGCTCTCAATTTCCCCATGGTGGGACGATTGAAGGATTATCTTATCTTAAGCAAAGGTGGCTGTCCTGTGCTATTGTGAGAAGCCACAAAGAGACCGAGAAAGGAATAAACAGTTTCCAGGAACACCTCCCGGACCCTCAAGCAAGGAGAAGACCACGTTTCACAGATCTTCCAGACAGACATGCGCACCATCGTACAGGACTGCTGGGGGCCCCCGGGACTGGACTGGAGTCCCTAACACTACTGTGAGTTTAACCCCGTTTGTGCACATGTTAGCGCCTAGGGTAGGCTTCAATAGACAGAACATGGCAGCAGTGTGGCCTGTGTAGCAGAGGCCAGGGAGGCTACAGCTAGAGAAGCATCATTCTGTGCTCATTGTTTTGTTTGATCTGTAATAGTTGGATCACCGTGCTATTTGACGGCCCAGCTAAATAAAGGGGGCTTCACTGTCCTCATCTACATCCATAGACATTAATATGGAGGAAAGTATGTGCCCCCCACATCCACCTTCGGGGGCTTCACTGAGCTCATCTACATCCATAGACATTAATATGGAGAAAGTATGTGCCTCCCACATCCACCTCCGGGGGCTTCACTGTCCTCATCTACATCCATAGACATTAATATGGAGAAAAGTATGTGCCCCCCACATCCACCTCCAAGGGATTCTCTGTCCTCATCTACATCCATAGACATTAATATGGAGAAAGTATGTGCCCCCCACATCCACCTCTGGGGGCTTCACTGTCCTCATCTACATCCATAGACATTAATATGGAGAAAGTATGTGCCCCCCACATCCACCTCCGGGGGCTTCACTGTCCTCATCTACATCCATAGACATTAATATGGAGAAAGTATGTGCCCCCCACATCCACCTCCGGGGGCTTCACTGTCCTCATCTACATCCATAGGCATTAATATGGAGAAAGTATGTGCCCCCCACACCCACCTCCGGGGGCTTCTCTGTCCTCATCTACATCCATAGACATTAATATGGAGGAAAGTATGTGCCCCCCACATCCACCTTCGGGGGCTTCACTGAGCTCATCTACATCCATAGACATTAATATGGAGAAAGTATGTGCCTCCCACATCCACCTCCGGGGGCTTCACTGTCCTCATCTACATCCATAGACATTAATATGGAGAAAAGTATGTGCCCCCCACATCCACCTCCAAGGGATTCTCTGTCCTCATCTACATCCATAGACATTAATATGGAGAAAGTATGTGCCCCCCACATCCACCTCCGGGGGCTTCTCTGTCCTCATCTACATCCATAGACATTAATATGGAGAAAAGTATGTGCCCCCCACATCCACCTCCATGGGATTCTCTGTCCTCATCTACATCCACAGACATTAATATGGAGAAAGGATGTGCCCCCCACATCCACCTCCGGGGGCTTCTCTGTCCTCATCTACATCCATAGACATTAATATGGAGGAAAGTATGTGCCCCCCACATCCACCTCCATGGGATTCTCTGTCCTCATCTACATCCACAGACATTAATATGGAGAAAGGATGTGCCCCCCACATCCACCTCCGGGGGCTTCTCTGTCCTCATCTACATCCATAGACATTAATATGGAGGAAAGTATGTGCCCCCCACATCCACCTCCGGGGGCTTCACTGTCCTCATCTACATCCATAGACATTACTATGGAGAAAGTATGTGCCCCCCACATCCACCTCCGGGGGCTTCACTGTCCTCATCTACATCCATAGACATTAATATGGAGGAAAGTATGTGCCCCCCACATCCTCCTCCGGGGGCTTCACTGTCCTCATCTACATCCAGAGACATTAATATGGAGAAAAGTATGTGCCCCCCACATCCACCTCCATGGGATTCTCTGTCCTCATCTACATCCACAGAATTAATATAGAGAAAGTATGTGCCCCCCACATCCACCTCCGGGGGCTTCTCTGTCCTCATCTACATCCATAGACATTAATATGGAGGAAAGTATGTGCCCCCCACATCCACCTCCGGGGGCTTCTCTGTCCTCATCTACATCCATAGACATTAATATGGAGGAAAGTATGTGCCCCCCACATCCACCTCCGGGGGCTTCACTGTCCTCATCTACATCCATAGACATTAATATGGAGAAAGTATGTGCCCCCCACATCCACCTCCGGGGGCTTCACTGTCCTCATCTACATCCATAGACATTAATATGGAGGAAAGTATGTGCCCCCCACATCCACCTCCGGGGGCTTCTCTGTCCTCATCTACATCCATAGACATTAATATGGAGAAAGTATGTGCCCCCCACATCCACCTTCGGGGGCTTCACTGAGCTCATCTACATCCATAGACATTAATATGGAGAAAGTATGTGCCCCCCACATCCACCTCCGTGGGCTTCACTGTCCTCATCTACATCCATAGACATTACTATGGAGTTGCTTCTGTGCAGGTATAACGCCTCCAGGTCTTCTGGGATTTCTCCAGATCAATTGTGGCATGAGACCCTGATGTTGGGGGTCCGTGTTCACATTCACCGTGGTGTCGGATGGGGTCCGGGCTCTGTTGGCCGCTCATGTTCTCTCCCCCATGTCTGTATGGAGCTTGTGCACTGGGCACAGTCATGGCGGACAGATAACGGTCTTCCCCAAATTGTTCCCACTAAGGTGAAGCTACAATTGTCTACAATGTCTTGTGCTGAAGATGAAGATTTCCTTTCTCTGGAGCTGAGGGTCCGCGGCCGCCCCCTGATAACAGCACTTAGCATTATCCTCCTCCGCAGTAAAGCTGAGGCCGTTATACACCGGTGCAATGGATCCAATATTTTTGTCTTGGGGTGCGAATTGTACATAGTGGTGGTAGTGGTTCATCCTGCTGGGTGTGATCGGCTGCCATTGTCGGGTGGGTATATATCGGGTGTCGGCTTCTTCTTAAACTCTGTTAATAATTCTATTGTTCCTGAAATCTGAGCTCAAGGTAAAGAAAACAGGAATAATTAATCTGTGAAATGTGTAGGAGGGAAGGAAAACAGCTCAACCTCATCTGGTTACTGATTGCTGACATTCCTGCGGTGTTGGTGTGCTACACTACAGATCCCTGCACCTGCGTGCTATGTATAGTAATGGCAGGGCCAGGATGGGGCATCACCTACCACTGGGCGGTCATGTTGTTATGCACGTCTGTAGTAATATTAGGCCACACTGTGGTAGTGTCATCATGTGTACCGTGTATTATTACTATGTGTGTATTGTGTATTATTACTATGTGTGTACTGTGTATTATTACTATGTGTGTACTGTGTATTATTACTATGTGTGTACTGTATATTATTACTATGTGTGTATTGTGTATTATTACTATGTGTGTACTGTATATTATTACTATGTGTGTATTGTGTATTATTACTATGTGTGTACCGTGTATTATTACTATGTGTGTATTGTGTATTATTACTATGTGTGTATTGTGTATTATTACTATGTGTGTACTGTATATTATTACTATGTGTGTATTGTGTATTATTACTATGTGTGTACTGTATATTATTACTATGTGTGTATTGTGTATTATTACTATGTGTGTACCGTGTATTATTACTATGTGTGTACTGTGTATTATTACTATGTGTGTATTGTGTATTATTACTATGTGTGTACCGTGTATTATTACTATGTGTGTACTGTGTATTATTACTATGTGTGTACTGTATATTATTACTATGTGTGTATTGTGTATTATTACTATGTGTGTACTGTGTATTATTACTATGTGTGTACTGTGTATTATTACTATGTGTGTATTGTGTATTATTACTATGTGTGTACTGTATATTATTACTATGTGTGTACTGTGTATTATTACTATGTGTGTACTGTGTATTATTACTATGTGTGTACTGTATATTATTACTATGTGTGTACTGTGTATTATTACTATGTGTGTATTGTGTATTATTACTATGTGTGTACTGTGTATTATTACTATGTGTGTACTGTGTATTATTACTATGTGTGTACTGTGTATTATTACTATGTGTGTATTGTGTATTATTACTATGTGTGTACTGTATATTATTACTATGTGTGTATTGTGTATTATTACTATGTGTGTACTGTGTATTATTACTATGTGTGTACTGTATATTATTACTATGTGTGTATTGTGTATTATTACTATGTGTGTACTGTATATTATTACTATGTGTGTACTGTGTATTATTACTATGTGTGTACTGTGTATTATTACTATGTGTGTACTGTATATTATTACTATGTGTGTATTGTGTATTATTACTATGTGTGTACTGTGTATTATTACTATGTGTGTACTGTATATTATTACTATGTGTGTATTGTGTATTATTACTATGTGTGTACTGTATATTATTACTATGTGTGTATTGTGTATTATTACTATGTGTGTACCGTGTATTATTACTATGTGTGTACTGTGTATTATTACTATGTGTGTATTGTGTATTATTACTATGTGTGTACCGTGTATTATTACTATGTGTGTACTGTGTATTATTACTATGTGTGTACTGTATATTATTACTATGTGTGTATTGTGTATTATTACTATGTGTGTACCGTGTATTATTACTATGTGTGTACCGTGTATTATTACTATGTGTGTACTGTGTATTATTACTATGTGTGTACCGTGTATTATTACTATGTGTGTACTGTGTATTATTACTATGTGTGTATTGTGTATTATTACTATGTGTGTACCGTGTATTATTACTATGTGTGTACTGTGTATTATTACTATGTGTGTACTGTATATTATTACTATGTGTGTACCGTGTATTATTACTATGTGTGTACTGTATATTATTACTATGTGTGTATTGTGTATTATTACTATGTGTGTACCGTGTATTATTACTATGTGTGTATTGTGTATTATTACTATCTGTGTACCGTGTATTATTACTATGTGTGTACTGTGTATTATTACTATGTGTGTATTGTGTATTATTACTATGTGTGTACCGTGTATTATTACTATGTGTGTACTGTGTATTATTACTATGTGTGTACCGTGTATTATTACTATGTGTGTATTGTGTATTATTACTATGTGTGTATTGTGTATTATTACTATGTGTGTACCGTGTATTATTACTATGTGTGTACTGTGTATTATTACTATGTGTGTATTGTGTATTATTACTATGTGTGTACTGTGTATTATTACTATGTGTGTATTGTGTATTATTACTATGTGTGTACCGTGTATTATTACTATGTGTGTATTGTGTATTATTACTATGTGTGTACTGTGTATTATTACTATGTGTGTACCGTGTATTATTACTATGTGTGTACTGTGTATTATTACTATGTGTGTATTGTGTATTATTACTATGTGTGTACCGTGTATTATTACTATGTGTGTACTGTGTATTATTACTATGTGTGTACTGTATATTATTACTATGTGTGTACCGTGTATTATTACTATGTGTGTACTGTATATTATTACTATGTGTGTATTGTGTATTATTACTATGTGTGTACCGTGTATTATTACTATGTGTGTATTGTGTATTATTACTATCTGTGTACCGTGTATTATTACTATGTGTGTACTGTGTATTGTTACTATGTGTGTATTGTGTATTATTACTATGTGTGTACCGTGTATTATTACTATGTGTGTACTGTGTATTATTACTATGTGTGTACTGTGTATTATTACTATGTGTGTATTGTGTATTATTACTATGTGTGTACCGTGTATTATTACTATGTGTGTATTGTGTATTATTACTATGTGTGTACTGTATATTATTACTATGTGTGTACCGTGTATTATTACTATGTGTGTACTGTATATTATTACTATGTGTGTATTGTGTATTATTACTATGTGTGTACCGTGTATTATTACTATGTGTGTATTGTGTATTATTACTATCTGTGTACCGTGTATTATTACTATGTGTGTACTGTGTATTATTACTATGTGTGTATTGTGTATTATTACTATGTGTGTACCGTGTATTATTACTATGTGTGTACTGTGTATTATTACTATGTGTGTACTGTGTATTATTACTATGTGTGTATTGTGTATTATTACTATGTGTGTACCGTGTATTATTACTATGTGTGTACCGTGTATTATTACTATGTGTGTACTGTGTATTATTCCTATGTGTGTACTGTGTATTATTACTATGTGTGTACTGTGTATTATTACTATGTGTGTACCGTGTATTATTACTATGTGTGTATTGTGTATTATTACTATGTGTGTACCGTGTATTATTACTATGTGTGTACTGTGTATTATTACTATGTGTGTATTGTGTATTATTACTATGTGTGTACTGTGTATTATTACTATGTGTGTACTGTGTATTATTACTATGTGTGTACTGTATATTATTACTATGTGTGTATTGTGTATTATTACTATGTGTGTACTGTGTATTATTACTATGTGTGTACTGTATATTATTACTATGTGTGTACCGTGTATTATTACTATGTGTGTATTGTGTATTATTACTATGTGTGTACCGTGTATTATTACTATGTGTGTATTGTGTATTATTACTATGTGTGTATTGTGTATTATTACTATGTGTGTACTGTGTATTATTACTATGTGTGTACCGTGTATTATTACTATGTGTGTACCGTGTATTATTACTATGTGTGTATTGTGTATTATTACTATGTGTGTACCGTGTATTATTACTATGTGTGTACCGTGTATTATTACTATGTGTGTACCGTGTATTATTACTATGTGTGTACTGTGTATTATTACTATGTGTGTACTGTGTATTATTACTATGTGTGTATTGTGTATTATTACTATGTGTGTACTGTATATTATTACTATGTGTGTACTGTGTATTATTACTATGTGTGTATTGTGTATTATTACTATGTGTGTACTGTGTATTATTACTATGTGTGTACTGTGTATTATTACTATGTGTGTATTGTGTATTATTACTATGTGTGTACCGTGTATTATTACTATGTGTGTACTGTGTATTATTACTATGTGTGTACTGTGTATTATTACTATGTGTGTATTGTGTATTATTACTATGTGTGTACTGTGTATTATTACTATGTGTGTACTGTATATTATTACTATGTGTGTACTGTGTATTATTACTATGTGTGTACCGTGTATTATTACTATGTGTGTACTGTGTATTATTACTATGTGTGTATTGTGTATTATTACTATGTGTGTACCGTGTATTATTACTATGTGTGTACTGTGTATTATTACTATGTGTGTACCGTGTATTATTACTATGTGTGTACTGTGTATTATTACTATGTGTGTACTGTATATTATTACTATGTGTGTATTGTGTATTATTACTATGTGTGTACTGTATATTATTACTATGTGTGTATTGTGTATTATTACTATGTGTGTACCGTGTATTATTACTATGTGTGTATTGTGTATTATTACTATCTGTGTACCGTGTATTATTACTATGTGTGTACTGTGTATTATTACTATGTGTGTATTGTGTATTATTACTATGTGTGTACCGTGTATTATTACTATGTGTGTACTGTGTATTATTACTATGTGTGTACTGTGTATTATTACTATGTGTGTATTGTGTATTATTACTATGTGTGTACCGTGTATTATTACTATGTGTGTACCGTGTATTATTACTATGTGTGTACTGTGTATTATTACTATGTGTGTACTGTGTATTATTACTATGTGTGTACTGTGTATTATTACTATGTGTGTACCGTGTATTATTACTATGTGTGTATTGTGTATTATTACTATGTGTGTACCGTGTATTATTACTATGTGTGTACTGTGTATTATTACTATGTGTGTATTGTGTATTATTACTATGTGTGTACTGTGTATTATTACTATGTGTGTACTGTGTATTATTACTATGTGTGTACTGTATATTATTACTATGTGTGTATTGTGTATTATTACTATGTGTGTACTGTGTATTATTACTATGTGTGTACTGTGTATTATTACTATGTGTGTATTGTGTATTATTACTATGTGTGTATTGTGTATTATTACTATGTGTGTACTGTGTATTATTACTATGTGTGTATTGTGTATTATTACTATGTGTGTACTGTGTATTATTACTATGTGTGTACCGTGTATTATTACTATGTGTGTATTGTGTATTATTACTATGTGTGTACTGTGTATTATTACTATGTGTGTACCGTGTATTATTACTATGTGTGTACTGTGTATTATTACTATGTGTGTACTGTGTATTATTACTATGTGTGTATTGTGTATTATTACTATGTGTGTATTGTGTATTATTACTATGTGTGTACTGTGTATTATTACTATGTGTGTATTGTGTATTATTACTATGTGTGTACTGTGTATTATTACTATGTGTGTATTGTGTATTATTACTATGTGTGTACTGTGTATTATTACTATGTGTGTACCGTGTATTATTACTATGTGTGTACCGTGTATTATTACTATGTGTGTACCGTGTATTATTACTATGTGTGTATTGTGTATTATTACTATGTGTGTATTGTGTATTATTACTATGTGTGTACTGTGTATTATTACTATGTGTGTATTGTGTATTATTACTATGTGTGTACCGTGTATTATTACTATGTGTGTACTGTGTATTATTACTATGTGTGTACCGTGTATTATTACTATGTGTGTACTGTGTATTATTACTATGTGTGTACCGTGTATTATTACTATGTGTGTACTGTATATTATTACTATGTGTGTATTGTGTATTATTACTATGTGTGTACTGTATATTATTACTATGTGTGTATTGTGTATTATTACTATGTGTGTACCGTGTATTATTACTATGTGTGTATTGTGTATTATTACTATCTGTGTACCGTGTATTATTACTATGTGTGTACTGTGTATTATTACTATGTGTGTATTGTGTATTATTACTATGTGTGTACCGTGTATTATTACTATGTGTGTACTGTGTATTATTACTATGTGTGTACTGTGTATTATTACTATGTGTGTATTGTGTATTATTACTATGTGTGTACCGTGTATTATTACTATGTGTGTACCGTGTATTATTACTATGTGTGTACTGTGTATTATTACTATGTGTGTACTGTGTATTATTACTATGTGTGTACTGTGTATTATTACTATGTGTGTACCGTGTATTATTACTATGTGTGTATTGTGTATTATTACTATGTGTGTACCGTGTATTATTACTATGTGTGTACTGTGTATTATTACTATGTGTGTATTGTGTATTATTACTATGTGTGTACTGTGTATTATTACTATGTGTGTACTGTATATTATTACTATGTGTGTATTGTGTATTATTACTATGTGTGTACTGTGTATTATTACTATGTGTGTACTGTGTATTATTACTATGTGTGTATTGTGTATTATTACTATGTGTGTATTGTGTATTATTACTATGTGTGTACTGTGTATTATTACTATGTGTGTATTGTGTATTATTACTATGTGTGTACTGTGTATTATTACTATGTGTGTACCGTGTATTATTACTATGTGTGTATTGTGTATTATTACTATGTGTGTACTGTGTATTATTACTATGTGTGTACCGTGTATTATTACTATGTGTGTACTGTGTATTATTACTATGTGTGTATTGTGTATTATTACTATGTGTGTACTGTGTATTATTACTATGTGTGTATTGTGTATTATTACTATGTGTGTACTGTGTATTATTACTATGTGTGTACCGTGTATTATTACTATGTGTGTACCGTGTATTATTACTATGTGTGTACCGTGTATTATTACTATGTGTGTATTGTGTATTATTACTATGTGTGTACTGTATAGTAGTATTATGTGTGTATTGTGTATTATTACTATGTGTGTATTGTGTATTATTACTATGTGTGTACTGTGTATTATTACTATGTGTGTATTGTGTATTATTACTATGTGTGTACTGTATAGTAGTATTATGTGTGTACCGTGTATTATTGCTATGTGTGTACTGTATAGTAGTATTATGTGTGTACTGTATAGTAGTATTATGTGTGTACTGTGTATTATTACTATATGTGTATTGTGTATTATTACTATGTGTGTACTGTATAGTAGTATTATGTGTGTATTGTGTATTATTACTATGTGTGTACTGTATAGTAGTATTATGTGTGTACTGTGTATTATTACTATGTGTGTATTGTGTATTATTACTATGTGTGTACTGTATAGTAGTATTATGTGTGTATTGTGTATTATTACTATGTGTGTACTGTATAGTAGTATTATGTGTGTACTGTGTATTATTACTATGTGTGTATTGTGTATTATTACTATGTGTGTACTGTATAGTAGTATTATGTGTGTATTGTGTATTATTACTATGTGTGTACTGTATAGTAGTATTATGTGTGTACCGTGTATTATTACTATGTGTGTACCGTGTATTATTACTATGTGTGTATTGTGTATTATTACTATGTGTGTACTGTGTATTATTACTATGTGTGTACCGTGTATTATTACTATGTGTGTACCGTGTATTATTACTATGTGTGTACCGTGTATTATTACTATGTGTGTATTGTGTATTATTACTATGTGTGTATTGTGTATTATTACTATGTGTGTACTGTATAGTAGTATTATGTGTGTACTGTGTATTATTACTATGTGTGTACTGTATAGTAGTATTATGTGTGTACTGTGTATTATTACTATGTGTGTACTGTGTATTATTACTATGTGTGTATTGTGTATTATTACTATGTGTGTACTGTATAGTAGTATTATGTGTGTACTGTGTATTATTACTACGTGTGTACTGTATAGTAGTATTATGTGTGTACTGTGTATTATTACTATGTGTGTACTGTGTATTATTACTATGTGTGTATTGTGTATTATTACTATGTGTGTACTGTATAGTAGTATTATGTGTGTACTGTGTATTATTACTATGTGTGTACCGTGTATTATTACTATGTGTGTACCGTGTATTATTACTATGTGTGTACTGTGTATTATTACTATGTGTGTACTGTATATTATTACTATGTGTGTATTGTGTATTATTACTATGTGTGTACCGTGTATTATTACTATGTGTGTACCGTGTATTATTACTATGTGTGTATTGTGTATTATTACTATGTGTGTATTGTGTATTATTACTATGTGTGTACTGTGTATTATTACTATGTGTGTATTGTGTATTATTACTATGTGTGTACTGTATAGTAGTATTATGTGTGTACTGTGTATTATTACTATGTGTGTACCGTGTATTATTACTATGTGTGTACCGTGTATTATTACTATGTGTGTACTGTGTATTATTACTATGTGTGTACTGTATATTATTACTATGTGTGTATTGTGTATTATTACTATGTGTGTACCGTGTATTATTACTATGTGTGTACCGTGTATTATTACTATGTGTGTATTGTGTATTATTACTATGTGTGTATTGTGTATTATTACTATGTGTGTACTGTGTATTATTACTATGTGTGTACTGTGTATTATTACTATGTGTGTATTGTGTATTATTACTATGTGTGTACTGTATAGTAGTATTATGTGTGTACTGTGTATTATTACTATGTGTGTACCGTGTATTATTACTATGTGTGTACCGTGTATTATTACTATGTGTGTACTGTGTATTATTACTATGTGTGTACTGTGTATTATTACTATGTGTGTACCGTGTATTATTACTATGTGTGTATTGTGTATTATTACTATGTGTGTATTGTGTATTATTACTATGTGTGTACTGTATAGTAGTATTATGTGTGTACCGTGTATTATTACTATGTGTGTACTGTATATTATTACTATGTGTGTATTGTGTATTATTACTATGTGTGTACCGTGTATTATTACTATGTGTGTACCGTGTATTATTACTATGTGTGTATTGTGTATTATTACTATGTGTGTATTGTGTATTATTACTATGTGTGTACTGTGTATTATTACTATGTGTGTACCGTGTATTATTACTATGTGTGTATTGTGTATTATTACTATGTGTGTACCGTGTATTATTACTATGTGTGTACTGTATAGTAGTATTATGTGTGTACTGTGTATTATTACTATGTGTGTACTGTGTATTATTACTATGTGTGTACTGTGTATTATTACTATGTGTGTACCGTGTATTATTACTATGTGTGTACTGTGTATTATTACTATGTGTGTACTGTGTATTATTACTATGTGTGTACTGTGTATTATTACTATGTGTGTATTGTGTATTATTACTATGTGTGTATTATGTATTATTACTATGTGTGTATTATGTATTATTACTATGTGTGTACTGTGTATTATTACTATGTGTGTATTGTGTATTATTACTATGTGTGTACTGTGTATTATTACTATGTGTGTACTGTGTATTATTACTATGTGTGTATTATGTATTATTACTATGTGTGTACTGTGTATTATTACTATGTGTGTACTGTGTATTATTACTATGTGTGTATTGTGTATTATTACTATGTGTGTATTGTGTATTATTACTATGTGTGTATTGTGTATTATTACTATGTGTGTACTGTGTATTATTACTATGTGTGTACTGTGTATTATTACTATGTGTGTATTATGTATTATTACTATGTGTGTACTGTGTATTATTACTATGTGTGTACTGTGTATTATTACTATGTGTGTATTGTGTATTATTACTATGTGTGTATTGTGTATTATTACTATGTGTGTATTGTGTATTATTACTATGTGTGTACTGTGTATTATTACTATGTGTGTATTGTGTATTATTACTATGTGTGTATTGTGTATTATTACTATGTGTGTACCGTGTATTATTACTATGTGTGTACCGTGTATTATTACTATGTGTGTATTATGTATTATTACTATGTGTGTACTGTGTATTATTACTATGTGTGTACTGTGTATTATTACTATGTGTGTACTGTGTATTACTATGTGTGTACTGTGTATTATTACTATGTGTGTACTGTGTATTATTACTATGTGTGTACCGTGTATTATTACTATGTGTGTATTATGTATTATTACTATGTGTGTACTGTGTATTATTACTATGTGTGTACTGTGTATTACTATGTGTGTACTGTGTATTATTACTATGTGTGTACTGTGTATTATTACTATGTGTGTACTGTGTATTATTACTATGTGTGTACTGTGTATTATTACTATGTGTGTACTGTGTATTACTATGTGTGTACTGTGTATTATTACTATGTGTGTATTATGTATTATTACTATGTGTGTACTGTGTATTATTACTATGTGTGTACTGTGTATTATTACTATGTGTGTATTGTGTATTATTACTATGTGTGTACTGTGTATTATTACTATGTGTGTACCGTGTATTATTACTATGTGTGTATTATGTATTATTACTATGTGTGTACTGTGTATTATTACTATGTGTGTACTGTGTATTACTATGTGTGTACTGTGTATTATTACTATGTGTGTATTATGTATTATTACTATGTGTGTACTGTGTATTATTACTATGTGTGTACTGTGTATTATTGCTATGTGTGTACTGTGTATTACTATGTGTGTACTGTGTATTATTACTATGTGTGTATTATGTATTATTACTATGTGTGTACTGTGTATTATTACTATGTGTGTACTGTGTATTATTACTATGTGTGTACTGTGTATTACTATGTGTGTACTGTGTATTATTACTATGTGTGTATTATGTATTATTACTATGTGTGTACTGTGTATTATTACTATGTGTGTACTGTGTATTATTACTATGTGTGTACCGTGTATTATTACTATGTGTATACTGTGTATTATTACTATGTGTGTACCGTGTATTATTACTATGTGTGTACCGTGTATTATTACTATGTGTGTATTATGTATTATTACTATGTGTGTACTGTGTATTATTACTATGTGTGTACTGTGTATTATTACTATGTGTGTACTGTGTATTATTACTATGTGTGTACCGTGTATTATTACTATGTGTGTACTGTATATTACTATGTGTGTATTGTGTATTATTACTATGTGTGTACCGTGTATTATTACTATGTGTGTACCGTGTATTATTACTATGTGTGTACTGTATATTACTATGTGTGTATTGTGTATTATTACTATGTGTGTATTGTGTATTATTACTATGTGTGTACTGTATATTACTATGTGTGTATTGTGTATTATTACTATGTGTGTATTGTGTATTATTACTATGTGTGTACCGTGTATTATTACTATGTGTGTACTGTATATTACTATGTGTGTATTGTGTATTATTACTATGTGTGTACTGTATATTACTATGTGTGTATTGTGTATTATTACTATGTGTGTATTGTGTATTATTACTATGTGTGTATTGTGTATTATTACTATGTGTGTACCGTGTATTATTACTATGTGTGTACCGTGTATTATTACTATGTGTGTACTGTATATTACTATGTGTATATTGTGTATTATTACTATGTGTGTACTGTGTATTATTACTATGTGTGTATTGTGTATTATTACTATGTGTGTACTGTGTATTATTACTATGTGTGTACCGTGTATTATTACTATGTGTGTATTGTATATTATTACTATGTGTGTACCGTGTATTATTACTATGTGTGTACTGTGTATTATTACTATGTGTGTACTGTATATTACTATGTGTGTACCGTGTATTATTACTATGTGTGTACTGTATATTATTACTATGTGTGTACTGTGTATTATTACTATGTGTGTACCGTGTATTATTACTATGTGTGTACCGTGTATTATTACTATGTGTGTACCGTGTATTATTACTATGTGTGTACTGTATATTATTACTATGTGTGTACTGTGTATTATTACTATGTGTGTACTGTATAGTAGTATTATGTGTGTACTGTGTATTATTACTATGTGTGTACTGTGTATTATTACTATGTGTGTACCGTGTATTATTACTATGTGTGTACCGTGTATTATTACTATGTGTGTACTGTGTATTATTACTATGTGTGTACCGTGTATTATTACTATGTGTGTATTGTGTATTATTACTATGTGTGTACCGTGTATTATTACTATGTGTGTATTGTGTATTATTACTATGTGTGTACCGTGTATTATTACTATGTGTGTATTGTGTATTATTACTATGTGTGTACCGTGTATTATTACTATGTGTGTACCGTGTATTATTACTATGTGTGTACTGTGTATTATTACTATGTGTGTATTGTGTATTATTACTATGTGTGTACCGTGTATTATTACTATGTGTGTACCGTGTATTATTACTATGTGTGTACTGTATATTATTACTATGTGTGTACTGTGTATTATTACTATGTGTGTACTGTATAGTAGTATTATGTGTGTACTGTGTATTATTACTATGTGTGTACTGTGTATTATTACTATGTGTGTACCGTGTATTATTACTATGTGTGTACCGTGTATTATTACTATGTGTGTACTGTGTATTATTACTATGTGTGTACCGTGTATTATTACTATGTGTGTATTGTGTATTATTACTATGTGTGTACCGTGTATTATTACTATGTGTGTATTGTGTATTATTACTATGTGTGTACCGTGTATTATTACTATGTGTGTACTGTGTATTATTACTATGTGTGTACCGTGTATTATTACTATGTGTGTACTGTGTATTATTACTATGTGTGTACCGTGTATTATTACTATGTGTGTACCGTGTATTATTACTATGTGTGTACTGTATAGTAGTATTATGTGTGTACCGTGTATTATTACTATGTGTGTACTGTGTATTATTACTATGTGTGTACCGTGTATTATTACTATGTGTGTACCGTGTATTATTACTATGTGTGTATTGTGTATTATTACTATGTGTGTACTGTGTATTATTACTATGTGTGTATTGTGTATTATTACTATGTGTGTACCGTGTATTATTACTATGTGTGTATTGTGTATTATTACTATGTGTGTACTGTGTATTATTACTATGTGTGTATTGTGTATTATTACTATGTGTGTACCGTGTATTATTACTATGTGTGTACCGTGTATTATTACTATGTGTGTACTGTGTATTATTACTATGTGTGTATTGTGTATTATTACTATGTGTGTACCGTGTATTATTACTATGTGTGTACTGTGTATTATTACTATGTGTGTACCGTGTATTATTACTATGTGTGTATTGTGTATTATTACTATGTGTGTACCGTGTATTATTACTATGTGTGTACTGTGTATTATTACTATGTGTGTACCGTGTATTATTACTATGTGTGTATTGTGTATTATTACTATGTGTGTACTGTGTATTATTACTATGTGTGTATTGTGTATTATTACTATGTGTGTACCGTGTATTATTACTATGTGTGTACCGTGTATTATTACTATGTGTGTACTGTGTATTATTACTATGTGTGTATTGTGTATTATTACTATGTGTGTACCGTGTATTATTACTATGTGTGTATTGTGTATTATTACTATGTGTGTACCGTGTATTATTACTATGTGTGTATTGTGTATTATTACTATGTGTGTACCGTGTATTATTACTATGTGTGTACTGTGTATTATTACTATGTGTGTACCGTGTATTATTACTATGTGTGTATTGTGTATTATTACTATGTGTGTACCGTGTATTATTACTATGTGTGTACTGTGTATTATTACTATGTGTGTACCGTGTATTATTACTATGTGTGTATTGTGTATTATTACTATGTGTGTACCGTGTATTATTACTATGTGTGTATTGTGTATTATTACTATGTGTGTACCGTGTATTATTACTATGTGTGTATTGTGTATTATTACTATGTGTGTATTGTGTATTATTACTATGTGTGTACTGTGTATTATTACTATGTGTGTACTGTATATTATTACTATGTGTGTACCGTGTATTATTACTATGTGTGTACTGTATAGTAGTATTATGTGTGTACCGAGTATTATTACTATGTGTGTACTGTATAGTAGTATTATGTGTGTACCGAGTATTATTACTGTGTTTATTGACGGCTCGACTAGCCAGTTGGTGACTGGGAGGTGCCGTAGTCTGCAGGTGTTCGCTATCCCCGGTAATGGCCATGCTTACTTATCTGAGCAGCTTCTCGCAGACCACTGCCAGACGTACAATTCATCTTGTGAGGTTTGTGCTCTCGGTGCCTTGAGTTCTATATGATTGATCTGTTGCCTGACCTTGGACTTTGTTCTGACCATCTGCCAGTTTAACCCCTTCAGCTCTGATCCGTTATCCTCCCGGTACTGTGACCTCGGAGCGTTACCTGACTACGCTTTTGTCTCCTTCTGTTTGTGATGTACCCTCCTGACTTCTGACCTTGGCCTCCTTGGCCACTCTGACTCACAGCTTGGCCAGAAGTGACTAGCATTATGTCTGGCTACTATGTTTTTCTTTTTCGCCAGTATGGATCCTGTTCACACGCTTTCTGACCAGGTGGCGAATTTGATGCAGATGACTCAGGATCTGGTGAAGGATTGCCAGAGTCTGGAATCATCTCAATATCAGTTGCAGGGTCAGATAAAAAAACTTGATGAAGACCTCCAATAGCCCCCCACTGCCGGCAGTGGCTGTGACGTCAGTACCCTCTGATGTACAGTTGATCTCTCCCGAACCTGTCATATCCCTCACTGATAAATTTTTGGGAGAGAAAGACCAGTTTAGGGTATTCAGGGAGAACTATGTTATTTTTTACCCTGCGCCCCGGTCGTCAGGAGAGGAGTTCCAGCGGTTGGGAATAATCATGTCCCTACTGCGAGAGGGTCCTCAGACTGGGCATTTTCTTTGTCCCCACAAGCCCCAGAACGGTTTTCAGTTGATGCCTTTTTTTGACAGTTTAGGTCTGATATATGACAAACCCGACAGAATCCAGGTCGCGGAGGCTAAAATCATGAATCTGGCACAGGGGGGTCGCACAGCTAAGGACTACTGTACTGAGTTCCAGCAGTGGTCCACAGAAGTTCTAAAGAACGATGCTGCTCTCAGGTGCCAGTTCCAAAGAGGCCTTTCCGAGACACTCAAGGATGCTCTGGTCCTCCATGACGCCCCTTGTTCTCTGATGGAGGCCATGACTCAGGCCATATGAATGGACCACAGAATCCGTGAGAGACATGGTGAACAGCATGCTGCGTGTTATACTTCCCTGCAACAGGTCCATTTACCCGAGGTTAGACTTGCCAGTCTTCATGTTGCAGAGAGAAGACTGAGACAAGATCTTGGGCTCTGTCTATACTGTGGTCTCTCTGGACATTTTCTTAAAAATTGCCCAACTTGTCCTCAAGCCACCAAAGCATTAGGAGAACGTCTGAGTCTAGGTGACGACCGAGGAGGTCACTCAGACTCCCAGATACCTTTTTCTTCCTCTGATAAAGTATTGATAAATACGATGATTTCCTTCGGGAACCAGGTGTTATAAACATTGACTGTGGGTCTGCTGCTAACTTTATTGATTCGGGACTGGTTCTGAAGTTAGGACCCGTCACACATAGCGACGCACCAGCGATCCCGACAATGATATGAACTTGTCAGGATCGATGGTGTGTCGCTACATGATCGCTGGTGAGCTGTCAGACAGGCAGATCTCAGCAGCGATCAGGACCAGCGACACGCGGGTATCAAGCGATGCACGTTGCTTAGTTACCCGTTGTGTACCTTGGTTACCAGCTCCTTGCACCAGCGCGCTGGTAACTAAGGTACATGGCAGTGAGACAGGGCAGGAGACAGGTAAGACATTTATATACATCTACTCCCTGTACATTTGGATTACAACAAATATTCACCATATGCATTTGTGTAATTTTAATCCTGGCCGCTGCATTCACACACATCCACCTCCCTGGCATTAACTCTCTACACTCCGTCCATATCGGCCCCTCGCTCCTTTCCCCTCCTATGTATAGCACTCACGCTCCTTTTACATTGCTACACAGCACAGATCCAGTCAGTCCCACCATTCAACATCAGAGACGCTCTCACAAATCACTTAACCATCTGCTCACTCTTTCTATCCTCCTTCTCCTAGTCGCAGGAGACATTGCTCCCAACCCTGGTCCCCCATGTTATAGAAAGTCAAACCCCCCCACTGCTACACTCAGAAACCCCTCTAATCTTATTAATGTTCCCTGCATGCCATCTGTCTCTCTTAATTGTGCCCTTTGGAATTCTCGCTCCGTGTGTAACAAACTCTCCTTCATCCATGACTTCTTCCTTTCTAATTCTCTTAACCTCCTGGCTCTTACTGAAACCTGGATCCAGCAGTCAGATACTACCGCTGCTGCTGCTCTTTCATACGGGGGGCTACACTTCTCTCATACCCCAAGATCAGACAATACAGCTGGTGGAGGCGTTGGTCTGCTCCTATCACCAAAATGTACCTTTCAGGTTATCCCTCAAGTACCCTCACTTGTCTTCCCTTCTCTTGAGGTCCATGCCGTCAGACTCTACACCCCCTTCTCCCTGCGAGTGGCGGTGGTGTATCGTCCTCCCGGCCCCTCCCATCAGTTCCTGGATCATTTTGCCACTTGGCTTCCGCATTTTCTCTCCTGTGACATCCCTACCCTCATCATGGGAGATTTCAACATCCCCATTGCTCTTCCCCTCTCCCCATCTGCTACTCACCTTTTATCTCTAACCTCCCCGTTTGGCCTTTTGTAGCTTACTAATTCTCCAACGCATGAAGACGGAAACTCCCTCGACTTGGTCTTCTCTCGGCTTTGTGCAGTGGATGATTTTGTAAACTCCCCTCTCCCGCTCTCTGACCACAATCTTCTTTCATTCTCTATAAAGAACTGCCAGGCTGCTCAGGTCACCCCCACTGTCCAGACTTATAGAAACATACAGGCCATTAACACCCAGAAACTTATGAAGAACTTGCAGCCATCATTGGCCCCTATCTCCTCCCTCTCATGTCCTGATTCTGCATTGAAGCATTACAATGAAACACTTCAAAGTGCCCTGGATGAATTTGCACCTCCTATACATAGAACACCACAAGACAGATGGCGACAACCCTGGCACACGGTGCGAACACGTTTCCTGCAGCGGTGCTCCAGGTGCGCCGAACATCTGTGGAGAAAATCCAATCTACCCGAAGATTTCATCCATTATAAGTAAATGCTTAGAACATACAACACTGCCCTTCACCTCTCCAAACAAACCTATTTCAACACCCTCATCACCTCACTGTCCAATAACCCGAAACGTCTCTGACACTTTTCATTCTGTATTCAACCCAAGAGTACAGGGCCCAACCACAGAGCTCCGAGCAGACGATCTGGCCAATTACTTCAAAGAAAAAATTGACCAGATCCGACAGGAAATTATCTCCCAATCACCTCATACCATGCACTGTCCTCCCTCCCCCACTGCATCTAACTCACTCTCTGATTTTGAACCAGTCACAGAAGAAGAAGTAAGCAGGCTCCTTGCATCTTCTCGCCCAACCACTTGCACCAGTGACCCATTTCCGTCACATCTACTCCAGACCCTTTCCCCTGCTGTCACCCCTCACCTAACTAAAATATTTAACCTCTCTCTCTCTTCTGGTATCTTTCCCTCCTCATTTAAGCATGCCATCATACATCCACTACTTAAAAAAACCATCCCTCGGCCAAAACTGTGCCGCTAACTATAGACCTGTCTCTAATCTTCCCTTCATCTCTAAACTCCTGGAACGCCTGGTCCACTCCCGTCTGATCCGCTATCTCTCTGATAACTCTCTTCTCGACCCTCTCCAATCCGGTTTCCGCTCTCTACACTCTACTGAAACTGCCCTCACTAAAGTCTCTAATGATCTACTAACAGCTAAATCTAATGGTCATTACTCCATGCTAATTCTCTTGGATCTCTCTGCAGCATTTGACACTGTGGATCATCAGCTCCTCCTCACTATGCTCCGTTCCATCGGCATCAAGGATACCGTTCTCTCCTGGTTCTCCTCCTATCTCTCTGACCGCTCCTTTACTGTATCTTTTGACAGCTCCTCCTCCTCTCACCTTCCCCTTACTGTTGGGGTTCCTCAAAGATCAGTCCTAGGCCCCCTCCTCTTCTCCTTGTACACTGCCCCAATTGGTAAAACAATCAGTAGATTTGGTTTCCAGTACCATCTCTATGCTGATGACACCCAATTATACGCTTCTTCTCCTGACATCACGCCAGCCTTTCTAGAAAACACCGGCGATTGTCTAAACGCTGTGTCTAATATCATGTCCTCACTATATCTGAAGCTGAACCTGTCAAAGACTGAACTCCTTGTGTTTCCTCCCGCTACTAATGTACCTATACCCGACATTGCCATTTCCGTGTGTGGTTCCACTATTACTCCCCAGCAACATGCCCGCTGTATTGGGGTCATACTTGATTCCGAGCTTTCATTCGCCCCCCACATTCGATCTCTTATCTGCATCTCAAAAACATTTCTAGAATTCGACCTTTTCTTACTTTTGAGTCTGCAAAAACTCTTACTGTTTCTCTTATTCATTCTCGTCTGGACTATTGTAACTCTCTTCTAATCGGTCTCCCTCTTACCAAACTCTCCCCTCTCCAATCTGTCTTGAATGCTGCAGCCAGGATCATATTCCTCACCAATCGTTACACCGATGCCTCTACCTTGTGCCAGTCATTACACTGGCTACCCATCCACTCCAGAATCCAGTATAAACGTATTACCCTCACCCACAAAGCCCTCCATGGCTCAGCACCACCCTACATCTCCTCCCTTGCTTCAGTATACCACCCTACCCGTGCCCTCGTTTCGGCTGATGACCTGAGGTTAGCATCCTCGATAATCAGAACCCCCACTCCCGTCTCCAAGACTATACACGTGCTACGCCAATTCTTTGGAATGCACTTCCCAGGTCAATACGAGTAGTCCCCAATCCCTACAATTTTAAGCGTGCCCTGAAAATGCATTTATTCAGACTGGCCTATCGCCTCAACACATTAACCTAATCTATCCCTGTGTGGCAGAGCCAAAAGTTTTACCATAACCAGGTTCCCCGCATCATGTTCCCACATGCTTTATGCCTCCATTAGCCCTCTGCATCTGTACTGTTACACACTTAACATTATGGCTGGTCCATACAATCAGGGCAACTGTTACCACCCACCTTTCGTGTCTCCCTCTTTCCTCATAGACTGTAAGCTTGCGAGCAGGGCCCTCACTCCTCTTGGTATTTGTTATGATCTATGTGATTATTGTTATGCTGTAATGTCTATTGTCTGTACAAATCCCCTATGAAATGTAAAGTGCTGCGGAATATGTCGGCGCTATAGAAATAAAATTTATTATTATTACACATCGGGTTTCTAAGTGCAGCGCGGCGCTTAGAAACTTGATGTTTACCTTGGTTACCAGCTCCAGCTCACTGATCGCTGGTCTCCCGCCTGTCACACACAGCGATGCGTACTGGCCAGCGGGAGACCAGTGATCAAAAAAATGTCCGGGCCATTCCAGGACGATCAGTGATAATCGGCAGGGGGGCCGGTCGCTGGTCAGTGTCACACAGCAATCTTGCTGGTGAGATCACTGTTGCGTCACAAAACTTGTGTCTCAGCAGCGATGTCACTAGCGATCTCGCTGTGTGTGACAGGGGCTTTAGGGTTAGGGACAGATAAGGGGGTTTTACACATAGTGATATCGCTATGTGTGATACCTCCGACCGGCTCCCCCGCTGTCCATCGCTGATCGCGCAGCTCCATTTCTCGTCGGGCGCTTCCTGCTGGGCTTCCTGCTGGTGCTGACGAGCGACGCGTGGACGCGGGCGGGAGGACGTCAGGATCGCCGCGTGTGAAAGGTGAGTATCGTCCGCTGTGTTGCTGCTGCATCGCTGTGAGATCTTCCTGTGTGGCAGCTCACTAGCGATCATTTAGCGATGCACCAGCGATCCTGATCGGGTCATATCGCTGGTCGGGATCGCTGGTGCATCGCTAAATGTAAAAGGGCCTTTAGTTTAGAAAGACCCATTCAAATCATCGCCCTTGACAAGACACCGTTAGCTCACAATTTGGTCGTAAGAGCAACAGTGGATTTCACTCTCCAAGTGGGAGCTCTCAACTCTGAGTCCATCTCCTGTTTTGTGTTGGATAATTTACCTGCTGGATTGGTGCTGGGGTTTCCATGGTTGCAGGCTCATAATCCAGATATTGAGTGGTGTTTGACGTAGATTGTGAAATGGAGCCCCAACTGTTCCAAGAAATATGTATCCGCTAGACATCAACAAACTGGAGCAAGTTCAGAAAAGAGCGACCAGAATGGTGACCGCTCTGCAAACCCTGTCTTATGAGGAAAGGTTACAGGATTTGGGAATGTTTAGCTGCAAAAGAGAAGACTGAGAGGAGACTTAATTGCTGTCTACAAATATCTAAAGGGCTGTCACATTGTAGAGGGATCAACTTTATTCTCATTTGCACCAGGAAAGACTAGAAGCAATGGGATGAACCTGAATGGGAGGAGACAATGATTAGATATTAGAAAAAACATTTTTGACAGTGAGGATGATCAATGAGTGGAATGGGCTGCCACAAGAGGTGGTGAGTTCTCCTTCAATGGAAGTCTTCAAACAGAGGCTGGACAGACATCTATCTGGGATGATTTAGTGAATCCTGCTTTGAGCAGGAGGATGGACCAGATGACCCAGGAGGTCCCTTCCAACTCTACCACTCTATGATTCTATGAGGGTCTTCCAGGGTACCTGAAGGACTTCTGAGATGTGTTCTTGGAAAAAGAGGCGAAGATACTACCTCGCCAAAAGCTCTCCTTTACAATTTTTCGACCGCCATGAAAGAATATGTTAACGAGAGTTTACGGGAGGGTCATATCCGTCCTTCTTCCTCCCCTGTAGCCGCTGGATTTTTCTTTGTTTAAAAGAAAGATGGGGGTCTCTGTCCTTGCCTTGATTTCTGAGAACTAAACAAGATCACGGTTAAAAATACCTACCCACTTCCACTCATCCCCGACCTATATAATCAGCTTCTGGGGCCAGGGTGTTTTCTGAATTTGATCTTAGAGGGGCCTAGAATTTGATATGCATCCGGAAGGGTGATGAGTGGAAAACGGTGTTTTTAACGTCTGAGGGACGGTTTGAAAACCTTGTCATGCCTTTTGGATGCACCTGCTGTGTTTCAAAATTTTCTGAATGATATTTTCTCTGATTGCATTGGAAGAGTTGTAATATACCTCGATGACATTCTAATTTTCTCGCCAGACTTGGACACTCACCAGGAAAATGTCCGTGTGGTGTTATAGAGACTGAGGGAGAACTCTATGTTTGCTAAATTAGAGAAATGTGTTTTTTTCTGTTCAAGAGTTCTTTGTTGGGGTTTATCTTGTCAGCAGAAGGGTTTAAGAGGGACCCTGGGAAGGTGCAGGCCATACTTAATTGGGTTCAACCTCGTGATCGTAAGGCTTTGCAGCGTTTTCTGTGATTCGCCAACTATTATAGAAAATTTATCAAGGGGTTTTCAGAGATTGCTAAACCACTTACTGACCTTACACGTAATGGGGCAAATCTCAAGGTTTGGTCACCTGGTGCTATCAGGGCTTTTGAAAGAATAAAAGAGTACATTATGTCAGCACCCATTCTGATCCAACCTGATCTTCAAGAACCGTTCATTGTAAAGGTGGATGCTTCGGAGATCGGGGTGGGGGCAGTCTTATCGCAGGGGCCCAAAACTCTGACTAACCTGCGTCCATGTGCTTTTCTTTCTAAAAAATTATCACCGGCAGAGAGAATTTATGATGTGGATAATCGGGAATTACTTGCTGTCAAATTGGCCTTTGGGAATCCAGGCATTTTTTGGAGGGGGCGGTTCATCCAGTTACGGTGATCATGGATCACAAGAATTTAAATTTTAATTGGCGAAAAGGTTAACTCCTAGACAGTCCAGATGGTCCTTGTTTTTCTCTAAATTTTAATTTTTCTATTCCATTCAGGCCAGGGTCTAAGAATGTGAAACCTGATGCTTTATCTCGTAGTCTAGATTCCATTTCTCCTCCAGAACCTCCATCCTCCATTATTTCTCAGGGTATTGTGGTGTCTATGGTAACCTCGGAGCTGGAAGAGGAGATTCGCAAAGCCCAGTCGTTGGCTACATCTACTTCCCCAGGGTCCAAATTATTTGTGACTGTGTACATAAGATTGCAGGTGCTACGGGAATTTCATGATTCTGTTTTAAGTGGTCATCCTTCGGTTACTGCCACAAGGAAAGCCATCGCTAGACTTTTTTGGTGGCCATCCATGCATAAGGATGTTAAGGATTTTGTATCTGCTTGTGAAGTCTGCGCATGCGCCAAAGTCAGTCATAGCTGGCCGGCTGGGGAGTTGGTGCCATTGCCTATTCCAGAAAGACCGTGGACTCATTTGTCCACGGATTTCATTACTGATTTGCCTCTGTCTGATGAGAACACTGCTATTTGGGTGGTAGTTGATCGATTCAGCAAACAAGCTAATTTTGTTCCTTTGTCAGGATTATCTGATGTACAGACACTCTCCAGGTTGTTCAGCTCTCATATTGTAGGATTACCTGTGATCCCTCTAAACATTGTGTCTCATTGTGTCTGATAGGGGAGTACAATTTTTGTCTAAATATTGGAGAGCTTTTTGCAATAAACTAGGGATTGACTTGTCATTTTCATCTGCTTATCACCCTGAAACCCATGGTCAGACTGAGAGGACAAATCAATCTTTGGAACAGATTTTAAGGTGCTTTGTGGCGGCGTGGCAGGAGGACTGGTCTTCGTTTATACCTCTTGCCGAGTGTGCTTTTAACAGTGGCAAATTTTCTAGGATTAGTTCTGAATGCCCTGGAGTGGAGGTCCCTGTGCAGAGACTTGGGGATGTCTGGAGGGAGGTTCAAAAAAATATTGGGACTGCTCAGATTCACCAAAAATTAAAGGCCGGTAGAAGACGGTCGGTGAAGTTGGGTCCAAAGTTTATTTGTCCATATGAGATCCTAAAGGTGGTCAATCCTGTGGCATATATGTTAAAGCTTCCTCCATCCCTTTGCATCCCTAACGCATTCCATAAATCCCTATTAAAGGAGTGTGTTCCTTCTGCATTGTCTGCCTCATCACTGCATCCTCGGATTTCAGTAGATGGTGGCCTGGAATATGATATGAGGTTCAGAGGGTTGTGGATTCTCAGAGGGTCCGTAATCCTCATAGAATCATAGAATCGGAAGGGACCTTCTGGGCCATCTGGTCCAACCCCCTGCTCAAAAGCAGGATTCGCTAAATCATCCCAGACAGATGTCTGTCCAGCCTCTGTTTGAAGACTTCTATGGAAGGAGAACGTAGCCTGTTCCACTCATTGATCACCCTCACTGTCAAAAAGATTTTTTTTAAATATCTAATCTGTGTCTCCTCCCATTCAGTTTCATCCCATTGCTTCTAGTCTTTCCTTGTGCAAATGAGAATAAAGATGATCCTTCTACAATGTGACAGCCCTTCAGATATTTGTAGACAGCTATTACGTCTCCTCTCAGTCTTCTCTTCTGCAAGCTAAACATTCCCAAATCCTGCAACCTTTCCTCATATAGTATGTATGTAGCATGTAGTATGTATGTAGTATGTATGTAGCATGCAGCATGTATGTAGTATATATGTAGTATGTATGTAGCATGCATGTAGTATGTATGTAGTATGTATGTATGTAGCATGCAGTATGTATGTAGCATGTATGTAGTATGTATGTAGTATATATGTAGTATGTATGTAGCATGCATGTAGTATGTATGTAGTATGTATGTAGCATGCAGTATGTATGTAGCATGTATGTAGTATGTATGTAGTATATATGTAGTATGTATGTAGCATGCATGTAGTATGTATGTAGTATGTATGTAGTATTTTTTTTTTTTTTTTTTAACATTTAACACATTAGCCGGATGATGGGACTACTACTGTCCCATCATTGGCTAATGTGTCAATCACTGTCATGGTAGCAGGCATCGCCCGATGGGACTTGTAGTCCCATCGGACGATGCTTGCACAGACCCCCGGACATCAGCACAGCCCCCCGGCAGGCCGGCACAGCCCCCCGGCAGGCCGGTACAGACCCCCACAGGGTGCACAGACCACCGGCAGGCCGGCACAGCCCCCCGGCAGTCCGGTACAGACCCCGGGCAGTCCACACAGCCCCCCGGCAGGCCGGCACAGCCCCCCGGCAGGCCGGCAGAGACCCCCGGAAGGCCCGAAATGACGGCGCATCATGATGCGCACACACCGCGCATCATGATGACGTCAGGCCGTCAATCAACTGAACTTCCGATTCCGATGCCGAATTCCGATATTGAAAAAATATCGGAAGTCGGTATCGGAATTCCGATACAGCAAGTATCGGCCGATACCCGATACTTGCGGTATCGGAATGCTCAACACTACTCACTATATTTCTGTTTATAGATATCCTGGATTCATCTATTCCCTTAATAGGACAGTGAAGAACAGTTGATGTTACATTTCCTTTCTGAGAGAAAACAGATGCAAAATAGGAACTTAAAAGTTTGGTCTTCTCAACATCCTGTCTTACCATTTCATCATTTTCATCCTGTAAAAATACTATAGCATCTTTCACGTTTCTTTTACTTTTGACATATCCCCAAAAAATTTTTTATTGCTTTTGACGTCTCCTGCAAGCCTCAATTCATTGTCAGCTTTAGTAATTTGATTTGTGCCCTGCAGGTTCTGCAGACAGCATTATATTCTTCTTTAGATATGCCTCCCTCTTTCCATTTTATAAACATTTCTTTCTACCATTTTAGCATGTGCTTAAGTTCTGTGTTCATCCTTCCTGGTTTCCTTAAATGCTTCCTATTCTTCCCTCTTTTTGGAATTGTTAACAATTGTGCTTTGAGAATTTCATTTTTCAAGATTTCCCATCCTTCCTGGACATTTTTGTCCTTAAGGATATCCAGCCATTGGATCCCTCCTCTTCCGTACCTCATCCACTGAAGGGGATATGAACCAGAGGAGACATCCTGGGTCCCTGCTCAAGAGGTGAATGCTAATCAGTTAGTCAGGTCCTACCATCTAAAATTTCCTGGGAAGCCTGGGGGTCCGGTGGCCCCCCTAGAAGAGGGGGTACTGTCACGGTTCCAACTCTCAGGGTGTCTGGGATGCAGTTACTGACAGCTTGGCTGTCCAATCCAGTCCAATCCGATATGGGCGTGCGGAAGCTGTCAGTACTTTGACAGCATGGCCATCCAATCTGTTTCAGGGGCGTGCTGAGCTGCCAGTGTGTTTATTGATGGCCCAACTAGCCAATTGGTGACTGGGAGGTGTCGCAGTCTCCAGGTGTTCACTATCCCAGGTAAATGACATGCTACTTAACTGAGCAGCTTCTCCCAGACCACTGCCAGACATACATTCATCTTGTGAGGTTTGTGCTTTATGCTCCCTGTGACTTCCCTGTGGTACTCTGACCTTGGACGTTACCTGACTACGCTTTTGTCTCTTCCTTCTGTTTATGACGTACTCTCCTGGCTTCTGACATTGGACTCCTTGACCACTCTGACTTACAGCTTGGCCGTGAGAAGTGACTAGCTTCACAGTAACTATGCACACACTTATCCCATCCCTACCTCTTCAACCTATCACTAACTTCGGGTACCTTCCCTTCTGCTTTCAATCATGCCACAATCACGCCTATCCTTAAAAAGCCAACCCTTGACCCAACCGCTATGTCCAGCTATCGCCCAATATCGTTGCTCCCATTCACTTCCAAACTCCTGGAGCAGCACGTCCAGGCTGAACTTTCCTCCCACCTATCATCTAACTTGCTCTTTGACAATCTACAATCTGGTTTCCGCGTCCATCACTCCACTGAGACAGCCCAGACCAAAATTACTAACGACCTACTTACAGCCAAATCAAAAGGACAATACTCTATACTCCTGCTTCTAGACCTGTCCTCTGCATTCGACACAGTTGACCACTGCCTCCTACTACAGATCCTCTCCTCCTTTGGCATCAAAGACCTCGCCCTATCCTGGATCTCCTCATACCTTTCCAACCGCACATTCAGCGTCTCCCACTCCCACACCACCTCTTCATCCCACACTCTTTCTGTTGGAGCCCCCAAAGGCTCTGTTTTAGGACCCCTACTCTTCTCAATCTATAAACTTGGTCTGGGGCAACTCAAAGTCCCATGGATTCCAGTACCACCTTTATGCTGATGACACTCAGATCTACCTCTCTGCTCTCCAGAATCCCAGAGTGTCTATCAGCCATATCCTCCTTCTTCTCCTCTCACTTCCTCAAGCTCAATGTGGACAAATCTGAACTCATCATCTTTCCTCCATCTCACAGATCTTCCTTACCCGACCTAGCTATAACAATTAATGAAATCACGCTTTCCCCAGTACCGAAAGTCCGCTGCCTCGGAGTAACCTTTGACTCTACCCTGTCCTTCAAACCGCACATCCAAGCTCTTTCTACCTCCTGTCGCCTCAAGCTCAAAAATATTTCCAGAATCAGTCCTTTCCTCAACCCTCAATCTACTAAAATGCTTGTGCATGCCCTCATCATCTCCCGCCTGGACTACTGCAACATCCTTTTCTGTGATCTCCCTGCTAACACCCTCGCACCTCTCCAGTCCATCCTTAACTCTGCTTCCCGATTAATTCATCTATCTCCTCGCTACTCGTCCTCTTCTCCCCTCTGCAAATCTCTTCACTGGCTTCCATTCCCTCAGCATATCCAATTCAAATTACTAATACTGACCTACAAGGCCATCTATTACCTGTCTCCCCCACATGTCCCTGAACAAATCTCCCAATACCTTCCCTCATGTAATCTCCGGTCCTCCTAAGACCTCCTTCTCTCCTCCACACTTATTCGCTCCTCACCCATCCGCCTCCAAGACTTCTCCCGAAATAGAATCATAGAATCGTAGAGTTGGAAGGGACCTCCTGGGCCATCTGGTCCAACCCCCTGCTCAAAGCAGGATTCGCTAAATCATCCCAGTCAGATGTCTGTCCAGCCTCTGTTTGAAGACATCCATTGAAGGAGAACTCACCACTTCTCGTGGCAGCTTGTTCCACTCATTGATCACTCTAAGTGTCAAAAAGTTTTTTCTAATATCTAATCTGTGTCTCCTCCCATTCAGTTTCATCCCATTGCTTCTAGTCTTTCCTTGTGCAAATGAGAATAAAGTTGATCCTTCTACAATGTGACAGCCCTTTAGATATTTGTAGACAGCTATTAAGTCTCCTCTCAGTCTTCTCTTTTGCAAACTAAACAATCCCAAATCCTGCAACCTTTCCTCATAAGACAGGGTTTGCAGACCAGTCACCATTCTGGTTGCTCTTTTCTGAACTTGCTCCAGTTTGTTGATGTCTTTTTTAAAATGTGGTGCCCAAAACTGGACACAATATTCCAGATGAGGTCTGACCAAAGAGGAGTAGAGGGAAATAATGACTTCACGTGATCTAGACTGTATGCTTCTGTTAATACATCCTAGAATTGCATTGGCTTTTTTTGCTGCTGCATCACACTGTTGACTCATATTCAGTCTGTGATCTATTAGTATACCCAAGTCTTTTTCACATGTGCTGTTGCTTAGGCCTATTCCTCCCATTCTGTATATGCTTTTTTCATTTTTATTGCCCAGATGTAGTACTTTGCATTTTTCCCTGTTAAAAACCATTCTGTTAGTTGCTGCCCACTTCTCCAGTTTATTTATATCTTTTTGAATCCTCTCTCTCTTCTCTAGTATTAGCTATCCCTCCTAGCTTTGTGTCATCAGCAAATTTAATCAGTTTACCCTCAATTCCTTCATCTAAATCATTGATAAAGATGTTGAACAATACAGGGCCCAGGACAGAGCCCTGTGATACCCCACTTGAGACATTCTTCCAACTGGATGTGCAGCCATTTACGACCACTCTTTGGGTCCGATCACTAAGCCAGTTATGAATCCACCTAACAGTTGCCTTGTCCATTCCATACTTAGTCATTTTTTCAATAAGGATTGTATGAGATACTTTGTCAAATGCTTTGCTGAAGTCAAGATATACTATATCTACAGCATTTCCTTGATCCACCCAATCAGTGATTCCGTCATAGAAGGAAATTAAGTTAGTCTGACACGACTTACTAGTTACGAACCCATGCTGACTCTGTTTAATCACTTCATTCTTATCCAGGTACTGACACATGTTGTTTAATAATTTGTTCAAAGATCTTTCCTGGTATAGAAGTCAGACTCACCGGCCTATAGTTGCCTGGGTCCACCTTCTTCCCCTTTTTGAAGATAGAAACAACATTTGCTCTTCTCCAGTCTTCTGGGACTTCTCCTGTTCTCCAAGAATTTTCAAAGATTATGGAGAGGGGTTCAAAAATTTCTTCTGCTATCTCCTTCAGTACTCTGGGGTGTAATTCATCTGGACCTGGAGACTTGAATTCAATTAGGTTAGCTAAGTGTTTCCTCACTATCTTTCTGTTTATAGATATCCTGGATTCTTCTATTCCCTTAATAGGACAGTGAAGAACAGTTGATGTCACATTTACTTTCTGAGAGAAAACAGATGCAAAATAGGAATTTAAAAGTTCGGCCTTCTCAACATCCTGTCTTACCATTTCATCATTTTCATCCTGTAAAAATCCTATAACATCTTTGACTTTTCTTTTACTTTTGACATATCCCCAAAATCCTTTATTATTGCTTTTGACATCTCTTGCAAGCCTCAATTCATTGTCAGCTTTAGTAATCTGATTTGTGCCCTGCAGGTTCTGCAGACAGCATTATATTCTTCTTTAGATATGCCTCCCTCTTTCCATTTTATAAACATTTTTTTCTTCCTTTTTAGCATGTGCTTAAGTTCTGTGTTCATCCATCCTGGCTTCCTTAAATGCTTCCTATTCTTCCCTCTTTTCGGAATTGTTAACAATTGTGCTTTGAGAATTTCATTTTTAAAGATTTCCCATCCTTCCTGGACATTTTTGTCTTTAAGGATATCCAGCCATTGGATCCCTCCAATTCTCTTTCTGAATCCCTTAAAATCTGCCTTTCTGAAATCTAACCTTGACGTCTGAGTCTTCACAGGTCTTCCGCCTCTAGTTATCCAAAATTCTAAAATAGCATGGTCGCTACCTCCTAGGGTCCCAGCCACTTTTACCTCCTCAACCATTTCCTCCCTGTTTATAAGGATTAGATCCAAGGTAGCAGTTCCCCTTGTTTTCTCCCCTACCTTTTGGAAGATAAAGTTGTCAGCAAGAGAGGATAAGAATTTCCTTGACCTGTTAGTTTTGCCTGAGAGAGATTCCCAACAAATGTCTGGATAGTTGAAATCTCCCATGACAACTATGTCATATTTTTTGGAGAACTTGGCCATTTGATGCATAAAGAGTTCATCCATATCTTCAGCTTGCACAGGTGGCCTGTAGTAAATGCCTACAATGGTGTCCTTTCCATTGTTCTGTCCTTGTATTCTTACCCACACAGTTTCCACAGAACTCCCAGTCTCTGAAGCTTCAATCTCTGTGCAGATATACGCGTTTCTAACATACAATGCGACACCCCCTCTTCGTTTATCAAGTCTGTTTCTTGCAAATAAGTTGTATCCTTCTAGTCTTGTATTCCAACCATGTGTATTGTCCCACCAAGTTTCAGTGATTCCAATGACATCATATTTCTTTTCCTGTGTTAGTAGTTCCAATTCTCCTTGTTTGTTGCCCATGCTTTGTGCATTAGTATAGAAACATTTTAGTTTGTGATAGGTTTCTCTTTCTCCAATATTTTTATTAATTAGATTCTTTCGTCTTTGTTCTTCCTTTCCACTTCTAATAGCAGAGTTCTCAGTAGCATTTGTCAGGTGTATGGCTTTTTCTGGTCTTTTGCTTCCCTTCCCATGTTGTTCTAGTTTAAAGCTCTCCTTACAAGTGTAGCAAGACGACTTCCAAATACATGCTTTCCAGTCTTCGTAAGGTGCACCCCATCTCTAGCAAGTAGTCCATCGTATAAGTAATTCACTCCGTGATCCAGAAATCCAAATCGTTGCTGACGGCACCATCGACGTAGCCAGTTGTTCACCTGCAGAATCTTATTCCACCTCCTAGTTCCATGGCCATCCACTGGGAGGATGGAAGAGAAGACCACCTGCGCTCCCAGTTCTTTCACTTTCTTGCCTAAGTCTTCAAAGTCTCTGCAGATGGTTTCCAGGTCGTTTCTTGCGGTGTCATTTGTCCCCACATGTAGTAGCAGGAATGGGTAGTCATCTGTAGGTCTGAAGAGTCCTGATATCCTGTCAGACACATCTTTAATTTTTGCACCTGGAAGACAACACATTTCTCTTGAAGTTATATCCGGTCTGCAGATAGCGGCTTCTGTTCCTCTCAACAGGGAATCCCCCATGACCACCACTCTCCGTTTCTTCTTCACAACATTTTTCTTTCTCCATCCAGGAGGACTCTGAAGGCGTGCAAGGTTGCTGTTTGTGGGCAAAGTCTTATCCTGATGTATTTCTTCATCATTTTCCTGCGTGAGAGCCTGGTACTGGTTCCTGAGAAGTATGGGTGCTGACTGCCTCCCGATCCTCCTGCTTCTCTGGGTCACATGTCTCCATTCCTCTGTTTCTTCAGGTGCACTTCGAATTTCTTCTCTTTCTGTAACATGAAGAGATAATTCTGCTCTGTCTAAGAACTCTTCACCTTCCTTAATGATCTTCAACGTAGCTAACCTCTCTTCGAGACTTTGCAACTTTTCCTCCAACAGGGACACAAGCTTGCATTTGTGGCATGTGAAGTTTGGCTTTTCCACTGGTAAGTCTGTGAACATGTAGCAAGAAATGCAGCTCACCAAATGGCTCCTGGCCTCTTCCATCTTGAGATTTCTTAAAAACGATGAAAGATGAGTCAAAATTCGGCGCGCGGCTTTCCGATTTCCTCTTTTCAGCTGCAACAGCCAAAACGCAGTGATCGTTGAGCTCGCGGAGACTCTTCACTTATCCCAGAAGGCACTGGGAATATGCAAATGATCTCCTCAAGACTCTTCCCCTGGTTTTCCGATTTCCTCTTTTCTGCTGCAACAGCCAAAACCCAGTGATCGTTGAACTCGCGGAGACTCTTCACTTATCCCAGAAGGCACTGGGAATATGCAAATGATCTCCTCAAGACTCTTCCCCTGGTTTTCCGATTTCCTCTTTTCTGCTGCAACAGCCAAAACCCAGTGATCGTTGAGCTCACGGAGACTCTTCACTTATCCCAGAAGGCACTGGGAATATGCAAATGATCTCCTCAAGACTCTTCCCCTGGTTTTCCGATTTCCTCTTTTCTGCTGCAACAGCCAAAGCCCAGTGATCGTTGAACTCGCGGAGACTCTTCACTTATCCCAGAAGGCACTGGGAATATGCAAATGATCTCCTCAAGACTCTTCCCCTATCCTCTGGAATTCTTTGTCCCAACAAGTCCGACTATCAACCACATTCGGATCCTTCAGACGGAACCTGAAAACCCATCTCTTCAAGAAAGCCTACAGCCTGCAATGAACCCGTTACCTCCTTCTCTCTCACCACTACCGGAGCTACCGCCTCACCAACACCAGAGCTGCTGCAACCCTCCAACCTACTGTCTCCTTCCCCACCTTCCTGTAGCATGGAAGCCCGAAAGGGCAGGGTCCTCTCTCCCCTCTATATCAGTCTGTGATTATTAGTTTGTTTACTGTAAGTGATGTCTGTAATTTGTACGTAACCCCTTCTCATGTACAGCACCATGGAATCAATGGTGCTATAGAAATAAATAATAATTATAATAACTTGGTATTCACCTTAGCAAACCTGGTACCCAAGCAGTGTTCTTGACAATACGCAATCCAATTTACTGCTTCCTGAGTTTGCCAATCTACTACAGGATTGTGCAGAGCGAGCCAAGGAAGTCCCAATACCACAGGCAAGGGCAGACCTTCTAGCACACAACAGTATCACCTCAATGGCCTCCACCTGAAGCTGGAAGTCACGGACAACTTGAGTAAAATGCCCCTGTCTCAAGGAGTGGAGTCGATGGCGATTATGGGTATGGGTCTAGACAGAGTATGTGGGATGAGGCCTTGGTTCCGGACGAACCTAGCGTCGATCAAATTAAACCCTGCCCCACTGTCCAGAAATGCAGACATGTCCACCTTAAACCCACCCTGGTGGATTACAGCTGGTAGGAAGAATTGTGTCCTACCCACAGAGGTGATAAGTACACCCCGGTTGCTAACCTCCCTGCAACCTGAGCCACCTAGTTCCTGGTAGTTATTTATCAAGTGATTGTAAGAGCCACGTGCCCATGAAATGTCCCTTTTTACCACAATTGAAACATACTAGCCCCTTACGCCGGACAAAAGGTAGTTTATCAGAGTAAGGTACCGCCCCCAGCTGCACTGGTTTCTCAGTAGGCTAAGTGCTGACCTCCCTTGACCCCGAACCTTGCACCCCCAGAGGTGACTCCCTATGTCTTTGGCGAAGACAGCGATCAACCCGGATCTCCAGAGACATGGCTGCCTCAAGGGAGTCATCCTTCACCCTTACTGTGAGCCCCTCGCAAAACTGACTACGGAGTGCGGGGTCATTCCAATTGGTATCCGTGGCCCACCTCAGGGCAATACTCCTCTGCTGGCCAGTCTCCTTGCTGAAGTTGGCGCAGTGTGGACTCATCTAAGGAGACAGGGTCGGGGTGATCATATATCAGGCCCAGAGCCATAAAAAATCTCTCCATCATCTGAAGCAACTGAGAGTCAGACGGGAGAGAAAACGCCCATGGTAGGGGTCCCCCTGAAGGAGCGAGATTACCATCCCCACACATTGCTCCACTGTACCTGAGGAAACCGGATGTAACCTGAAGTACAGTTTACATGCCTCCCGGAACACAGCAAACTTGTCACGCCCATAGAGTCCCTGCCTGGGAATGCGATCTTGGACTTCTTGGTTTGCTGGGGAGAAGGAAGTTTCACACCAGATGTATTAGGGTGCTGCACCATGTGTAAATCTGCCACCTTCAGAATGAGCTGCTGCAGTTGCTCTGTCAGAGCAGCGATTGGATCATAATGAATCAGAAAAAATGGTTATGGTCAGAGCAAATGTCATGACACAGCTGTCGGGTGACTGGGACCAGGGAACCCGACAAACAAGGCAACACATACAAGGTTTAACAGAAAACTCCAGGCATACAAAATATTCACTCACATATAACAGAGGAATGCACCAGGGCGTGCAGGTAGGGGAATAAACCAAAATAGAGAAGGATAGGGAATTACCACACATACAAACTAAGCAACAGTCAGGCTATGTGCACACATAGCGGAACTCTTGCGGAAATTACCGCTAGAATTCCGAGTTCCATTCCGCGGGAAAATCGCATTTAAATTCCCGTGATTTACCCACGGAAAAACTAGCGTTTTGCAAGCGTAACTAGCTTGCAGAATGCTAGCGTTTTCCAAGCGGTCTGTAGCATCGCTTGGAGAACTGATTGACAGGTTGGTCACACTCGTCAAACATAATGTTTGATGAGTGTGACCAACTTTTTACTATTGAGGCTGCCTATGCAGCATCAATAGTAAAAGATAGAATGTAAAAAATAATTTAAAAAATAAAAAATATTGTTTTTCTTACCTTCCGGCATCCCGCGCAGCCTTCCCGCCTCTCTCCACGCTCCCGGTCCCAGTAATCCTTTGCACGAATGACCGCGAGACGTCGCGTTCCCATGACATCATCGCAAATGACCACGAGACGTCGCGCTCCCACAACGTCATCGCGAATAACCACGAGATGTCATGCTCCCGCGAGATCGCGACGTCATCGCGGTCATTCTCGCAAAGGATTACTGGGATCGGGAGCGTGGAAAGAGGTGGGATGGCTGCGCGGGATGTCGTAAGGTAAGAATAACAATATTTTTTATTTTAAAATTTTCCTTTGTACAGGGATATGGTACCCAAAGCCCGGAGGACAGTTTCCTCTCCTCCGGACCGTGGGTACCATCCGCAAATGTTCTGCTTACTTTTCGCATGGTGGGCAAAGCCACATGCGGAAAGTAAGCAGAACAATGCATTCCTATGTGGGCGGAATCGCGGCGATTCCACAAATTTAATGAGCATGCTGCGTTTTTTACCGTGAAGCGATTCCGCCGTGGAAAAAACCTCACCATTAGCACAGCATTGCAGAATCCCATAGGAATGCATGGGATGCTTATTTTTTGCGTTTTCGCGGCAAAATCGCGCGTTTAAAACCACCGCGGAAATGCAAAAAAAACGCGACGTGTGAACACAGCCTTACTCGTAACTCCTCCAACTCTCCTTCTCATATGTACTCCTCTCCCACTGTTAGCCATGCAGCAAATGCTAGCTCTGACAAGGATTATTAACAGAGCCCAGATTATAAAGGGGAAAGTAGTGACTAACCAAGCTCAGCTGTGAGCACAGAGATTTCCAGCATGGCCAATTAACCCCTGTTCTGCCAGAAGAAATACACACATTTAAAATGAATAAGAAGTGCTTCTTCTCAGCGCCGGAGAAGGAGCAATCAGATGCTGCCGTCTTCTGGCTCCAAACTGTTGCGGTAACCCCATGACAGGAGATCTGTGGGGGGGCCATTATGCTACATGGAGGGCTGTATGTGGCCATTATACTTTTTGGAGGACTATGTGTTGGCTGTTATACGATTTTCAGAGCTGTGCGGGGGCCATTATAATGTTTGGAGGGCTATGTGGGGGTCATATTACTACTTGGAGGACTGCATGGGAGCCATAGTACTTTTTGGAAGACTATATGTTGGCTGTTATACTGTTTGGAGGGCTATATGGGAACCATGATACTGTTTGGAGGTTATGTGGGGGTCATTATACTAATTACATGGCTATGTGGGGGTCATAATACTATTTGGAGGTCTGCATGGGGGCCATTATACTGTTTGGGGGACTATTTGGAGGTTATTATACTATTTGAAGGGCTATATGGGGGTCATTAAACTGTTTTGGTGCTATGTGGGGGGCCATTATACTAATTAGATGGCTATGTGTGAGTCATAATGCTATTTGGAGGTCTGCATGGGGGCCATTATACTGTTTGGGAGACTATGTGGAGGTTAATATACTATTTGAAGGGATCTGTGAAGGTCATTATGCTGTTTGAAGGGCTATATGGGGATAATTGTACTGTTTGGAGGGAGGGCTATATCGGGGTCATTATACTGTTTAGAGGGCTGCATGGGGTTATAATACTGTTGGGGGCTATGTGGAAGTTATTATACTATTTGGAGGGATATGTGGGGGTCTTTATACTGTTTGGAGAGCTATATGAGGTCATTGCACTGTTTGAAGGTCTGCATGGGGGCCATTGTACTGTTTCGGGGCTATGTGGGGGCCATTGTACGGTTTAGAGAGCTATAAGGGGGTCATTGCACTGTTTGGAGGACTGCATGAGGGCCATTATACTGTTTGGAGAGCTTTGTGTGGCCATGATGGGTCATGTGAGGGCCACTATATTTTTTGGATGACTATGTGAGAGGCATTATACTGTTAAGAGGGCTATGTGGACATCATTATACTATTTGGAAGTCTGTATGAGGGGTATATGATGCTGTTTGGGGGCTACGTGGAGGCTATTATACTATTTGGAGGGCTATGCGCTGTTCGTTTTACTGTTTGGAGGACTATGTGGGGGGACATTTTACTGTTTGGAGGGTTATGTGTGGGCCCATTATACTATTTGTAGGTCTTTGTGAGGGCCATTATATAGTTTATATACAATATACCAATGGCGCTAGTGTGCAGGGTTGATTCAGCAGCGAGTAAGGAACCCCCACACCACCAGGGGTGAAAATAAACAATTTAAACAAAATGATACTCGCGCTATGAATCAATGGAGAATAAAAAATATATATACAGTATATATATATATAGTTACCTGTAGGATCAAGGCAATAAACTCATAAGCATTAGATGTTAGAGGGTACTGAGTATTGATGGATCAAACTACAAAAAGACAAAACAAAGCATAAGTTTTAAATCTGAAAATGCAAAGTCATAAAAAAAAAAAAAAAAAATGTGAAGTGTCCGGGTTAGACTCTAGTGACTAAGAGCATGGTCGGTATTGCGTTCTAATAGTTAATTAAAAACACCTACCATATAACTATACAGACATAAATAAAAACAGAAACAAACACACTGGGGGAACCATAATGTGCTATAAATGTACCTTGCACATACCCCCACTGTGACTATGACCTCTGAGTAGGAGTGCAGTGGGAACCGCCCGATGGTTCACTAATGTGAACAGACGTTTAAACAGTGGATTCACCGCGCAAATTCGGCCAAGGGCAAAAATGAGACCCAATCATCTTGATCAGCAGATATAAAACATCTTAAATAAGACTCCAGGGTCTGGTTTGTTCTCTCAGTCTGCCCATTGGTCTGGGGATGAAACGCGGAGGAGAAGGACAACTGAAATCCCAGATTGGAACAAAAGGCTTTCCAGAATCTGGAAACAAACTGGACCCCTCTATCGGACACAATGTTCTCAGGAATCCCGTGTAACCGAACCACCTGTTGTAAAAACAAGGGCACCAACTCAGCGGAAGATGGCAACTTTGGGAGTGGTACAAGATGGACCATCTTCGAAAATCTATCACAAATCACCCAGATAACAGTCATTCTCTGAGAGACAGGAAGATCAGAAATAAAATCCATTGAGATATGGGTCCATGGCCTCTTGGGCACCGGCAGGGGCATCAGCAGCCCACTATAACGAGGACAGAGTTTAGACCGAGAACAAGTCCCACAGGACTGTACAAAATTCCTGACATAACGAGATAAGACGGGCCACCAAAACGACCGACTCACTAAATCTCTGGTACCAAAAATACCTGGATGACCAGCCAATGCGGAGCAATGGACTTCAGACATCACTCTCTTTCTCCACTGGTTAGGAACATACAATCTTCCCATAGGGCAACACTCAGGTTTATCCTCCTGAAATTCCTCCAGGGCGCGTCTCAAATCAGGCGAAATGGCAGAAAGAACTACCCCCTCACCTAGGATAGTAGTAGGCTCGGTCACATTAAGAGAATCAGCAAAGAAACTCCTAGAAAGGGCGTCTGCCTTAACATTCTTAGTGCCCGGAAGAAAAGAGACCAAAAAATTAAAACGCGTGAAAAACAAGGCCCATCTAGCCTGTCTAGGATTCAAGCGTTTGGCCGACTCCAGATAAATCAGATTCTTGTGATCGGTGAGGACCACAAATTGATGTCTAGCTCTCTCCAGCCAATGTCTCCACTCCTCAAATGCCCATTTCATGGCCAACAATTCCCAATTCCCCACATCATAGTTGCGTTCAGATGGGGAAATCTTTCGAGAAAAGAAGGCACAGGGATTCATCTTAGAAGTCACAGGGTCTTTTTGGGACAACACAGCTCCTGCACCAATCTCAGAAGCATCTACCTCCACTTGAAATGGAAGTGAGACATCAGGTTGCCGTAAAACTGGAGCTGAAGTAAATCTCTGCTTAAGCTCCTGAAATGCTGAGACAGCCTCAGGAGACCAATTCAGCACATCAGCGCCCTTCTTGGTCAGATCAGTCAGTGGTTTGACAAAACTAGAAAAAATTACCTATAAATTTACGATAGAAATTAGCAAAACCCAAAAACTTCTGGAGAGCCTTCAAAGAAGTAGGCTGAACCCAAACATAAATGGCCTGTACCTTGGCCGGGTCCATTTCAATAGTCGATGGAGACAAGATAAATCCCAAAAATGAAATCCTCTGTACACCAAAGAGGCACTTCGATCCCTTAACAAACAGGGAATTCTCCCTCAAAATCCGGAACACAGTCCGGACATGTTCCACATGGGAATCCCAATCACTAGAAAATACCAAAATATCATCCAGATAGATGATCAAAAACTTATCCACAAAGTCTCGGAAAATATCATTCATAAAGGACTGGAAGACAGAAGGGGCATTAGTGAGCCCAAAAGGCATCACCAGGTACTCAAAATGTCCCTCCGGAGTATTAAACGCCGTCTTCCATTCATCCCCGTGCTTGATTCGAATAAGATTATGCGCCCCCCTGAGGTCAAGCTTGGTAAACCAGCAGGCACTCTTAACTGTGGAGAATAAATCAGACATCAGAGGTAACGGGTACTGATAGTTAACCGTCATCTTGTTAAGGGAACGATAATCAATACACAGTCTTAATGAACCATCTTTCTTGGCCACAAAAAAAAACCCAGCACCTAAATGTGACAAGGATGTCTAATATGACCCTTCTCCAACGACTCCTTAATATAGGATCGCATAGCATCATGTTCGGGTACTGATAAGTTGAAAAGCCGACCCTTGGGAAATTTACACCCAGGCATCAACTCAATTGCACAGTCATAACTCCTATGAGGAGGCAAAGACGCAGACTTACTCTCACTAAATACATCAGAAAAATCAGCCAAATAATCAGGAATATCATGAGACTGAGGAGAGGTGGAGAAAACAGGAGCGTCCCTAAGAACACACTGACAACCCCAACTCACCACAGACACAGATTTCCAATCCAAAACTGGGTTATGAGTTTGCAACCAAGGAAAACCCAGAACAATAGTATCATGCAGATTATGCAGCACCAAAAATTTACAATTTTCTTGGTGGTCTGGGGCAAATCGCATTATCACCTGGATCCAAAACTGAGGTTTATTCTCCGCCAAAAGAGTGGCATCAATACCCCTCAAAGGAATAGGCGTCTGCAGAGGCGTCATGGACAGACCACAACGTTTAGCAAAGTCCAAATCCATCAGATTCAGAGCTGCTCCTGAATCCACAAAAGCCTTAGTGGAAAATGTGGACAAGGAGCAGATCAGAGTAATTGCCAAAAGGAACTTAGGTTGTATACTGCCCACAGCAAATGTGTGTGCAAAATGTTTCTCTCGTTTAGGGCAGACAGAAATAGTATGAGAGGCGTCTCCACAGAAAAAACACAGCTTATTACGCCTTCTAAACTCCTGACGTTGCGCCCTAGACAAAACCCCATCACATTGCATAGGTTCAGACATTTGTTCAAAAGGTGGCAGCGCCTCCCGTGTAGTTTTACGTTCACGTAAACGCCGATCAACTTTAATGGCTAATGACATAGAGCCATCCAGACCAGAGGGAACAGGAAATCCCACCATAACATCTTTGACGGTCTCTGACAAACCTTTCCGAAAGAGAGCTGCCAATGCACTATCATTCCATGTAGTAAGGACCGCCCACTTTCGGAATTTTTGACAGTACAACTCTGCAGGATCCTGACCCTGGTTTAATGCCAACAGGATTCTCTCAGCTTGATCAACGGCATTAGGTTCATCATACAACAACCCCAAGGCCTGAAAAAATGCATCCACATTAGTCAGAATAGGATTTTCAGGTGTCAGAGAAAAAGCCCAATCCTGGGGATCGCCGCGCAGCAAAGAGATGACAATTTTAACCTGCTGCACAGAGCTCCCCGATGAGTTAGGCTTCAAAGCAAGAAATAATTTACAATTATTCTTAAAATTCAGAAATTTAGACCGATCCCCAGAAAACACATCAGGAGTAGGGATCTTGGGTTCAGCAGCATGTGACTGAATAAGGTAGGCGGAAATTCACTGCACTTCAGCAGCAAGCTGCTCCACATGATCAGACAGTTGCTTAATCTCCATTAGGAAAAAAATCCTCTTACGGCCCCAGAGAAAGAGAGGAAAAAATTAATAATAAAAAAAATAAAAAATTATGACACTTTTTTTTTTTTTTTTTTCTTCTTTCTCTAACAATTCTTTCCTGCTTTTGAGTACCCTAGAATCTGCGGTATGGCTGGTGATTCTGTTATGAATGGGTCACCAAGGAGGAAAAAATAAACAACAAGCTAAGCCTCAGAAAACCAGAGAAGTTGGTAACTATGCAGATTGCAGATCCCTGAACTTAACCGCACAACTAGCAGCAGTCGTGGAGCATTCCTACGATGATCCTAGACGCCTCGTCACAACCGGAGAACTACATAAGCCTAAAGCAGGAAAAGAGGAAAACTAACTGCCCCAGAGCAGACCCCAAAGGAGAGACGGCCCCCCACATGTATTGACGGTGAAACAAGATGAAATTACAAACAAAGGCAGGAAAGTAGGCTGAGCAAACGATGGGGCCCGGCTAACTAAAAAGGACAGGAAAGGAAAGACACTGTCTGCAATCTGCCAAAAAAACCTACGAAAATATTGTCCAACACTTCTGATAGCAAAATTAACCCTGAAGTCACTAGACTTCTAAACCTATATCAGCACTCTGAAATATTCTGAGACAGAGCAAAAAGAGGCCAATCTAATAAGGAACAAAAAGCAGATTGGCAAATACTGATTAATAGGAGTGGAAATTCAGCATAGCCCCAGCAGGGGCAGGCTGATTACACAAAAAACTGAATTGACCAACAAGCGCAAGTGTGAAAATTAGCAAAAAACAAACTTAACTTGAGAAGACTGGAAGAGAGCTGAAGTCCAGGACCTGAGAAGCAGACTGAATCACCAGCACCCGGATAGGGCGTCGGCTGTCTTATATCCAGTCTGATACTCCAGAGATCCAATCGTTATCTTCCTCATCAGGTGGCAGATCACTACCACTTAAACCAACAGCACTACCTCCTGTCACCACCAGAGGGAGAACGGAAGGGGAACTCTCAACTGGTGGAGCAGAAAATGAGTTCATGACAGGTGTCTGTGTTTTCTTTAAAATTTGACTATATGGGATTAGTAATAGGTGTCGCGTTCGCGCCTTGGCAGGTTGGCGCAAGTGAGGGGGTTGTGGCCCCACTGTGCCACTACCCTGGAAGGGGCATGACTAGGACAGCTACCTCAGTCTTTACTGGAGCCTCTGATGGTGAAGTTAGGCTTGTGCGGCAGGTAGCTGGTGGTGTCTGGCTGTGGCTGCTGATCCCACTGGGGAACAGTACGCTAGGACAGGTGCGGCTGAGAGGCAGGTGAGCACGGCAGGCACGGCTGGTACTCTGGCAGGCGGGCACCACTGAGACACAGGCGGGTGGGCACGGCTGAGACACTGGCAGGCGGGCATGGCTGAGACACTGGCAGGCTGGCACGGCTGAGACACTGGCAGGAGGGCACGGCTGACACACTGGCAGGAGGGCACGGCTGACACACTGGCAGGAGGGCACAGCTGACACACTGGCAGCAGGGCACGGCTGAGACCCAGGGACATGGGCTGGAAGGAGTGGAGCATGGAATATGCAGAAATCGGTTCACACAGGAGGTGCAGGTACTGATACTGGCAGGAAGGTGTGGTGTATGAAGGAACAGGTTTGGACCTGTTCACGCTGGAGAAAAACTGCAAGGCTGCAGAGAGGAGATGCAGTTGGCAGCAAGAAGTTCAGCAGCAGCAGAAGCAGAACGAAGCAGAACCGCAGAAGTACGGAGCACAGACAGTGCCGCAAGAGTGTGGAGCAGGCAGAGCCGCAAGAATGCGGAGCAGGCAGAGCCGCAAGAGTGCAGAGCAGAAAAATTGAATAAACCAGCTCACCTGCCTTGGCTTAGTGGTGCGTGGAAGCACGAATTCCGTGTAGTTTCACGTCCAAAAGTCCAATAAAAAAATTTTCAATTCAGATTCCAAATTTTTAGAAAAATGTATTGGACATAAAAACAGAAAGTAGCATTGGTGCAGCTTGTCCGCTACTTTCTGTTTTTATGTCCAATAAATTTTTCTAAAAATTTGGAAGCTGAATTGAACATTTTTTTATTGGAAGAGTGCAGAGCACAGGCACTGGCACAAGGAGGCTAGACACAGCAGAGAAAGGAGCCGCAGACAAGGAGACTGAGAGACAGAGATAGGACAGAGTACAGACAATGTAACAGGAACACACAGAGTCACAGAAGACACAGAGACCCGGATATACTACCTCCTGGTCGGCAGAGAGGACAGGTACGAGACAAGGCAAGGAACAATAGCACAGGGACTAGGATATTCTGCCTCCTGGAGGGCGGACGGACAGGTACAAGACAAGGCGAGGAACACGGACACAGAGACAAGGATATACTGCCTCCTGGAGGGCAGACAGACAGGTACAAGATACAGGACTAGGAATCAAGCCTCCAGAGAAGGCGAATCACAGGACAGGACCTGGCAACTCAGTAGCAAGATACTGAGTAATGGCGTTGCTCAGGCAGCTTCCACCGAGTGGAGCTGCCCTAAATACTAGAGGCCTCTTGGTGATTGGCACATTAGGCAGGAGCACCCTGATTCAATAAGAACCAGAGAGTGTCGGTGCTGCCCTCCTATGCACACAGTCAGGAAGCATGCAGAGAGCAGGCAGGAAGCAAGACATACACAGCATGGAGCCGGCAGCAGACAGAAGTCACAGCATAGCCTGGAGCAGTAAGTTGGTGTGTGGGGGATGGGAGGCCATGTAATGATGCTGGCAGGATTGTTACAATAGGGGCGTCTTATTGACACCTCTCCATTACTAACCTCGAGGCTTGATGTCACCTGACAATACAATGGTGACATCAATTCCTCCAAAATATTACCCCATATCCCACTGCTACAGGGCAGTGGGAATTGCAAGGCTAGGTGCCAGAATTGGCGCATCTTACAGATGCGCCTTTTCTGGGTCGGCTGAGAGCTGATGTTTTTAGCTGTGGGTGGGGGGGGTCAGTATCCATGGTCCCTTCTTTGGCTATTAATATCAGCCCGCAGTTGTCTGCATTGCTGGCTATTAATTATAGGAGGACCCCGCGTCATATTTCCATTTTTTTCTGTGAAATAATCATTTATTAATTAAACACATGTCCAGAATTCTGCACACACACACACTGTACTAATTGCATTTGTCACTGACCTGTATATCTCTACCTATTCTATATGTATTTACTGTATGTAATCCATTTCTTCTATCCTGTCGGCTCCTGCAGTGATTTTACAGAAGTTGGCAAATGAATTACCGGCTATTCTTCTATCTAGCTCTCTCTCTGCAATATAAATACATATACAGGGTGGGCCATTTATAAAGTTGGATCCAAAATGGCCAACTTCAAAATGGCCGCCATGGTCATCACCCATCTTGAAAAGTCCCCCCCCATATACTAATGTGCCACAAACAGGAAGTTGAGATCACCAACCATTCCCATTTTATTTAGGTGTATTCATATAAGTGGCCCTCTCTGTATACATATATACAGTATATATGATGTGTGCGCGTGTCACTGACATTTCTCTCTCTCTATATATATATATGTATATGTATTCTATGTGTATATACAGTCATGGCCAAAAGTATTGATACCCCTGCAATTCTGTCAGATAATACTCAGTTTCTTCCTGAAAATTATTGCAAACACAAATTCTTTGGTATTATCTTCATTTAATTTGTCTTAAATGAAAAAACACAAAAAGAATTGTCCTAAAGCCAAATTGGATATAATTCCACACCAAACATAAAAAAGAGGGTGGACAAAAGTATTGGCACTGTTTGAAAAATCCTGTGATGCTTCTCTAATTTGTGTAATTAACAGCACCTGTAACTTACCTGTGGCACCTAACAGGTGTTGGCAATAACTAAATCACACTTGCAGCCAGTTAACATGGATTAAAGTTGACTCAACCTCTGTCCTGGGTCCTTGTGTGTACCACATTGAGCACGGAGAAAAGAAAGAAGACCAAAGAACTGTCTGAGGACTTGAGAAACCAAATTGTGAGGAAGCATGAGCAATCTCAAGGCTACAAGTCCATCTCCAAAGACCTGAATGTTCCTGTGTCTACCGTGCGCAGTGTCATCAAGAAGTGTAAAGCCCATGGCACTGTGGCTAACCTCCCTAGATGTGGCCGGAAAAGAAAAATTGACAAGAGATTTCAACGCAAGATTGTGCGGATGTTGGATAAAGAACCTCCACTAACATCCAAACAAGTTCAAGCTGCCCTGCAGTCCGAGGGTACAACAGTGTCAACCCGAACTATCCGTCGGCGTCTGAATGAAAAGGGACTGTATGGTAGGAGACCCAGGAAGACTCCACTTCTTACCCCGAGACATAAAAAAGCCAGGCTGGAGTTTGCCAAAACTTACCTGAAAAAGCCTAAAATGTTTTGGAAGAATGTTCTCTGGTCAGATGAGACAAAAGTAGAGCTTTTAGGGCAAAAGCATCAACATAGAGTTTACAGGAGAAAAAAGAGGCATTCAAAGAAAAGTACACGGTCCCTACAGTCAAACATGGCGGAGGTTCCCTGATGTTTTGGGGTTGCTTTGCTGCCTCTGGCACTGGACTGCTTGACCGTGTGCATGGCATTATGAAGTCAGAAGACTACCAACAAATTTTGCAGCATAATGTAGGGCCCAGTGTGAGAAAGCTGGGTCTCCCTCAGAGGTCATGGGTCTTCCAGCAGGACAATGACCCAAAACACACTTCAAAAAGCACTAGAAAATGGTTTGAGAGAAAGCACTGGAGACTTCTAAGGTGGCCAGCAATGAGTCCAGACCTGAATCCCATAGAACACCTGTGGAGAGATCTAAAAATGGCAGTTTGGAGAAGGCACCCTTCATATATCAGGGACCTGGAGCAGTTTGCCAAAGAAGAATGGTCTAAAATTCCAGCAGAGCATTGTAAGAAACTCATTGATGGTTACCGGAAGCGGTTGGTCGCAGTTATTTTGGCTAAAGGTTGTGCAACCAAGTATTAGGCTGAGGGTGCCAATACTTTTGTCTGGCCCATTTTTGGAGTTTTGTGTGAAATGATCAATGTTTTGCTTTTTGCTTCATTCTCTTTTGTGTTTTTTCATTTAAGACAAATTAAATGAAGATAATAATACCAAAGAATTTGTGTTTGCAATCATTTTCAGGAAGAAACTGAATATTATCTGACAGAATTGCAGGGGTGTCAATACTTTTGGCCATGACTGTATCTAGTGTTTTGTGAGCTGTCAGTGTGATTTTACTGTACCCGCATATGAACTGCCGGCTTTTCAAAGAACACCGATGCGTAAAAATCAGACAGCACTCGCATGGTGCGATTTTTTTTCTCAGTCCAATTTCAGCTGAGAAAAAAATCGCAGAATGTCACCCATTGAATAACATTGGTCCGATTTTTTATCGGATTCCATTCGTCCATATTTCTCCCAAAAGGGTATGAGCCCTTATCCTTGATGTGAGGCCAGGGCGAGAGCATAGGACAACTGGGTGAGCTGGAATCAGGTTTTTATAATTGCTCTGCAGGGTGTTCTGGGAATGGGATGCTCTGGGATAGGATGCTCTGCAGGGTGCTCTGGGGATGGGATGCTCTGCAGTGTGCTCTGGGGATGGGATGCTCTTCAGGATGCTCTGGGGATGGGATGCTCTGCAGGGTGCTCTGGGGATGGGATGCTCTAGAGGAAGCTCTGGGGATGGGATTCTCTGGAATGGGATGCTCTGGGAATGGGATGCTCTGCAGGGTGCTCTGGGATGGGATGCTCTGCAGGGTGCTCTAGGGATGGGATGCTCTGCAGGGTGCTCTGGGAATGGGATGCTCTAGAGGAAGCTCTGGGATGGGATGTTCTGCAGGCTGCTCTGGGATGGGATGCTCTGCAGGATGCTCTGGGATGGGATGCTCTGCAGGATGCTCTGGGATGGGATGCTCTGCAGGATGCTCTGGGATGGGATGTTCTGCAGGATGCTCTGGGATGGGATGCGCTGCAGGGTGCTCTGGGATGGGATGATCTGCAGGATGCTCTGGGGATGGGATGTTCTGCAGGATGCTCTGGGATGGGATGCTCTGCAGGATGCTCTGGGGATGGGATGCTCTGCAGAGTGCTCTGGGATGGGATGATCTGCAGGATGCTCTGGGGATGGGATGTTCTGCAGGATGCTCTGGGGATGGGATGCTCTGCGGGGTGCTCTGGGATGGGATGCTCTGCGGGGTGCTCTGGGGATGGGATGCGCTGCAGGATGCTCTGGGGATGGGATGCTCTGCGGGGTGCTCTGGGATGGGATGTTCTGCAGGATGCTCTGGGGATGGGATGCTCTGCGGGGTGCTCTGGGATGGGATGCTCTGCGGGGTGCTCTGGGGATGGGATGCTCTGGAGGATGCTCTGGGATGGGATGCTCTGGACGGTGCTCTGGGATGGGATGCGCTGCAGGATGCTCTGGGGATGGGATGCTCTGCAGAGTGCTCTGGGATGGGATGCTCTGCAGAGTGCTCTGGGATGGGATGCTCTGCAGAGTGCTCTGGGATGGGATGCTCTGCAGGATGCTCTGGGATGGGATGCTCTGCAGAGTGCTCTGGGATGGGATGCTCTGCAGGATGCTCTGGGATGGGATGCTCTGCAGGGTGCTGTGCTCGGGTGGCATGCTCTGCCCTGCGGTGGTATTTGCCCCCCACATTGCGCTCTGCAGCCTTATTTGGTATACATACAGAACCAGCTGGAGGCCGCAGACGGCGCTCCGCACACAGACATTCCCTGCACTACTCCCCCCATCATCTCCTCCACTTCTCTAGTTGTGGGGGCTTCTCCAGGGGTCTCAGAGACCCATGAATAATTTATAGGAGATACCACAGAGGGAAAGCGGAGCCCTGCACAGCTGGAGAGCTCGGGATAATGAGGCGGAATTCACACCAGGAAATATTATACGGGCGCCACATCCAGAGGGATTAACAAGAAATCCAATATGTCCATGAAGAAGAAGGTGGCGAGGCCCTCACTACTGATGAGCGACCGTGCTCGCCACTACTCGGTACTCGCCCTCACCGTCCCGTAGTGGGGGCAGTCACCTGACTGAGGGGATCACATGTCTCACAGCAGATGGAAGGTGGAATATTAATGAGAGTGAAGTCCCCCTCCCCGTATATATCACATGTCCCCTCCCCGTATATATCACCTGTCCCCTCCCCGTATATATCACCTGTCCCCTCCCCCTATATATCACCTGTCCCCTCCCCGTATATATCACCCGTCCATTCCCCGTATATATCACCTGTCCCCTCCCCCTATATATCACCTGTCCCCTCCCCCTATATATCACCTGTCCCCTCCCCGTATATATCACCCGTCCATTCCCCGTATATATCACCTGTCCCCTCCCCCTATATATCACCTGTCCCCTCCCCGTATATATCACCTGTCCATTCCCCGTATATATCACCTGTCCCCTCCCCGTATATATCACCTGTCCCCTCCCCATATATATCACTTGTCCCCTCCCCGTATGTATCACCTGTCCCTTCCCCGTATATATCACCTGTCCCCTCCCCGTATATATCACCTGTCCCCTCCCCCTATATATCACCTGTCCCCTCCCCGTATATATCACCTGTCCCCTCCCCGTATATATCACCTGTCCCCTCCCCGTATATATCACCTGTCCCTTCCCCGTATATATCACCTGTCCCCTCCCCATATATATATCACCTGTCCCCTCCCCGTATATATCACCTGTCCCCTCCCCATATATATATCACCTGTCCCCTCCCCGTATATATCACCTGTCCCTTCCCCGTATACAGTTGTGGCCAAAAGTATTGACACCCCTGCAGTTCTGTCAGATAATACTCAGTTTCTTCCTGAAAATGATTGCAAACACAAATTCTTTGTTATTATCTTCATTTAAATTGTCTTAAATGAAAAAACACAAAAAGAATTGTCCTAAAGCCAAATTGGATATAATTCCACACCAAACATAAAAAAGAGGGTGGACAAAAGTATTGGCACTGTTGGAAAAATCATGTGATGCTTCTCTAATTTGTGTAATTAACAGCACCTGTAACTTACTTGTGGCACCTAACAGGTGTTGGCAATAACTAAATCACACTTGCAGCCAGTTAACATGGATTAAAGTTGACTCAACCTCTGTCCTGTGTCCTTGTGTGTACCACATTGAGCATGGAGAAAAGAAAGAAGACCAAAGAACTGTCTGAGGACTTGAGAAACCAAATTGTGAGGAAGCATGAGCAATCTCAAGGCTACAAGTCCATCTCCAAAGACCTGAATGTTCCTGTGTCTACCGTGCGCAGTGTCATCAAGAAGTGTAAAGCCCATGGCACTGTGGCTAACCTCCCTAGATGTGGCCGGAAAAGAAAAATTGACAAGAGATTTCAACGCAAGATTGTGCAGATGTTGGATAAAGAACCTCGACTAACATCCAAACAAGTTCAATCTGCCCTGCAGTCCGGGGGTACAACAGTGTCAACCCGTCCTATCCGTCGGCGTCTGAATGAAAAGGGACTGTATGGTAGGAGACCCAGGAAGACCCCACTTCTTACCCCGAGACATAAAAAAGCCAGGCTGGAGATTGCCAAAACTTACCTGAAAAAGCCTAAATCGTTTTGGAAGAATGTTCTCTGGTCAGATGAGACAAAAGTAGAGCTTTTAGGACAAAAGCATCAACATAGAGTTTACAGGAGAAAAAAAGAGGCATTCAAAGAAAAGAACACGGTCCCTACAGTCAAACATGGTGGAGGTTCCCTGATGTTTTGGGGTTGCTTTGCTGCCTCTGGCACTGGACTGCTTGACCGTGTGCATGGCATTATGAAGTCTGAAGACTACCAACAAATTTTGCAGCTTAATGTAGGGCCCAGTGTGAGAAAGCTGGGTCTCCCTCAGAGGTCATGGGTCTTCCAGCAGGACAATGACCCAAAACACACTTCAAAAAGCACTAGAAAATGGTTTGAGAGAAAGCACTGGAGACTTCTAAGGTGGCCAGCAATGAGTCCAGACCCGAATCCCATAGAACACCTGTGGAGAGATCTAAAAATGGCAGTTTGGAGAAGGCACCCTTCTAATATCAGGGACCTGGAGCAGTTTGCCAAAGAAGAATGGTCTAAAATTCCAGCAGAGCATTGTAAGAAACTCATTGATGGTTACCGGAAGCGGTTGGTCGCAGTTATTTTGGCTAAAGGTTGTGCAACCAAGTATTAGGCTGAGGGTGCCAATACTTTTGTCCGGCCCATTTTTGGAGTTTTGTGTGAAATGATCAATGTTTTGCTTTTTGCTTCATTCTCTTTTGTGTTTTTTCATTTAAGACAAATTAAATGAAGATAATAATACCAAAGAATTTGTGTTTGCAATCATTTTCAGGAAGAAACTGAGTATTATCTGACAGAATTGCAGGGGTGTCAATACTTTAGGCCACAACTGTATATCACCTGTCCCTTCCCCGTATATATCACCTGTCCCCTCCCCGCATATATCACCTGTCCCTTCCCCGTATATATCACCTGTCCCTTCCCCGTATATATCACCTGTCCCATCCCCGTATAAATCACCTGTCCCTTCCCCGTATATATCACCTGTCCCTTCCCCGTATATATCACCTGTCCCTTCCCCGTATATATCACCTGTCCCATCCCCGTATAAATCACCTGTCCCTTCCCCGTACATATCACCTGTCCCCTCCCCGTATATATCACCTGTCCCCTCCCCATATATATCACCTGTCCCCCTCCCCGTATATATCACCTGTCCCCTTCCCGTATATATCACCTGTCCCCTCCCCGTATATATCACCTGTCCCTTCCCCGTATATATTACCTGTCCCTTCCCCGTATATATCACCTGTCCCCTCCCCGTATATATCACCTGTCCCCTCCCCGTATATATATCACCTGTCCCCTCCCCGTATATATCACCTGTCCCCTCCCCGTATATATCAACTGTCCCTTCCCGGTATATATCACCTGTCCCTTCCCCGTATATACCACCTGTCCCTTCCCCGTATATATCACCTGACACCTTCCCGTATATATCACCTGTCCCTTCTCCGTATATATCACCTGTCCCCTTCCCCATATATATCACCTGTCCCCTCCCCGTATATACCACCTGTCCCTTCTACGTATATATCACCTGTCCCTTCCCCATATATATCACCTGACACCTTCCCGTATATATCACCTGTCACTTCTCCGTATATATCACCTGTCCCTTCCCTGTATATATCACCTGTCCCTTCCCCGTATATATCACCTGTCCCTTCTCCGTATATATCACCTGACACCTCCCCGTATATATCACCTGTCCCCTCCCCGTATTTATCACCTGTCCCCTCCCCGTATATATCACCTGTCCCTTCTCCGTATATATCACCTGTCCCTTCTCCTTATATATCACCTGTCCCCTTCCCCGTATATATCACCTGTCCCCTCCCCGTATATATCACCTGTCCCTTCCCCATATATATCACCTGTCCGCTCCCCGTATATACCACCTGTCCCTTCTCCGTATATATCACCTGTCCCTTCCCCGTATATATCACCTGACACCTTCCCGTATATATCACCTGTCCCTTCTCCGTATATATCACCTGTCCCCTTCCCCGTATATATCACCTGACACCTTCCCGTATATATCACCTGTCCCATCCCCGTATATGTCACCTGTCCCTTCTCCGTATATGTCACCTGTCCCTTCTCCGTATATATCACCTGTCCCTTCCCCGTATATATCACCTGTCCCATCCCCGTATATATCACCTGTCCCTTCCCCATATATATCACCTGTCCCCTCCCCGTATATACCACCTGTCCCTTCTCCGTATATATCACCTGTCCCTTCCCCGTATATCACCTGACACCTTCCCGTATATATCACCTGTCCCTTCTCCGTATATATCACCTGTCCCTTCCCTGTATATATCACCTGTCCCTTCTCCGTATATATCACCTGTCCCCTTCCCCGTATATATCACCTGTCCCTTCCCTGTATATATCACCTGTCCCTTCTCCGTATATATCACCTGACACCTCCCCGTATATATTACCTGTCCCCTCCCCGTATATATCACCTGTCCCCTCCCCGTATATATCACCTGTCCCTTCCCCGTATATATCACCTGTCCCCTCCCCGTATATATCACCTGTCCCTTCCCCGTATATATCACCTGTCCCCTCCACGTATATACCACCTGTCCCTTCTCCGTATATATCACCTGTCCCTTCCCCGTATATATCACCTGACACCTTCCCGTATATACCACCTGTCCCATCCCCGTATATGTCACCTGTCCTTTCTCCGTATATATCACCTGTCCCTTCCCCGTATATATCACCTGTCCCATCCCCGTATATATCACCTGTCCCTTCCCCATATATATCACCTGTCCCCTCCCCGTATATATCACCTGTCCCTTCTCCGTATATATCACCTGTCCCTTCCCCGTATATATCACCTGACACCTTCCCGTATATATCACCTGTCCCTTCTCCGTATATATCACCTGTCCCCTTCCCCGTATATATCACCTGACACCTTCCTGTATATATCACCTGTCCCTTCCCCGTATATGTCACCTGTCCCTTCTCCGTATATGTCACCTGTCCCTTCTCCGTATATATCACCTGACACCTCCCCGTATATATCACCTGTCCCTTCCCCGTATATATCACCTGTCCCTTCCCCGTATAAATCACCTGACACCTTCCCGTATATATCACCTGTCCCTTCTCCGTATATATCACCTGTCCCCTTCCCCGTATATATCACCTGTCCCCTCCCTGTATATATCACCTGTCCCTTCTCTGTATATATCACCTGTCCCCTTCCCCGTATATATCACCTGTCCCCTCCCCGTATATATATCACCTGTCCCTTCCCCGTATATATCACCTGTCACTTCCCCGTATATATCACCTGTCCCTTCTCCGTATATATCACCTGTCCCCTTCCCCGTATACATCACCTGTTCCTTCTCCGCATATATCACCTGTCCCCTTCCCATATATGTCACCTGTCCCCTCCGCGTATATATATCACCTGTCCCCTCCCCGTACATATCACCTGTCCATTCCCCGTATATATCACCTGTCCCTTCCCCATATATATCACCTGACCCTTCTCCGTATATATCACCTGTCCCTTTCCCGTATATATCACTTGACACCTCCTCGCATATAACACCTGACACCTCCCCGTATATACCACCTGTCCCTTCCCTGTATATATCACCTGTCCCTTCCCCATATATATCACCTGACCCTTCTCCGTATATATCACCTGTCCCTTCCCCGTATATATCACTTGACACCTCCTCGCATATAACACCTGACACCTCCCCGTATATACCACCTGTCCCTTCCCTGTATATATCACCTGTCCCTTCTCCGTATATATCACCTGTCCCTTCTCCGTATATATCACCTGTCCCCTCCCCGTATATATCACCTGTCCCTTCCCCATATATATCACCTGTCCCCTCCCCGTATATATCACCTGTCCCTTCCCCATATATATCACCTGTCCCCTCCCCGTATATATCACCTGACACCTTCCCGTATATATCACCTGTCCCTTCCCCGTATATGTCACCTGTCCCTTCTCCGTATATATCACCTGTCCCTTCTCCGTATATGTCACCTGTTCCTTCCCCGTATATATCACCTGTCCCCTCCCCGTATATATCACCTGTCCCCTCCCCGTATATATCACCTGTCCCTTCCCCGTATATATCACCTGTCCCCTCCCCGTATATACCACCTGTCCCTTCTCCATATATATCACCTGTCCTTTCCCCATATATATCACCTGACACCTTACCGTATATATCACCTGTCCCCTTCCCCGTATATATCACCTGACACCTTCCCGTATATATCACCTGTCCCATCCCCGTATATGTCACCTGTCCCTTCTCCGTATATGTCACCTGTCCCTTCTCCGTATATATCACCTGTCCCTTCCCCGTATATATCACCTGTCCCATCCCCGTATATATCACCTGTCCCTTCCCCATATATATCACCTGTCCCCTCCCCGTATATACCACCTGTCCCTTCTCCGTATATATCACCTGTCCCTTCCCCGTATATCACCTGACACCTTCCCGTATATATCACCTGTCCCTTCTCCGTATATATCACCTGTCCCTTCCCTGTATATATCACCTGTCCCTTCTCCGTATATATCACCTGTCCCCTTCCCCGTATATATCACCTGTCCCTTCCCTGTATATATCACCTGTCCCTTCTCCGTATATATCACCTGACACCTCCCCGTATATATTACCTGTCCCCTCCCCGTATATATCACCTGTCCCCTCCCCGTATATATCACCTGTCCCTTCCCCGTATATATCACCTGTCCCCTCCCCGTATATATCACCTGTCCCTTCCCCGTATATATCACCTGTCCCCTCCACGTATATACCACCTGTCCCTTCTCCGTATATATCACCTGTCCCTTCCCCGTATATATCACCTGACACCTTCCCGTATATACCACCTGTCCCATCCCCGTATATGTCACCTGTCCTTTCTCCGTATATATCACCTGTCCCTTCCCCGTATATATCACCTGTCCCATCCCCGTATATATCACCTGTCCCTTCCCCATATATATCACCTGTCCCCTCCCCGTATATATCACCTGTCCCTTCTCCGTATATATCACCTGTCCCTTCCCCGTATATATCACCTGACACCTTCCCGTATATATCACCTGTCCCTTCTCCGTATATATCACCTGTCCCCTTCCCCGTATATATCACCTGACACCTTCCTGTATATATCACCTGTCCCTTCCCCGTATATGTCACCTGTCCCTTCTCCGTATATGTCACCTGTCCCTTCTCCGTATATATCACCTGACACCTCCCCGTATATATCACCTGTCCCTTCCCCGTATATATCACCTGTCCCTTCCCCGTATAAATCACCTGACACCTTCCCGTATATATCACCTGTCCCTTCTCCGTATATATCACCTGTCCCCTTCCCCGTATATATCACCTGTCCCCTCCCTGTATATATCACCTGTCCCTTCTCTGTATATATCACCTGTCCCCTTCCCCGTATATATCACCTGTCCCCTCCCCGTATATATATCACCTGTCCCTTCCCCGTATATATCACCTGTCACTTCCCCGTATATATCACCTGTCCCTTCTCCGTATATATCACCTGTCCCCTTCCCCGTATACATCACCTGTTCCTTCTCCGCATATATCACCTGTCCCCTTCCCATATATGTCACCTGTCCCCTCCGCGTATATATATCACCTGTCCCCTCCCCGTACATATCACCTGTCCATTCCCCGTATATATCACCTGTCCCTTCCCCATATATATCACCTGACCCTTCTCCGTATATATCACCTGTCCCTTTCCCGTATATATCACTTGACACCTCCTCGCATATAACACCTGACACCTCCCCGTATATACCACCTGTCCCTTCCCTGTATATATCACCTGTCCCTTCCCCATATATATCACCTGACCCTTCTCCGTATATATCACCTGTCCCTTCCCCGTATATATCACTTGACACCTCCTCGCATATAACACCTGACACCTCCCCGTATATACCACCTGTCCCTTCCCTGTATATATCACCTGTCCCTTCTCCGTATATATCACCTGTCCCTTCTCCGTATATATCACCTGTCCCCTCCCCGTATATATCACCTGTCCCTTCCCCATATATATCACCTGTCCCCTCCCCGTATATATCACCTGTCCCTTCCCCATATATATCACCTGTCCCCTCCCCGTATATATCACCTGACACCTTCCCGTATATATCACCTGTCCCTTCCCCGTATATGTCACCTGTCCCTTCTCCGTATATATCACCTGTCCCTTCTCCGTATATGTCACCTGTTCCTTCCCCGTATATATCACCTGTCCCCTCCCCGTATATATCACCTGTCCCCTCCCCGTATATATCACCTGTCCCTTCCCCGTATATATCACCTGTCCCCTCCCCGTATATACCACCTGTCCCTTCTCCATATATATCACCTGTCCTTTCCCCATATATATCACCTGACACCTTACCGTATATATCACCTGTCCCCTTCCCCGTATATATCACCTGACACCTTCCCGTATATATCACCTGTCCCTTCCCCGTATATGTCACCTGTCCCTTCTCCGTATATGTCACCTGTCCCTTCTCCGTATATATCACCTGACACCTCCCCGTATATATCACCTGTCCCTTCCCCGTATATATCACCTGTCCCTTCCCCGTATATATCACCTGTCCCTTCTCCATATATATCACCTGTCCCCTTCCCCGTATATATCATCTGTCCCCTCCCTGTATATATCACCTGTCCCTTCTCCGTATATATCACCTGTCCCCTTCCCCGTATATATCACCTGTCCCCTCCCCGTATATATATCACCTGTCCCTTCCCCGTATACACTCACTGGCCACTTTATTAGGTACACCATGCTAGTAACGGGTTGGACCCCCTTTTGCCTTCAGAACTGCCTCAATTCTTCGTGGCAGAGATTCAACAAGGTGCTGGAAGCATTCCTCAGAGATTTTGGACCATATTGACATGATGGCATCACACAGTTGGCGCAGATTTGTCGGCTGCACATCCCTGATGCGAATCTCCCGTTCCACCACATCCCAAAGATGCTCTATTGGATTGAGATCTGGTGACTGAGGAGGCCATTTGAGTACAGTGAACTCATTGTCATGTTCAAGAAACCAATCTGAGATGATTCGAGCTTTATGACATGGCGCATTATCCTGCTGAAAGTAGCCATCAGATGTTGGGTACATTGTGGTCATAAAGGGATGGACATGGTCAGCAACAATACTCAGGTAGGCTGTGGCGTTGCAACGATGCTCAATTGGTACCAAGGGGCCCAAAGAGTGCCCAGAAAAAATTCCCCACACCATGACACCACCACCACCAGCCTGAACCGTTGATACAAGGCAGGATGGATCCATGCTTTCATGTTGTTTACGCCAAATTCTGACCCTACCATCCGAATGTCGCAGCAGAAATCGAGACTCATCAGACCAGGCAACGTTTTTCCAATCTTCTACTGTCCAATTTCGATGAGCTTGTGCAAATTGTAGCCTCAGTTTCCTGTTCTTAGCTGAGAGGAGTGGTACCCAGTGTGGTCTTCTGCTGCTGTAGCCCATCTGCCTCAAAGTTCGACGCACTGTGCGTTCAGAGATGCTCTTCTGCCTACCTTGGTTGTAACGGGTGGCAATTTGAGTCACTGTTGCCTTTCTATCAGCTCGAACCAGTCTGCCCATTCTCCTCTGACCTCTGGCATCAACATGGCATTTCCGGCCACAGAACTGCCGCTCACTGGATTTTTTTTCTTTTTCGGACCATTCTCTGTAAACCCTAGAGATGGTTGTGCGTGAAAATCCCAGTAGATCAGCAGTTTCTGAAATACTCAGACCAGCCCTTCTGGCACCAACAATCATGCCACGTTCAAAGGCACTCAAATCACCTTTCTTCCCCATACTGATGCTCGGTTTGAACTGCAGGAGATTGTCTTGACCATGTCTACATGCCTAAATGCACTGAGTTGCCGCCATGTGATTGGCTGATTAGAAATTAAGTCTTAACACACAGTTGGACAGGTGTACCTAATAAAGTGGCCAGTGAGTGTATATCACCTGTCCCTTCTCCGTATATATCACCTGTCCCCTTCCCCGTATATATCACCTGTTCCTTCTCCGCATATATCACCTGTCCCCTTCCCATATATGTCACCTGTCCCCTCCGCGTATATATATCACCTGTCCCCTCCCCGTATATATCACCTGTCCCTTCCCCATATATATCACCTGACCCTTCTCCGTATATATCACCTGTCCCTTCCCCGTATATATCACTTGACACCTCCTCCCATATAACACCTGACACCTCCCCGTATATACCACCTGTCCCTTCCCTGTATATATCACCTGTCCCTTCCCCGTATATATCACCTGCCACCTCCTCGCATATAACACCTGACACCTCCCCGTATACATCACCTGTCCTTTCCCCGTATATATCACCTGTCCCCTCCCCGTATATATAACCTGTCCTCTCCCCATATATATCACCTGTCCCTCCCTGTATATATCACCTGTCCCTTCCCCGTTTATATATCACCTGTCCCTTCCCCGTATATATCACCTGTCCCCTCCCCGTATATATCACCTGTCCCTTCCCCGTATATATCACCTGTCCCTTCCCTGTATATATCACCTGTCCCCTCCCCGTATATATCACATGTCCCTTCCCCGTATATATCACCTGTCCCTTCCCCGTATATATCACCTGTCCCCTTCCCCGTATATATCACCTGTCCTCTTCCCCGTATATATCACCTGTTCCTTCTCCGCATATATCACCTGTCCCCTTCCCGTATATGTCACCTGTCCCCTCCCCGTATATATCACCTGTCCCCTCCCCGTATATATCACCTGTCCATTCCCCGTATATATCACCTGTCCCTTCCCCATATATATCACCTGACCCTTCTCCGTATATATCACCTGTCCCTTCCCCGTATATATCACTTGACACCTCCTCGCATATAACACCTGACACCTCCCCGTATATATCACCTGTCCCTTCCCCGTATATATCACTTGACACCTCCTCGCATATAACACCTGTCCCTTCCCCGTATATATCACTTGACACCTCCTCGCATATAACACCTGACACCTCCCCATATATATCACCTGTCCCTTCACCGTATATATCACCTGTCCCTTCCCCGTATATATCACCTGTCCCCTCCCCGAATATATCACCTGTCCCCTCCCCGTATATATCACCTGTCCTTTCCCCGTATATATCACCTGTCCGTTCCCCGTATATATCACCTGACACCTCCCCTTATATATCACCTGTCCCCTCCCCGTATATATCACCTGTTCCCTCACCGTATATATCACCTGTCCCCTCCCCGTATATATCACCTGACACCACCCCGTATATACCACCTGACCCTTGCCTGTATATATCACCTGTCCCTTCCCCGTATATATCACCTGTCCCCTCCCCATATATATCACCTGTCCTTTCCCCGTATATATCACCTGTCCCTTCTCCGTATATATCACCTGTCCCCTCCCCGTATATATCACCTGACACATCCCCATATATATCACCTGTCCCTTCCCCGTATATACCACCTGACACCTCCCCGTATATATCACCTGTCCCCTCCCCGTATGTATCACCTGTCCATTCCCCGTATCTGTCACCTCCCCGTATATATCACCTGTCCCTTCCCCATATATATCACTTGTCCCCTCCCCGTATATATCACCTGTCCCCTCCCCGTGTGTATCACCTGTCCATTCCCCGTATATATCACCTGTCCCTTCACCGTATATATCACCTGTCCCTTCCCCGTATATATCACCTGTCCCCTCCCCGTATATATCACCTGTCCCCTCCTCGTATGAATCACCTGTCCATTCCCCGTATATATCACCTGTCCCCTCCCCGTATATATCACCTGTCCCCTCCCCGTATGTATCACCTGTCTATTCCCCGTATATATCACCTGTCCCCTCCCCGTATATATCACCTGTTCCCTCACCGTATATATCACCTGTCCCCTCCCCGTATATATCACCTTACACCACCCCGTATATACCACCTGTCCCTTCCCCGTATATATCACCTGTCCCTTCCCTTCCCCGTATTAATCACCTGTCCCCTCCCCGTATATATCACCTGTCCTTTCCCCGTATATATCACCTGTCCCTTCTCCGTATATATCACCTGTCCCCTCCCTGTATATATCACCTGACACCTCCCCGTATATATCACCTGTCCATTCTCCGTATATATCACCTGTCCCCTCACGTATATATCACCTGTCCCTTCCCCGTATATATCACCTGTCCCCTCCCCGTATATATCACCTGTCCCCTCCCCGTATGAATCACCTGTCCATTCCCCGTATATATCACCTGTCCCCTCCCCGTATATATCACCTGTCTCTTCCCCATATATACCACCTGTCCCTTCCCCATATATATCACCTGTCCCCTCCCCGTATATATCACCTGTCCCTCCCTGTATACATCACCTGTCCCTCCCCGTATATATCACCTGTCCCCTTCCCGTATATATCACCTGTCCCCTTCCCGTATATATCACCTGTCCCCTCCCCGTATATATCACCTGTCCCTTCTCCGTATATATCACCTGTCCCCTCCCCGTATATATCACCTGACACCTCCCCATATATATCACCTGTCCCTTCCCCGTATATTCCACCTGTCCCTTCCCCGTATATACCACCTGACACCTCCCCGTATATATCACCTGTCCCCTCCCCGTATGTATCACCTGTCCATTCCCCGTATCTGTCACCTCCCCGTATATATCACCTGTCCCTTCCCCATATATATCACTTGTCCCCTCCCCGTATATATCACCTGTCTATTCCCCGTATATATCACCTGTCCCCTCACCGTTTATATCACCTGTCCCTTCCCCGTATATATCACCTGTCCCCTCCCCGTATATATCACCTGTCCCCTCCCCGTATGAATCACCTGGCCATTCCCCGTATATATCACCTGTCCCCTCCCCGTATATATCACCTGTCCCTTCCCCATATATACCACCTGTCCCTTCCCCGTATATATCACCTGTCCCCTCCCCGTATATATCACCTGTCCCTCCCTGCATACATCACCTGTCCCTCCCCGTATATATCACCTGTCACCTTCCCGTATATATCACCTGTCCCCTTCCCGTATATATCACCTGTCCCTTCCCCGTATGTATCACCTGTGCCCTCCCCGTATATATCACCTGTCCCCTTCCCGTATATATCACCTGTGCCCTCCCCGTATGTATCACCTGTCCATTTTCTGTATATATCACCTGTCCCCTCACCGTATATATCACCTGTCCCCTCCCCGTATATATCACCTGTCCCCTCCCCGTATGTATCACCTGTCCCCTCCCCGTATGTATCACCTGTCCATTCCCCGTATATATCACCTGTCCCCTCCCCGTATGTATCACCTGTCCATTCCCCGTATATATCATCTGTCCCCTCCCCGTATATATCACCTGTCCCCTCCCCGTATGTATCACCTGTCCCCTCCCCGTATGTATCACCTGTCCCCTCCCCGTATGTATCACCTGTCCCCTCCCCGTATATATCACCTGTCCCCTCCCCGTATATATCACCTGTCCCCTCCCCGTATATATATCACCTGTCCCCTCCCCGTATATATCACCTGTCCCTTCCCCGTATATATCACCTGTCCCCTCACCGTATATATCACCTGTCCCCTCACCGTATATATCACCTGTCCCTTCCCTGTATATATCACCTGTCCCCTCCCCGTATAGATCACCTGTCCCCTCCCCGTATGTATCACCTGTCCATTCCCCGTATACAGTGGGGCAAAAAAGTATTTAGTCAGTCAGCAATAGTGCAAGTTCCACCACTTAAAAAGATGAGAGGCGTCTGTAATTTACATCATAGGTAGACCTCAACTATGGGAGACAAACTGAGAAAAAAAAATCCAGAAAATCACATTGTCTGTTTTTTTTTCATTTTATTTGCATATTATGGTGGAAAATAAGTATTTGGTCAGAAACAAAATTTCATCTCAATACTTTGTGATATATCCTTTGTTGGCAATGACAGAGGTCAAACGTTTTCTGTAAGTCTTCACAAGGTTGCCACACACTGTTGTTGGTATGTTGGCCCATTCCTCCATGCAGATCTCCTCTAGAGCAGTGATGTTTTTGGCTTTTCGCTTGGCAACACGGACTTTCAACTCCCTCCAAAGGTTTTCTATAGGGTTGAGATCTGGAGACTGGCTAGGCCATTCCAGGACCTTGAAATGCTTCTTACGAAGCCACTCCTTCGTTGCTCTGGCGGTGTGCTTTGGATCATTTTCATGTTGAAAGACCCAGCCACGTTTCATCTTCAATGCCCTTGCTGATGGAAGGAGGTTTGCACTCAAAATCTCACGATACATGGCCCCATTCATTCTTTCATGTACCCGGATCAGTCGTCCTGGCCCCTTTGCAGAGAAACAGCCCCAAAGCATGATGTTTCCACCACCATGCTTTACAGTAGGTATGGTGTTTGATGGATGCAACTCAGTATTCTTTTTCCTCCAAACACGACAAGTTGTGTTTCTACCACACAGTTCCAGTTTGGTTTCATCAGACCATAGGACATTCTCCCAAAACTCCTCTGGATCATCCAAATGCTCTCTAGCAAACTTCAGACGGGCCCGGACATGTACAGGCTTAAGCAGTGGGACACGTCTGGCACTGCAGGATCTGAGTCCATGGTGGCGTAGTGTGTTACTTATGGTAGGCCTTGTTACATTGGTCCCAGCTCTCTGCAGTTCATTCACTAGGTCCCCCCGCGTGGTTCTGGGATTTTTGCTCACCGTTCTTGTGATCATTCTGACCCCACGGGGTGGGATTTTGCGTGGAGCACCAGATCGAGGGAGATTATCAGTGGTCTTGTATGTCTTCCATTTTCTAATTATTGCTCCCACAGTTGATTTCTTCACTCCAAGCTGGTTGGCTATTGCAGATTCAGTCTTCCCAGCCTGGTGCAGGGCTACAATTTTGTTTCTGGTGTCCTTTAACAGCTCTTTGGTCTTCACCATAGTGGAGTTTGGAGTCAGACTGTTTGAGGGTGTGCACAGGTGTCTTTTTATACTGATAACAAGTTTAAACAGGTGCCATTACTACAGGTAATGAGTGGAGGAAAGAGGAGACTTTTAAAGAAGAAGTTACAGGTCTGTGAGAGCCAGAAATCTTGTTTGCTTGTTTCTGACCAAATACTTATTTTCCACCATAATATGCAAATAAAATGAAAAAAAAACAGACAATGTGATTTTCTGGATTTTTTTTTCTCAGTTTGTCTCCCATAGTTGAGGTCTACCTATGATGTAAATTACAGACGCCTCTCATCTTTTTAAGTGGTGGAACTTGCACTATTGCTGACTGACTAAATACTTTTTTGCCCCACTGTATATCACCTGTCCCCTCCCCGTATATATCACCTGTCCCTTCCCCGTATATATCACCTGTCCCTCCCTGTATATATCACCTGTCCCTTCCATGTATATACCACCTGTCCCTTCCCCGTATATATCACCTGTCCCTCCCCGTATATATCACCTGTCCCTTCTCCGTATATACCACCTGTCCCTTCCCCGTATATATCACCTGTCCCTCCCCGTATACATCACCTGTCCCTCCCCGTATATACCACCTTTCCCTTCCCCGTATACATCACCTGTCCCTCCCCGTATATACCACCTGTCCCTTCCCCGTATATACCACCTGTCCCTTCCCCGTATATATCACCTGTCCCTCCCCGTATATATCACCTGTCCCTTCTCCGTATATACCACCTGTCCTGTTGTGAGTTCATTTTCCCCTCCGTCACTAGGCCTGGTGAACTCCCTATTCTAGTGAAGGAAGGTAGTGAGACTGATTATTAGACACCTGGGACTAATGAAGACGAATGGCTGAGTGGAGTCACTGACTGGATTTAAGGCAGCCTACGCCCTTTCTGCCCTGCGGGTGATTTCTCTGTGGACTCTTGGACACCAGTCTGATTCCTGCTCTCCTAAAGCTAAGTTTTCAGTTTTGCCTTTTTGCATCTAAGATTTGTTTTTGTTTTTCTTGCTTTTTGGATTCTGCCACTCCCTGCTGGAGTGTGCAGTTTTCCTAGAGCTCTGTCTTCTGAAAGTACCTGAGTGCTGATTTAGTTTTTGAAGCTTAGTTGCTTCAGGGCCATTTTTATATCAGCTTGTTGGCTTTTGTCTCTGACAGGGTTTTGGCAGATTGCAGACAGCAGCCTTCCTATCCGTTCCTATCTAGGTAGTTTTTGGGCCCCGTCTTTGCTCAGCCTGTCTTTCTGTCTGTGTAAGTGTTTTCATCTTGCTTCACCGTCATTATATGTGGGGGGCTGCCTATTGCTTTGGGGTCTGCTCTGGGGCAGTTTAGATTTCCCCTTTCCTTCTTTAGGCCTATGTATCTCTCCGGCTGTGATCGAGGGGTCTAGGTCATCGTAGGAACCCCCCACGGCTACTGCTAGTTGTGTTGATAGGTTCAGGGGTCTGCAATCTGATAGTTGCCAACTTCTCTGGTTTTCAGGACTTAGCTAGCATTTCTGTTTTTGCCTCCTACGGTGACTCAATCATAACAGAATCACCCGCCCAACCGCAGATCCTAGGGTACTCAATAGCAGGAAAGAATTGTGTTTAAAAAAAAAGGTGTGTGTATATTCTTTCCTCTATAGCTCTGAGGCCGTAGGGGGAATTTTTTTTTTCTCTCAATGGAGATAAAGCAAATGTCTGATCGTGTGGAGCAGCTCGCTGCTGAAGCGCGAGGAATTTCTGCCTATCTTGCTCGTTCACATGCTGTTGAACCAAAGATCCCCACACCTGATGTATTTTTTGGGGATCGATCTAAATTTTTGAGTTTCAAAAATAATTGTAAATTATTTTTTGCTTTGAAGCCTAACTCGTCAGGGAGCCCCGCGCAGCAGGTTAAAATTGTCATCTCTTTGCTGCGCGGTGATCCCCAGGATTGGGCGTTTTCTTTGAAACCAGATGACCCTATTCTGACTAATGTGAACGCATTTTTTCAAGCCTTGGGGTTACTGTACGACGAACCTAATGCTTTTGATCAGGCTGAAAAGACCCTGTTAGCATTGAACCAGGGTCGAGAATCTGCAGAGTTGTACTGTCAAAAGTTCCGAAAGTGGGCGGTCCTTACTACCTGGAATGATAGTGCCTTGGCTGCTCTCTTTCGGAAAGGTTTGTCAGAAGCCGTAAAAGATACTATGGTGGGATTTCCTGTTCCCTCTGGTCTGGACGATTCTATGTCTTTAGCCATTCAGGTTGATCGGCGTTTACGTGAACGCAGGATTACACTAGAGGTGTTGCCACCGGTTAAACAGATGTCTGAACCTATGCAATGTGATAGAGTTTTGTCTAAGGCGCAACGTCAGGAATTCAGAAGGCGTAATAAGTTGTGTTTTTTCTGTGGAGATGCCTCACATGTTATTTCTGTTTGTCCTAAACGTGAGAAACGCTTTGCACACACGTTTTCTGTTGGTGGGGTTCAGCCTAAGTTTCTTTTGGCGATTACTCTGATCTGTTCCCTGTCCACATTTTCCGCCAAGGCGTTTGTGGATTCGGGAGCAGCGCTAAACCTAATGGACTTGGATTTTGCTAAACGTTGTGGATTTCCGTTGACACCTCTGCAGACGCCTATCCCTTTGAGGGGGATTGATGCTACCCCTCTGGCTAAAAATAAACCTCAGTTTTGGACCCAGGTGGTCATGCGGGTCGCCCCAGACCACCAAGAAAATTGCAGATTTTTGGTGTTGCATGGTCTGCATGATGCCGTTGTTCTGGGGTTTCCCTGGTTGCAGATTCATAATCCAGTTTTGGATTGGAAGTCTGTGTCTGTGGTGAGTTGGGGTTGCCGGTGTACCTTTAGTGAGGCTCCGGTTTTTTCCACCTCTCCTCAGTCGCATGAGGTTCATGACTATTTGGCGGACTACTATGATGTATTTAGTGAGAATGAGTCTGCGTCCTTGCCTCCTCATAGGAGTTATGACTGTGCAATTGAACTAAACCCGGGGTGTAAATTTCCTAAGGGTCGGCTCTTCAATTTATCTGTACCCGAGCACGAGGCTATGCGGTCCTATATTAAGGAGGCGTTGGAGAAGGGTCATATTAGACCATCCTCTTCACCCTTAGGTGCCGGGTTTTTTTTTGTGGCCAAGAAGGATGGTTCTTTAAGGCCTTGTATTGATTATCGTGCCCTCAATAAAATTACTATTAAATATCAGTATCCGTTACCCCTGATTTCGGATCTATTCTCTAGAGTCAGAGGTGCTTGCTGGTTTACCAAGCTTGACCTCAGGGGGGTGTATAATCTTATCCGCATTAAGCAGGGGGATGAATGGAAGACGGCGTTTAATACTCCGGAGGGACATTTTGAGTACCTGGTGATGCCTTTTGGGCTCACTAATGCCCCTTCTGTCTTCCAGTGCTTCATGAACGATATTTTCCAAGACTTTGTCGATAAATTTTTGATTATCTATCTGGATGATATTTTGATCTTCTCCAAGGATTGGGATTCTCATGTGGAACATATTCGGACTGTGTTCCGGATCTTGAGAGAGAATTCTCTGTATGTCAAATGATCAAAATGCCTTTTTGGAGTACAGAGAATTTCTTTTTTGGGATTTATTTGGTCTCCGTCAACTATTGAAATGGACCCGGCCAAGATACAGGCCATTTATGATTGGGTTCAGCCCACTTCTTTGAAGGCCCTCCAGAAGTTTTTGGGTTTTGCTAATTTTTATCGGAAATTTATAGCAAAATTTTCTAGTATTGCCAAACCATTGACTGACCTGACCAGGAAGGGTGCGGATGTGTTGAATTGGTCTCCGGAGGCGGTTGCTTCCTTTCAGGAGCTGAAGCGTAGATTTACCTCCGCCCCGGTTCTGCGGCAACCTGATGTCTCACTCCCGTTCCAGGTAGAGGTGGATGCTTCTGAGATTGGTGCAGGAGCGGTGTTGTCCCAAAGGATCCGGTAACATCTAAAATTAATCCCTGTGCTTTCTTTTCCCGTAAGTTCTCTTCATCTGAACGTAACTATGATGTGGGGAATCGGGAACTGTTGGCCATGAAATGGGCATTTGAGGAGTGGAGACATTGGTTGGAGGGAGCCAAACATCAAGTTGTGGTCCTCACTGACCACAAAAATTTGATTTACCTAGAGTCGGCTAAACGCTTGAACCATAGACAGGCTAGGTGGGCCTTGTTTTTTACACGTTTTGATTTTGTGGTCTCTTTCCTTCCTGGAACTAAGAATGTCAAGGCTGACGCCCTCTCTAGGAGTTTCTTTGCTGATTCTCCTGTGGTGACCAAGCCTGCCACCATCTTAGGCGAAGGGGTAGTTCTTTCTGCCATCTCGCCCGATTTGAGACTTGCTCTACAAGAGTTCCAGGAGGACAAACCTGAGCGTTGCCCCAGTGGAAAGTTGTATGTTCCTGACCAGTGGAAGAAGAGAGTGATGTCTGAAGTTCATTGCTCTGCACTGGCTGGTCATCCAGGTATTTTTGGGACTAGAGATCTGGTGAGTCGCTCTTTTTGGTGGCCCACCTTGTCTCATGATGTCAGGAATTTTGTGCAGTCCTGTGGGACTTGCTCCCGGTCTAAATCTTGTTCTCGCTCTAGTGGGTTGTTGATGCCTTTGCCGGTCCCCAGGAGGCCATGGACCCATATTTCAATTGATTTCATTTCTGATATGCCGGTCTCTCAAAGAATGACTGTTATTTGGGTGATTTGTGATAGGTTCTCTAAGATGGTTCATCTTGTACCACTCCCTAAGTTGCCATCTTCCTCTGAGTTGGTGCCTCTGTTTTTGCAACAGGTGGTTCACTTGCACGGGATTCCTGAGAACGTTGTATCTGACAGAGGAGTTCAATTTGTGTCTAAATTTTGGAGGACGTTCTGTTCCAAGTTGGGAATTCAGTTGTCCTTCTCCTCTGCTTTTCACCCTCAGACCAATGGGCAGACAGAGAGAACAAACCAGACCTTGGAGTCGTATTTGAGATGTTTTATTTCCGCTGATCAGGATGATTGGGTTTCATTTTTCCCCCTGGCCGAATTTGCTTTAAATAATAGAGCTAGTTCTGCCACTTTGATGTCACCTTTTTTTTGTAACTTTGGTTTTCACCCTCGATTTTCTTCAGGGCAGGTGGAGCCTTCTGCCTGCCCAGGTGTTGACACTGTGGTGGAGAGAATGCACCAGATCTGGGACCAAGTGGTGGATAAGTTATCTCTCTCCCAGGAAAAGGCCCAGCGGTTGTCCAATCGACATAGGACCATTGGTCCCCAGTTTAAGATTGGTGATATGGTGTGGTTATCATCAAAAAATATTGCTATGAAGGTGGCTTCTCCTAAGTTTAAGCCTAGATTTATTGGACCTTACAAGATTTTGGAGATTATTAATCCGGTCTCTTTTCGTTTGGCTCTTCCTGTCACATTTAAGATCCATAATGTGTTCCATAAGTCCTTGTTGAAGAGGTTTGTTGAGCCAGTTGTGCCTGAGGTGGCACCTCCGGACCCTGTATTGGTTGAAGGTAACTTGGAATATGAGGTAGAGAAAATTCTGGATTCCCGTCTGGCTAGACGGAGACTCCAGTATTTGGTTAAGTGGAAGGGTTATGGTCAGGAGGATAATTCCTGGGTCTCTGCCTCTGATATTCATGCCAAAAGATTGGTGCGTGCCTTTCATGCCTTTCATTGGGCTCACCCTGATCGCCCTGGTAGCGTTGTTGAGGGTTCGGTGACCCCTCCTCAAGGGGGGGGTACTGTTGTGAGTTCATTTTCCCCTCCGTCACTGAGGCCTGGTGAACTCCCTATTCTAGTAAAGGAAGGTAGTGAGCCTGATTATCAGGCACCTGGGACTAATGAAGACGATTGGCTGAGTGGAGTCACTGACTGGATTTAAGGCAGCCTATGCCCTTTCTGCCCTGCGGGTGATTTCTCTGTGGACTCTTGGACACCAGTCTGATTCCTGCTCTCCTAAAGCTAAGTTTTCTGTTTTGCCTTTTTGCATCTAAGATTTGTTTTTGTTTTTCTTGCTTTTTGGATTCTGCCACTCCCTGCTGGAGTGTGCAGTTTTCCTAGAGCTCTGTCTTCTGAAAGTACCTGAGTGCTGATTTAGTTTTTGAAGCTTAGTTGCTTCAGGGCCATTTTTATATCAACTTGTTGGCTTTTGTCTCTGATAGGGTTTTGGCAGATTGCAGACAGCAGCCTTCCTATCCGTTCCTATCTAGGTAGTTTTTGGGCCCCGTCTTTGCTCAGCCTGTCTTTCTGTCTGTGTAAGTGTTTTCATCTTGCTTCACCGTCATTATATGTGGGGGGCTGCCTATTGCTTTGCGGTCTGCTCTGGGGCAGTTAGATTTCCCCTTTCCTTCTTTAGGCCTATGTATCTCTCCGGCTGTGATCGAGGGGTCTAGGTCATCGTAGGTACCCCCCACGGCTACTGCTAGTTGTGTTGATAGGTTCAGGGGTCTGCAATTTGATAGTTGCCAACTTCTCTGGTTTTCAGGACTAGCTAGCATTTCTGTTTTTGCCTCCTACGGTGACTCATTCATAACACTGTCCCTTCCCCGTATATATCACCTGTCCCTCCCCGTATACATCACCTGTCCCTCCCCGTATATACCACCTGTCCCTTCCCGTATATATCACCTGTCCCTCCCCGTATACATCATCTGTCCCTCCCCGTATATATCTACCAAAACCTCGCATCTCGGACGGTCGCATCTATCGACTTGCTTAACACGAATTATTGAGCACCATTCCTCCCACACCTTACCGTAGACTTGCCAAGTAGCCAGTGGAACTGAAGCGCGGATCAAAGGCATCAATGATTGACCACCGTGTCCCAAAGGGATGCAGGACACCGGGTGCCCAATGGCCGTGCCATGGGGAGAGGGAGTCTGAAAGCCTGCCAATTGGAAAACAGCAGAGAGTTAACCAGTTTATCATCTACCTCCGATGTTACCCTGGCCCGACACCAGATATTGTGCTGCAAGCATAGTAATGCAAGGCGGCGCAAGAGAGCGAGTAAAGGAGGGGAAGAGGAAGACATGCTGTTTAAGCTTTATGCCGTCCACGGGTATTTGGTTAAAAATCTAATGTTCATGTTTTCTCACTGGGTACCCCAGAGCTCAACTGCAGCCACTAATGCGAAAATCTCTATCAGCGCTGGATCGCGTCCCCAGCCTGCTGAAGCCCATGACTCTGGCCAGTTGCCTTTGCACCATTGGTTTTTGTGCGTTGATGCGAAACCGGCAGTGCAGTTTCCCCCCGCCGCTAGGCCCTGCTTGATACCTCGGGTGCCATGACGCAGGTATGACCGTTGTAGGATTTAAGGAATGTCCCCCAGACTAGTAGGCCTGCCTTCAAAGATCGAGTGACTCTGATTCTGTGGCCAGGCTGAGTAGCGCCTTTTGTTGCCAGTGATAACCTGCGAGAGAAGGCTCTGCCGACCGGCATTACGCGGCAGGCGAAATTGAGCAAACCAAGCAGAGACTGCAGTTGTTGAAGTGTGAGTTTTTTGACCTCGCAGAAACTTTCCACCATTCGCAATGTTTTTTCCAATTTATCGGCTGGCAGGCGGAAAACTATTGCGTTAGTGATGTATATATCGTGATAAATATATCGCGTTCTGCTATTAGAAGTGGAAAGGAAGAACAAAGACAAAAGAATCTAATTAATAAAAATATTGGAGAAAGAGAAACCAATCACAAACTAAAATGTTTCTATACTAATGCACAAAGCATGGGCAACAAACAAGGAGAATTGGAACTACTAACACAGGAAAAGAAATATGATGTCATTGGAATCACTGAAACTTGGTGGGACAATACACATGATTGGAATACAAGACTAGAAGGATACAACTTATTTGCAAGAAACAGACTTGATAAACGAGGAGGAGGAGTCGCATTGTATGTTAGAAACGCGTATATCTGCACAGAGATTGAAGCTTCAGAGACTGGGAGTTCTGTGGAAACTGTTTGGGTGAGAATACAAGGACAGAACAATGGAAAGGACACCATTGTAGGCATTTACTACAGGCCGCCTGTGCAAGCTGAAAACATGGATGAACTCTTTACGCATCAAATGGCCAAGTTCTCCAAAAAATATGACATAGTTGTCATGGGAGATTTCAACTATCCAGACATTTGTTGGGAATCTCTCTCAGGCAAAACTAACAGGTCAAGGAAATTCTTATCCTCTCTTGCTGACAACTTTATCTTCCAAAAGGTAAGGGAGAAAACAAGGGGAACTGCTACCTTGGATCTAATCCTTATAAACAGGGAGGAAATGGTTGAGGAGGTAAAAGTGGCTGGGACCCTAGGAGGTAGCGGCCATGCTATTTTAGAATTTTGGATAACTAGAGGAGGAAGACCTGTGAAGACTCAGACGTCAAGGTTAGATTTCAGAAAGGCAGATTTTCAGGGATTCAGAGAGAGAATTGGAGGGATCCAATGGCTGGATATCCTTAAAGACAAAAATGTCCAGGAAGGATGGGAAATCTTGAAAAATGAAATTCTCAAAGCACAGTTGTTAACAATTCCGAAAAGAGGGAAGAATAGGAAGCATTTAAGGAAACCAGGATGGATGAACACAGAACTTAAGCACATGCTAAAAAGGAAGAAAAAAATGTTTATAAAATGGAAAGAGGGAGGCATATCTAAAGAAGAATATAATGCTGTCTGCAGAACCTGCAGGGCACAAATCAGATTATCTAAAGCTGACAATGAATTGAGGCTTGCAAGAGATGTCAAAAGCAATGATAAAGGATTTTGGGGATATGTCAAAAGTAAAAGAAAGGTCAAAGATGCTATAGGATTTTTACAGGATGAAAATGATGAAATGGTAAGACAGGCTGTTGAGAAGGCCGAACTTTTAAATTCCTATTTTGCATCTGTTTTCTCTCAGAAAGGAAATGTAACATCAACTGTTCTTCACTGTCCTATTAAGGGAATAGAAGAATCCAGGATATCTATAAACAGAAAGATAGTGAGGAAACACTTAGCTAACCTAAATGAATTCAAGTCTCCAGGTCCAGATGAATTACACCCCAGAGTACTGAAGGAGATAGCAGAAGAAATTTTTGAACCCCTCTCCATAATCTTTGAAAATTCTTGGAGAACAGGAGAAGTCCCAGAAGACTGGAGAAGAACAAATGTTGTTCCTATCTTCAAAAAGGGGAAGAAGGTGGACCCAGGCAACTATAGGCCAGTGAGTCTGACTTCTATACCAGGAAAGATCTTTGAACAAATTATTAAACAACATGTATGTCAGTACCTGGATAAGAATGAAGTGATTAAACAGAGTCAGCATGGGTTTGTAACCAATAAGTCGTGTCAGACTAACTTAATTTCCTTCTATGACGGAATCACTGATTGGGTGGATCAAGGAAATGCTGTAGATATAGTATATCTTGACTTCAGCAAAGCATTTGACAAAGTATCTCATACAATCCTTATTGAAAAAATGACTAAGTATGGAATGGACAAGGCAACTGTTAGGTGGATTCATAACTGGCTTAGTGATCGGACCCAAAGAGTGGTCGTAAATGGCTGCACATCCAGTTGGAAGAATGTCTCAAGTGGGGTACCACAGGGCTCTGTCCTGGGCCCTGTATTGTTCAACATCTTTATCAACGATTTAGATGAAGGAATGGAGGGTAAAATGATTAAATTTGCTGATGACACAAAGCTAGGAGGGATAGCTAATACTAGAGAAGAGAGAGAGAGGATTCAAAAATATATAAATAAAGTGGAGCAGTGGGCAGTAACTAACAGAATGGTTTTTAACAGGAAAAAATGCAAAGTACTACATCTGGGCAATAAAAATAAAAAAAGCATATACAGAAAGGGAGTGTTAGGCGTCAGATTCCTGACACTGCACAGCAGGAATCCAGAGCCAGACATCCAACGGTCTCCCATTCTCCTCCTACCGCTGCTCAGCAATCACGGCGAGCCAGGCGTGCTGCTCAGACTTGCTCTGACAGCCTGGATGTTGCTGCCACCTCTGGTGCAGCAATGGTAGCTCAACCTGTTCTGCAGGGAACAGCTCCAGAGGCTAAGTCCTTGTGCCGTGCTACTGGGCATGCCCGCAAGGTGACCTCTCACTGGAGAGCAGGGGTCACATGCTCAGGTCCTGCGTCGGATCTGATTGGTCCTTTCCAGGGTACTGGAAGGTCCCGGAAGCGCATGGCTATAAAAAGCCCGCATGGCGGCTCGGCCATGCGCTAGTGTAGCATATTATGCTGTGTGTGTATGGTGATGGATGCATGGACTGGTGTCTGACTTATTATGAAACCCCTTCCCTTGGATACTACGAATGGTGACTGTGTGTTGGGTTAGTCAGCTCCAGATTGTGGCAAGCTACACGCCACTGTGCTTTCCAAGCCTACACTAGCGTCTGTCGGGGCCTGGTTCTCGGCGCCGATGCTTGCGGCTATAGTTGCCGCTACGCTGCATTAACAGCAGCTATTGGTGTTCGCGGCTGCGACGCCACACGCCGGCTCCTGTGACGTTAACAGGGCCAGCGTCTTTACATTTAGTTATGCCAAGCGACTCTGTGTCTGAACAGAGCCGCTCCTAGCGTTCAGGTGACGTTAACCCGTGCTCACTACTTCACCTTCTGGGGCATCTGCCATTGTCCAGCAGCGGTCTAGTCACCTACCGCATGGTGGACCCCGGGCGGCGAACGCACCTCCTATTATTTATATTTGGTGCGTTCCGCCGTCCCTAACAGGGAGGAATAGGGCTAAGCAACAGCACATATGAAAAAGACTTGGGTATACTAATAGATCACAGACTGAATATGAGTCAACAGTGTGATGCAGCAGCAAAAAAGGCAAATGCAATTCTAGGAGGTATTAACAGAAGCATACAGTCTAGATCACGTGAAGTCATTATTTCCCTCTACTCCTCTTTGGTCAGACCTCATCTGGAATATTGTGTCCAGTTTTGGGCACCACATTTTAAAAAAGACATCAACAAACTGGAGCAAGTTCAGAAAAGAGCGACCAGAATGGTGACCGGTCTGCAAATCCTGTCTTATGAGGAAAGGTTGCAGGATTTGGGAATGTTTAGTTTGCAAAAGAGAAGACTGAGAGGAGACTTAATAGCTGTCTACAAATATCTAAAGGGCTGTCACATTGTAGAAGCATCAACTTTATTCTCATTTGCACAAGGAAAGACTAGAAGCAATGGGATGAAACTGAATGGGAGGAGACAGATTAGTTATTAGAAAAAACTTTTTGACAGTTAGAGTGATCAATGATTGGAACAGGCTGCCACGAGAAGTGGTGAGTTCTCCTTCAATGGAAGTCTTCAAACAGAGGCTGGACAGACATCTGACTGGGATGATTTAGCGAATCCTGCTTTGAGCAGGGGGTTGGACCAGATGGCCCAGGAGGTCCCTTCCAACTCTACGATTCTATGATTCTAGTGTGTATTTCAATGTCCAAAAAGGGGAGAACATTGCAGGGGCCTACTGTTTTTTCTGGTGATAAGGGTACCCCGAACTTAATTGCAATAAATTTAAATTTTTTGAAAAGGAAGTGGCAGAGTTTAGAGCCTCTTGGGCCCATGAATAAAAAATTGTTGAGGTAGTGGATTGTTGAATTACTGCCTGTCTCATAGAGAACGATCCAGTCTAGGAAGGTACTGAACAGCTCGAAGTAGTGACATGAGATGGAACAGCCCATCGGTAGGCACATATCGTAATAAAAGAGCTGGTCCACCCTGCAACCTAGAGGCAGGGCCGTCTTTGCCACTAGGCACCCGCTGGCACGTGCCTAGGGCGGGACGATGCCGGGGGGGCGGCACCTGGGCAAAGTTTTTTTTTAATAATAGAAGTCCGGGTCGGATCCTCCCCTCAGCTCCCCTCTCCTCCACTCCCCTCCCCTCTCCTCCCCTCCCCTCTTGAAGACATCATACTCACCTCCTTGGCTCCAGCGGTGCCTGCAGGTCCGAAGGTCTCCGGCGTCGGCATTCTTCCTGTGTCACAGGCTGTGTGTGTAAGTGGTCACGTGATACCGCTTATTACAGTAATGAATATGGACGCCACTCCTCTCCCATAGGTGTGGCGTCCATATTCATGACCCTAATGAGCAGTATCACGTGACTGCACACACACACACAGCCTGTGACATAGGAAGAATGCCGGCGCCTGGAGCGGTAAATGTGATACATGCAGGGACTGCGCGAGGTGAGCCCAGTCATGAACAGGGAGGGGGAGATGAGTATGAGCCCGGGGGGAGGTGAGTATGAGCAGGGGGGAGGTGAGTATGAGCCTAGAGGGGGGAGGTGAGTATGAGCGGGGGGGAGATGAGTTTGCGCGGGGGAGGATGGGAGATGAGTATGAGCCCGGGGGGAGATGAGTATGAGCACAGAGGGGAGGGAGGGGGGAGATGAGTATGAGCCTGGGGGGGATGAGTATAAGCCGGGGAGGGAGATGAGTATGAGTGGGGGGAGGGGATGAGTATGAGCCCAGCAGGGGGAGGTGAGTATGAGCGGGGGGGGAGATGAGTATGAGCCCAGAGGGGGGAGGTGAGTATGAGCGGGGGGGAAGATGAGTATGAGCCCAGAGGGGGGAGATGAGTTTGCGCAGGGGGGATGGGAGATGAGTATGAGCCCAGGCGGAGATGAGTATGAATGGGGGGGAGATGATTATGAGCCCAGAGGGGAGGGAGGGGGCAGATGAGTATGAGCCGGGGGGAGATGAGTATGAGCCGGGGGAGGGGATGAGTATGAGCCCAGCGGAGAGGGAGGAGGGAGATGAGAATGAGCCCAGCGGCGAGGGACGAACTGGGGAGACGGGTGCATTGGGGAGACGGCTGCACGGTGGAGACAGCTGCACTGGAGAGATGGCTGCACTAGGGAGATGGCTGCACTAGGGAGATGGCTGCACTGGGGAGATGGCTGCACTGAGGAGATGGCTGCACTAGGGAGATGGCTGCACTGAGGAGATGGCTGCACTAGGGAGATGGCTGCACTGAGGAGATGGCTGCACTAGGGAGATGGCTGCACTGGGGAGATGGCTGCACTGGGGAGATGGCTGAACTGGGGAGACGGCTGAACTGGGGAGACGGCTGCACTGGGGAGATGGCTGCACTAAGGAGATGGCTGCACTAGGGAGATGGCTGCACTAGGGAGATGGCTGCACTGGGGAGATGGCTGCACTGAGGAGATGGCTGCACTGGGGAGATGGCTGCACTGAGGAGATGGCTGCACTGAGGAGATGGCTGCACTGAGGAGATGGCTGCACTGAGGAGATGGCTGCACTGGGCAGATGGCTGCACTAGGGAGATGGCTGCACTGAGGAAATGGCTGCACTGGGAAGATGGGTGCACTGGGGAGATGGCTGCACTGGGGAGATGGCTGCACTGGGGAGATGGCTGAACTGGGGAGACGGCTGCACTGGGGAGACGGCTGCACTAGGGAGATGGCTGCACTAGGGAGATGGCTGCACTAGGGAGATGGCTGCACTGGGGAGATGGCTGCACTGAGGAGATGGCTGCACTGGGGAGATGGCTGCACTGAGGAGAAGGCTGCACTGAGGAGATGGCTGCACTGAGGAGATGGCTGCACTGAGGAGATGGCTGCACTGGGCAGATGGCTGCACTAGGGAGATGGCTGCACTGAGGAAATGGCTGCACTGGGAAGATGGGTGCACTGGGGAGATGGCTGCACTGGGGAGATGGCTGCACTGGGGAGATGGCTGAACTGGGGAGACGGCTGCACTGGGGAGACGGCTGCACTAGGGAGATGGCTGCACTAGGGAGATGGCTGCACTAGGGAGATGGCTGCACTGGGGAGATGGCTGCACTGAGGAGATGGCTGCACTGGGGAGATGGCTGCACTGAGGAGATGGCTGCACTGAGGAGATGGCTGCACTGAGGAGATGGCTGCACTGGGGAGATGGCTGCACTGAGGAGATGGCTGCACTGAGGAGATGGCTGCACTGGGCAGATGGCTGCACTAGGGAGATGGCTGCACTGAGGAAATGGCTGCACTGGGAAGATGGGTGCACTGGGGAGATGGCTGCACTAGGGAGATGGCTGCACTGGGGAGATGGCTGTACTGAGGAGATGGGTGCACTGGGGAGATGGCTGCACTAGGGAGATGGCTGCACTGGGGAGATGGCTGCACTGGGGAGATGGCTGCACTGAGGAAATGGCTGCACTGGGGAGATGGCTGTACTGAGGAGATGGGTGCACTAGGGAGATGGCTGCACTGAGGAGATGGCTGCACTGGGGAGATGGCTGCACTGAGGAAATGGCTGCACTGGGAAGATGGGTGCACTGGGGAGATGGGTGCACTAGGGAGATGGCTGCACTGAGGAGATGGCTGCACTAGGGAGATGGCTGCACTGAGGAGATGGCTGTACTGAGGAGATGGGTGCACTGGGGAGATGGCTGCACTAGGGAGATGGCTGCACTGGGGAGATGGGTGCACTGGGGAGATGGCTGCACTGAGGAAATGGCTGCACTGTGGAGATGGCTGTACTGAGGAGATGGGTGCACTAGGGAGATGGCTGCACTGAGGAGATGGCTGCACTGGGGAGATGGCTGCACTGAGGAAATGGCTGCGCTGGGAAGATGGGTGCACTGGGGAGATGGGTGCACTAGGGAGATGGCTGCACTGAGGAGATGGCTGCACTGGGGAGATGGCTGCACTGAGGAGATGGCTGCACTGGGGAGATGGCTGCACTGAGGAGATGGCTGCACTGAGGAGATGGCTGCACTGAGGAGATGGCTGCACTGAGGAGATGGCTGCACTGGGCAGATGGCTGCACTAGGGAGATGGCTGCACTGAGGAAATGGCTGCACTGGGAAGATGGGTGCACTGGGGAGATGGCTGCACTGGGGAGATGGCTGCACTGGGGAGATGGCTGAACTGGGGAGACGGCTGCACTGGGGAGACGGCTGCACTAGGGAGATGGCTGCACTAGGGAGATGGCTGCACTAGGGAGATGGCTGCACTGGGGAGATGGCTGCACTGAGGAGATGGCTGCACTGGGGAGATGGCTGCACTGAGGAGAAGGCTGCACTGAGGAGATGGCTGCACTGAGGAGATGGCTGCACTGAGGAGATGGCTGCACTGGGCAGATGGCTGCACTAGGGAGATGGCTGCACTGAGGAAATGGCTGCACTGGGAAGATGGGTGCACTGGGGAGATGGCTGCACTGGGGAGATGGCTGCACTGGGGAGATGGCTGAACTGGGGAGACGGCTGCACTGGGGAGACGGCTGCACTAGGGAGATGGCTGCACTAGGGAGATGGCTGCACTAGGGAGATGGCTGCACTGGGGAGATGGCTGCACTGAGGAGATGGCTGCACTGGGGAGATGGCTGCACTGAGGAGATGGCTGCACTGAGGAGATGGCTGCACTGAGGAGATGGCTGCACTGGGCAGATGGCTGCACTAGGGAGATGGCTGCACTGAGGAAATGGCTGCACTGGGAAGATGGGTGCACTGGGGAGATGGCTGCACTAGGGAGATGGCTGCACTGGGGAGATGGCTGTACTGAGGAGATGGGTGCACTGGGGAGATGGCTGCACTAGGGAGATGGCTGCACTGGGGAGATGGCTGCACTGGGGAGATGGCTGCACTGAGGAAATGGCTGCACTGGGGAGATGGCTGTACTGAGGAGATGGGTGCACTAGGGAGATGGCTGCACTGAGGAGATGGCTGCACTGGGGAGATGGCTGCACTGAGGAAATGGCTGCACTGGGAAGATGGGTGCACTGGGGAGATGGGTGCACTAGGGAGATGGCTGCACTGAGGAGATGGCTGCACTAGGGAGATGGCTGCACTGAGGAGATGGCTGTACTGAGGAGATGGGTGCACTGGGGAGATGGCTGCACTAGGGAGATGGCTGCACTGGGGAGATGGGTGCACTGGGGAGATGGCTGCACTGAGGAAATGGCTGCACTGTGGAGATGGCTGTACTGAGGAGATGGGTGCACTAGGGAGATGGCTGCACTGAGGAGATGGCTGCACTGGGGAGATGGCTGCACTGAGGAAATGGCTGCACTGGGAAGATGGGTGCACTGGGGAGATGGGTGCACTAGGGAGATGGCTGCACTGAGGAGATGGCTGCACTAGGGAGATGGCTGCACTGAGGAGATGGCTGCACTGGGGAGATGGCTGCACTGGGGAGATGGCTGCACTGGGGAGATGGCTGAACTGGGAAGACGGCTGCACTGGGGAGATGGCTGCACTAGGGAGATGGCTGCACTAGGGAGATGGCTGCACTAGGGAGATGGCTGCACTGGGGAGATGGCTGCACTGAGGAGATGGCTGCACTGAGGAGATGGCTGCACTGAGGAGATGGCTGCACTGAGGAGATGGCTGCACTGGGGAGATGGCTGCACTGGGGAGATGGCTGCACTAGGGAGATGGCTGCACTGAGGAAATGGCTGCACTGGGAAGATGGGTGCACTGGGGAGATGGCTGCACTAGGGAGATGGCTGCACTGGGGAGATGGCTGTACTGAGGAGATGGGTGCACTGGGGAGATGGCTGCACTAGGGAGATGGCTGCACTGGGGAGATGGCTGCACTGAGGAAATGGCTGCACTGGGGAGATGGCTGTACTGAGGAGATGGGTGCACTAGGGAGATGGCTGCACTAGGGAGATGGCTGCACTGAGATGGCTGCAATAGAGAGACGGCTGAACTGGGGAGACGGCTGCACTGAGGAGATGGCTGCACTAGGGAGATGGCTGCACTAGGGAGATGGCTGCACTAGGGAGATGGCTGCACTGAGGAGATGGCTGCACTAGGGAGATGGCTGCACTGAGGAGATGGCTGCACTGGGGAGATGGCTGCACTGGGGAGATGGCTGCACTGGGGAGATGGCTGCACTGGGGAGATGGCTGAACTGGGGAGACGGCTGCACTAGGGAGACAGCTGCACTAGGGAGATGGCTGCACTAGGGAGATGGCTGCACTAGGGAGATGGCTGCACTGGGGAGATGGCTGCACTGGGGAGATGGCTGCACTGAGGAGATGGCTGCACTGAGGAGATGGCTGCACTGAGGAGATGGCTGCACTGAGGAGATGGCTGCACTGGGGAGATGGGTACATTAGGGAGATGGCTGCACTGGAGAGACGGCTGTACTGCGGAGACGGCTGCACTGGGGAGACGGCTGCACTGGGGAGACCGCTGCACTGGGGAGACTGCTGCACTGGGGAGACGGCTGCACTGGGGAGACGGCTGCACTGGGGAGACGGCTGCACTGGGGAGACGGCTGCACTAGGGAGACGGCTGCACTAGGGAGATGGCTGCACTAGGGAGATGGCTGCACTAGGGAGATGGCTGCACTGAGGAGATGGCTGCACTAGGGAGATGGCTGCACTGAGGAGATGGCTGCACTAGGGAGATGGCTGCACTGAGGAGATGGCTGCACTGGGGAGATGGCTGCACTGGGGAGATAGCTGCACTGGGGAGATGGCTGCACTGGGGAGATGGCTGAACTGGGGAGATGGCTGCACTAGGGAGATGGCTGCACTGAGGAGATGGCTGCACTGAGGAGATGGCTGAACTGAGGAGATGGCTGCACTGAGGAGATGGCTGCACTGGGGAGATGGGTACATTAGGGAGACGGCTGCACTGGAGAGACGGCTGTACTGCGGAGACGGCTGCACTGGGGAGACGGCTGCACTGTGGAGACGGCTGCACTGGGGAGACGGCTGCACTGGGGAGACGGCTGCACTGGGGAGATGGCTGCACTGGGGAGACGGCTGCACTAGGGAGATGGCTGCACTAGGGAGATGGCTGCACTAGGGAGATGGCTGCACTGAGGAGATGGCTGCACTAGGGAGATGGCTGCACTGAGGAGATGGCTGCACTAGGGAGATGGCTGCACTGAGGAGACGGCTGCACAGGGGAGACGGCTGCACTGAGGAGATGGCTGCACTGAGGAGATGGCTGCACTAGGGAGATGGCTGCACTGAAGAGATGGCTGCACTGAGGAGATGGCTGCACTGGGGAGATGGCTGCACTGGGGAGATGGCTGCACTGGGGAGATGGCTGAACTGGGGAGACGGCTGCACTGGGGAGATGGCTGCACTAGGGAGATGGCTGCACTAGGGAGATGGCTGCACTAGGGAGATGGCTGCACTGGGGAGATGGCTGCACTGAGGAGATGGCTGCACTGGGGAGATGGCTGCACTGAGGAGATGGCTGCACTGAGGAGATGGCTGCACTGAGGAGATGGCTGCACTGAGGAGATGGCTGCACTGGGGAGATGGGTACATTAGGGAGACGGCTGCACTGGAGAGACGGCTGTACTGCGGAGACGGCTGCACTGGGGAGACGGCTGCACTGGGGAGATGGCTGCACTGGGGAGACGGCTGCACTGGGGAGACGGCTGCACTGGGGAGACGGCTGCACTGGGGAGATGGCTGCACTAGGGAGATGGCTGCACTAGGGAGATGGCTGCACTGAGATGGCTGCAATAGAGAGACGGCTGAACTGGGGAGACGTCTGCACAGGGGAGACGGCTGCACTGAGGAGATGGCTGCACTGAGGAGATGGCTGCACTAGGGAGATGGCTGCACTGAGGAGATGGCTGCACTAGGGAGATGGCTGCACTGAGGAGATGGCTGCACTAGGGAGATGGCTGCACTGAGGAGATGGCTGCACTGGGGAGATGGCTGCACAGGGGAGATGGCTGCACTGAGGAGATGGCTGCACTGAGGAGATGGCTGCACTAGGGAGATGGCTGCACTGAGGAGATGGCTGCACTAGGGAGATGGCTGCACTGAGGAGATGGCTGCACTAGGGAGATGGCTGCACTAGGGAGATGGCTGCACTGAGGAGATGGCTGCACTGGGGAGATGGCTGCACTGGGGAGATGGCTGCACTGGGGAGATGGCTGCACTGGGGAGATGGCTGCACTGGGGAGATGGCTGCACTAGGGAGATGGCTGCACTAGGGAGATGGCTGCACTAGGGAGATGGCTGCACTGAGGAGATGGCTGCACTGTGGAGATGGCTGCACTGAGGAGATGGCTGCACTGAGGAGACGGCTGCACTGAGGAGATGGCTGCACTGGGCAGATGGCTGCACTAGGGAGATGGCTGCACTGGGAAGATGGGTGCACTGGGGAGATGGCTGCACTAGGGAGATGGCTGCACTGGGGAGATGGCTGTACTGAGGAGATGGGTGCACTGGGGAGATGGCTGCACTAGGGAGATGGCTGCACTGGGGAGATGGCTGTACTGAGGAGATGGGTGCACTGGGGAGATGGCTGCACTAGGGAGATGGCTGCACTGGGGAGATGGCTGCACTGGGGAGATGGCTGCACTGATGAAATGGCTGCACTGGGGAGATGGCTGTACTGAGGAGATGGGTGCACTAGGGAGATGGGTACATTAGGGAGACGGCTGCACTGGAGAGACGGCTGTACTGCGGAGACGGCTGCACTGGGGAGACGGCTGCACTGGGGAGACGGCTGCACTGGGGAGACGGCTGCACTGGGGAGACGGCTGCACTGGGGAGACGGCTGCACTAGGGAGATGGCTGCACTAGGGAGATGGCTGCACTGAGGAGATGGCTGCACTAGGGAGATGGCTGCACTGAGGAGATGGCTGCACTAGGGAGATGGCTGCACTGAGGAGATGGCTGCACTGGGGAGATGGCTGCACTGTGGAGATGGCTGCACTGGGGAGATGGCTGCACTGGGGAGATGGCTGAACTGGGGAGATGGCTGCACTAGGGAGATGGCTGCACTGAGGAGATGGCTGCACTAGGGAGATGGCTGCACTGAGGAGATGGCTGCACTGGGGAGATGGCTGCACTGGGGAGATGGCTGCACTGGGGAGATGGCTGCACTGGGGAGATGGCTGCACTAGGGAGATGGCTGCACTGAGGAGATGGCTGCACTGGGGAGATGGCTGCACTGGGGAGATGGCTGCACTGATGAGATGGCTGCACTGAGGAGATGGCTGCACTGAGGAGATGGCTGCACTGGGGAGATGGGTACATTAGGGAGACGGCTGCACTGGAGAGACGGCTGTACTGCGGAGACGGCTGCACTGGGGAGACGGCTGCACTGGGGAGACGGCTGCACTGGGGAGACGGCTGCACTGGGGAGACGGCTGCACTGGGGAGACGGCTGCACTGGGGAGATGGCTGCACTGGGGAGACGGCTGCACTAGGGAGATGGCTGCACTAGGGAGATGGCTGCACTAGGGAGATGGCTGCACTGAGGAGATGGCTGCACTAGGGAGATGGCTGCACTGAGGAGATGGCTGCACTGGGGAGACGGCTGCACTGGGGAGACGGCTGCACAGGGGAGACGGCTGCACTGAGGAGATGGCTGCACTAGGGAGATGGCTGCACTGAGGAGATGGCTGCACTAGGGAGATGGCTGCACTGAGGAGATGGCTGCACTAGGGAGATGGCTGCACTGAGGAGATGGCTGCACTGGGGAGATGGCTGCACTGGGGAGATGGCTGCACTGGGGAGATGGCTGAACTGGGGAGACGGCTGCACTGGGGAGATGGCTGCACTAGGGAGATGGCTGCACTAGGGAGATGGCTGCACTAGGGAGATGGCTGCACTGGGGAGATGGCTGCACTGAGGAGATGGCTGCACTGGGGAGATGGCTGCACTGAGGAGATGGCTGCACTGGGGAGATGGCTGCACTGAGGAGATGGCTGCACTGAGGAGATGGCTGCACTGAGGAGATGGCTGCACTGGGGAGATGGGTACATTATGGAGACGGCTGCACTGGAGAGACGGCTGTACTGCGGAGACGGCTGCACTGGGGAGACGGCTGCACTGGGGAGATGGCTGCACTGGGGAGACGGCTGCACTGGGGAGACGGCTGCACTGGGGAGACGGCTGCACTGGGGAGATGGCTGCACTAGGGAGATGGCTGCACTAGGGAGATGGCTGCACTGAGATGGCTGCAATAGAGAGACGGCTGAACTGGGGAGACGGCTGCACAGGGGAGACGGCTGCACTGAGGAGATGGCTGCACTGAGGAGATGGCTGCACTAGGGAGATGGCTGCACTGAGGAGATGGCTGCACTAGGGAGATGGCTGCACTGAGGAGATGGCTGCACTAGGGAGATGGCTGCACTGAGGAGATGGCTGCACTGGGGAGATGGCTGCACTGGGGAGACGGCTGCACTGGGGAGACGGCTGCACAGGGGAGATGGCTGCACTGAGGAGATGGCTGCACTGAGGAGATGGCTGCACTAGGGAGATGGCTGCACTGAGGAGATGGCTGCACTAGGGAGATGGCTGCACTGAGGAGATGGCTGCACTAGGGAGATGGCTTCACTAGGGAGATGGCTGCACTGAGGAGATGGCTGCACTGGGGAGATGGCTGCACTGGGGAGATGGCTGCACTGGGGAGATGGCTGCACTGGGGAGATGGCTGCACTGGGGAGATGGCTGAACTGGGGAGACGGCTGCACTGGGGAGATGGCTGCACTAGGGAGATGGCTGCACTGGGGAGATGGCTGCACTGAGGAGATGGCTGCACTGGGGAGATGGCTGCACTGAGGAGATGGCTGCACTGAGGAGATGGCTGCACTGAGGAGATGGCTGCACTGGGCAGATGGCTGCACTAGGGAGATGGCTGCACTGAGGAAATGGCTGCACTGGGAAGATGGGTGCACTGGGGAGATGGCTGCACTAGGGAGATGGCTGCACTGGGGAGATGGCTGTACTGAGGAGATGGGTGCACTGGGGAGATGGCTGCACTAGGGAGATGGCTGCACTGGGGAGATGGCTGCACTGGGGAGATGGCTGCACTGATGAAATGGCTGCACTGGGGAGATGGCTGTACTGAGGAGATGGGTGCACTAGGGAGATGGCTGCACTGAGGAGATGGCTGCACTGGGGAGATGGCTGCACTGAGGAGATGGCTGCACTGGGGAGATGGCTGCACTGGGGAGATGGCTGCACTGGGGAGATGGCTGAACTGGGGAGACGGCTGCACTAGGGAGACAGCTGCACTAGGGAGATGGCTGCACTAGGGAGATGGCTGCACTAGGGAGATGGCTGCACTGGGGAGATGGCTGCACTGGGGAGATGGCTGCACTGAGGAGATGGCTGCACTGAGGAGATGGCTGCACTGAGGAGATGGCTGCACTGAGGAGATGGCTGCACTGGGGAGATGGGTACATTAGGGAGATGGCTGCACTGGAGAGACGGCTGTACTGCGGAGACGGCTGCACTGGGGAGACGGCTGCACTGGGGAGACCGCTGCACTGGGGAGACGGCTGCACTGGGGAGACGGCTGCACTGGGGAGACGGCTGCACTGGGGAGACGGCTGCACTAGGGAGACGGCTGCACTAGGGAGATGGCTGCACTAGGGAGATGGCTGCACTAGGGAGATGGCTGCACTGAGGAGATGGCTGCACTAGGGAGATGGCTGCACTGAGGAGATGGCTGCACTAGGGAGATGGCTGCACTGAGGAGATGGCTGCACTGGGGAGATGGCTGCACTGGGGAGATGGCTGCACTGGGGAGATGGCTGAACTGGGGAGATGGCTGCACTAGGGAGATGGCTGCACTGAGGAGATGGCTGCACTGAGGAGATGGCTGAACTGAGGAGATGGCTGCACTGAGGAGATGGCTGCACTGGGGAGATGGGTACATTAGGGAGACGGCTGCACTGGAGAGACGGCTGTACTGCGGAGACGGCTGCACTGGGGAGACGGCTGCACTGGGGAGACGGCTGCACTGGGGAGACGGCTGCACTGGGGAGACGGCTGCACTGGGGAGATGGCTGCACTGGGGAGACGGCTGCACTAGGGAGATGGCTGCACTAGGGAGATGGCTGCACTAGGGAGATGGCTGCACTGAGGAGATGGCTGCACTAGGGAGATGGCTGCACTGAGGAGATGGCTGCACTAGGGAGATGGCTGCACTGAGGAGACGGCTGCACAGGGGAGACGGCTGCACTGAGGAGATGGCTGCACTGAGGAGATGGCTGCACTAGGGAGATGGCTGCACTGAAGAGATGGCTGCACTGAGGAGATGGCTGCACTGGGGAGATGGCTGCACTGGGGAGATGGCTGCACTGGGGAGATGGCTGCACTGGGGAGATGGCTGAACTGGGGAGACGGCTGCACTGGGGAGATGGCTGCACTAGGGAGATGGCTGCACTAGGGAGATGGCTGCACTAGGGAGATGGCTGCACTGGGGAGATGGCTGCACTGAGGAGATGGCTGCACTGGGGAGATGGCTGCACTGAGGAGATGGCTGCACTGAGGAGATGGCTGCACTGAGGAGATGGCTGCACTGAGGAGATGGCTGCACTGGGGAGATGGGTACATTAGGGAGACGGCTGCACTGGAGAGACGGCTGTACTGCGGAGACGGCTGCACTGGGGAGACGGCTGCACTGGGGAGATGGCTGCACTGGGGAGACGGCTGCACTGGGGAGACGGCTGCACTGGGGAGATGGCTGCACTAGGGAGATGGCTGCACTAGGGAGATGGCTGCACTGAGATGGCTGCAATAGAGAGACGGCTGAACTGGGGAGACGTCTGCACAGGGGAGACGGCTGCACTGAGGAGATGGCTGCACTGAGGAGATGGCTGCACTAGGGAGATGGCTGCACTGAGGAGATGGCTGCACTAGGGAGATGGCTGCACTGAGGAGATGGCTGCACTAGGGAGATGGCTGCACTGAGGAGATGGCTGCACTGGGGAGATGGCTGCACAGGGGAGATGGCTGCACTGAGGAGATGGCTGCACTGAGGAGATGGCTGCACTAGGGAGATGGCTGCACTGAGGAGATGGCTGCACTAGGGAGATGGCTGCACTGAGGAGATGGCTGCACTAGGGAGATGGCTGCACTAGGGAGATGGCTGCACTGAGGAGATGGCTGCACTGGGGAGATGGCTGCACTGGGGAGATGGCTGCACTGGGGAGATGGCTGCACTGGGGAGATGGCTGCACTGGGGAGATGGCTGCACTAGGGAGATGGCTGCACTAGGGAGATGGCTGCACTGAGGAGATGGCTGCACTGTGGAGATGGCTGCACTGAGGAGATGGCTGCACTGAGGAGACGGCTGCACTGAGGAGATGGCTGCACTGGGCAGATGGCTGCACTAGGGAGATGGCTGCACTGGGAAGATGGGTGCACTGGGGAGATGGCTGCACTAGGGAGATGGCTGCACTGGGGAGATGGCTGTACTGAGGAGATGGGTGCACTGGGGAGATGGCTGCACTAGGGAGATGGCTGCACTGGGGAGATGGCTGTACTGAGGAGATGGGTGCACTGGGGAGATGGCTGCACTAGGGAGATGGCTGCACTGGGGAGATGGCTGCACTGGGGAGATGGCTGCACTGATGAAATGGCTGCACTGGGGAGATGGCTGTACTGAGGAGATGGGTGCACTAGGGAGATGGGTACATTAGGGAAACGGCTGCACTGGAGAGACGGCTGTACTGCGGAGACGGCTGCACTGGGGAGACGGCTGCACTGGGGAGACGGCTGCACTGGGGAGACGGCTGCACTGGGGAGACGGCTGCACTGGGGAGACGGCTGCACTGGGGAGACGGCTGCACTAGGGAGATGGCTGCACTAGGGAGATGGCTGCACTGAGGAGATGGCTGCACTAGGGAGATGGCTGCACTGAGGAGATGGCTGCACTAGGGAGATGGCTGCACTGAGGAGATGGCTGCACTGGGGAGATGGCTGCACTGTGGAGATGGCTGCACTGGGGAGATGGCTGCACTGGGGAGATGGCTGAACTGGGGAGATGGCTGCACTAGGGAGATGGCTGCACTGAGGAGATGGCTGCACTAGGGAGATGGCTGCACTGAGGAGATGGCTGCACTGGGGAGATGGCTGCACTGGGGAGATGGCTGCACTGGGGAGATGGCTGCACTGGGGAGATGGCTGCACTGGGGAGATGGCTGCACTAGGGAGATGGCTGCACTGAGGAGATGGCTGCACTGGGGAGATGGCTGCACTGGGGAGATGGCTGCACTGATGAGATGGCTGCACTGAGGAGATGGCTGCACTGAGGAGATGGCTGCACTGGGGAGATGGGTACATTAGGGAGACGGCTGCACTGGAGAGACGGCTGTACTGCGGAGACGGCTGCACTGGGGAGACGGCTGCACTGGGGAGACGGCTGCACTGGGGAGACGGCTGCACTGGGGAGACGGCTGCACTGGGGAGACGGCTGCACTGGGGAGACGGCTGCACTGGGGAGATGGCTGCACTGGGGAGACGGCTGCACTAGGGAGATGGCTGCACTAGGGAGATGGCTGCACTAGGGAGATGGCTGCACTAGGGAGATGGCTGCACTGAGGAGATGGCTGCACTAGGGAGATGGCTGCACTGAGGAGATGGCTGCACTGGGGAGACGGCTGCACTGGGGAGACGGCTGCACAGGGGAGACGGCTGCACTGAGGAGATGGCTGCACTAGGGAGATGGCTGCACTGAGGAGATGGCTGCACTAGGGAGATGGCTGCACTGAGGAGATGGCTGCACTAGGGAGATGGCTGCACTGAGGAGATGGCTGCACTGGGGAGATGGCTGCACTGGGGAGATGGCTGCACTGGGGAGATGGCTGAACTGGGGAGACGGCTGCACTGGGGAGATGGCTGCACTAGGGAGATGGCTGCACTAGGGAGATGGCTGCACTAGGGAGATGGCTGCACTGGGGAGATGGCTGCACTGAGGAGATGGCTGCACTGGGGAGATGGCTGCACTGAGGAGATGGCTGCACTGGGGAGATGGCTGCACTGAGGAGATGGCTGCACTGAGGAGATGGCTGCACTGAGGAGATGGCTGCACTGGGGAGATGGGTACATTATGGAGACGGCTGCACTGGAGAGACGGCTGTACTGCGGAGACGGCTGCACTGGGGAGACGGCTGCACTGGGGAGATGGCTGCACTGGGGAGACGGCTGCACTGGGGAGACGGCTGCACTGGGGAGACGGCTGCACTGGGGAGATGGCTGCACTAGGGAGATGGCTGCACTAGGGAGATGGCTGCACTGAGATGGCTGCAATAGAGAGACGGCTGAACTGGGGAGACGGCTGCACAGGGGAGACGGCTGCACTGAGGAGATGGCTGCACTGAGGAGATGGCTGCACTAGGGAGATGGCTGCACTGAGGAGATGGCTGCACTAGGGAGATGGCTGCACTGAGGAGATGGCTGCACTAGGGAGATGGCTGCACTGAGGAGATGGCTGCACTGGGGAGATGGCTGCACTGGGGAGACGGCTGCACTGGGGAGACGGCTGCACAGGGGAGATGGCTGCACTGAGGAGATGGCTGCACTGAGGAGATGGCTGCACTAGGGAGATGGCTGCACTGAGGAGATGGCTGCACTAGGGAGATGGCTGCACTGAGGAGATGGCTGCACTAGGGAGATGGCTTCACTAGGGAGATGGCTGCACTGAGGAGATGGCTGCACTGGGGAGATGGCTGCACTGGGGAGATGGCTGCACTGGGGAGATGGCTGCACTGGGGAGATGGCTGCACTGGGGAGATGGCTGAACTGGGGAGACGGCTGCACTGGGGAGATGGCTGCACTAGGGAGATGGCTGCACTGGGGAGATGGCTGCACTGAGGAGATGGCTGCACTGGGGAGATGGCTGCACTGAGGAGATGGCTGCACTGAGGAGATGGCTGCACTGAGGAGATGGCTGCACTGGGCAGATGGCTGCACTAGGGAGATGGCTGCACTGAGGAAATGGCTGCACTGGGAAGATGGGTGCACTGGGGAGATGGCTGCACTAGGGAGATGGCTGCACTGGGGAGATGGCTGTACTGAGGAGATGGGTGCACTGGGGAGATGGCTGCACTAGGGAGATGGCTGCACTGGGGAGATGGCTGCACTGGGGAGATGGCTGCTCTGATGAAATGGCTGCACTGGGGAGATGGCTGTACTGAGGAGATGGGTGCACTAGGGAGATGGCTGCACTGAGGAGATGGCTGCACTGGGGAGATGGCTGCACTGAGGAGATGGCTGCACTGGGGAGATGGCTGCACTGGGGAGATGGCTGCACTGGGGAGATGGCTGCACTGGGGAGACGGCTGCACTGGGGAGACGGCTGCACTGGGGAGATGGCTGCACTAGGGAGATGGCTGCACTGGGGAGATGGCTGCACTGGGGAGATGGCTGCACTGAGGAAATGGCTGCACTGGGAAGATGGGTGCACTGGGGAGATGGGTGCACTAGGGAGATGGCTGCACTGAGGAGATGGCTGCACTAGGGAGATGGCTGCACTGAGGAGATGGCTGCACTGGGGAGATGGCTGCACTGGGGAGATGGCTGCACTGGGGAGACGGCTGCACTGGGGAGACGGCTGCACTGGGGAGATGGCTGCACTAGGGAGATGGCTGCACTGGGGAGATGGCTGCACTGGGGAGATGGCTGCACTGGGGAGATGGCTGCACTGAGGAGATGGCTGCACTGGGGAGATGGCTGCACTGAGGAGATGGCTGCACTGAGGAGATGGCTGCACTGAGGAGATGGCTGCACTGGGGAGATGGCTGCACTGGGGAGACGGCTGCACTGGGGAGACGGCTGCACTGGGGAGACGGCTGCACTGGGGAGATGGCTGCACTAGGGAGATGGCTGCACTGGGGAGATGGCTGCACTGGGGAGATGGCTGCACTGAGGAGATGGCTGAACTGGGGAGATGGCTGCACTGAGGAGATGGCTGCACTGAGGAGATGTCTGCACTGAGGAGATGGCTGCACTGAGGAGATGGCTGCACTGAGGAGATGGCTGCACTGAGGAGATGGCTGCACTGAGGAGATGGCTGCACTGGGCAGATGGCTGCACTAGGGAGATGGCTGCACTGAGGAAATGGCTGCACTGGGGAGATGGCTGTACTGAGGAGATGGGTGCACTGGGGAGATGGCTGCACTAGGGAGATGGCTGCACTGGGGAGATGGCTGCACTGGGGAGATGGCTGCACTGAGGAGATGGCTGCACTGGGGAGATGGCTGCACTGCGGAGACGGCTGCACTGGGGAGACGGCTGCACTGGGGAGATGGCTGCACTGGGGAGACGGCTGCACTGGGGAGACGGCTGCACTGGGGAGATGGCTGCACTAGGGAGATGGCTGCACTAGGGAGATGGCTGCACTGAGATGGCTGCAATAGAGAGACGGCTGAACTGGGGAGACGTCTGCACAGGGGAGACGGCTGCACTGAGGAGATGGCTGCACTGAGGAGATGGCTGCACTAGGGAGATGGCTGCACTGAGGAGATGGCTGCACTAGGGAGATGGCTGCACTGAGGAGATGGCTGCACTAGGGAGATGGCTGCACTGAGGAGATGGCTGCACTGGGGAGATGGCTGCACAGGGGAGATGGCTGCACTGAGGAGATGGCTGCACTGAGGAGATGGCTGCACTAGGGAGATGGCTGCACTGAGGAGATGGCTGCACTAGGGAGATGGCTGCACTGAGGAGATGGCTGCACTAGGGAGATGGCTGCACTAGGGAGATGGCTGCACTGAGGAGATGGCTGCACTGGGGAGATGGCTGCACTGGGGAGATGGCTGCACTGGGGAGATGGCTGCACTGGGGAGATGGCTGCACTGGGGAGATGGCTGCACTAGGGAGATGGCTGCACTAGGGAGATGGCTGCACTAGGGAGATGGCTGCACTGAGGAGATGGCTGCACTGTGGAGATGGCTGCACTGAGGAGATGGCTGCACTGAGGAGACGGCTGCACTGAGGAGATGGCTGTACTGGGCAGATGGCTGCACTAGGGAGATGGCTGCACTGGGAAGATGGCTGCACTAGGGAGATGGCTGCACTAGGGAGATGGCTGCACTGAGGAGATGGCTGCACTAGGGAGATGGCTGCACTAGGGAGATGGCTGCACTGAGGAGATGGCTGCACTGGGGAGATGGCTGCACTGGGGAGATGGCTGCACTGGGGAGATGGCTGCACTGGGGAGATGGCTGCACTGGGGAGATGGCTGCACTAGGGAGATGGCTGCACTAGGGAGATGGCTGCACTAGGGAGATGGCTGCACTGAGGAGATGGCTGCACTGTGGAGATGGCTGCACTGAGGAGATGGCTGCACTGAGGAGACGGCTGCACTGAGGAGATGGCTGTACTGGGCAGATGGCTGCACTAGGGAGATGGCTGCACTGGGAAGATGGGTGCATTGGGGAGATGGCTGCACTAGGGAGATGGCTGCACTGGGGAGATGGCTGTACTGAGGAGATGGGTGCACTGGGGAGATGGCTGCACTAGGGAGATGGCTGCACTGGGGAGATGGCTGTACTGAGGAGATGGGTGCACTGGGGAGATGGCTGCACTAGGGAGATGGCTGCACTGGGGAGATGGCTGCACTGGGGAGATGGCTGCACTGATGAAATGGCTGCACTGGGGAGATGGCTGTACTGAGGAGATGGGTGCACTAGGGAGATGGGTACATTAGGGAGACGGCTGCACTGGAGAGACGGCTGTACTGCGGAGACGGCTGCACTGGGGAGACGGCTGCACTGGGGAGACGGCTGCACTGGGGAGACGGCTGCACTGGGGAGACGGCTGCACTGGGGAGACGGCTGCACTGGGGAGACGGCTGCACTAGGGAGATGGCTGCACTAGGGAGATGGCTGCACTGAGGAGATGGCTGCACTAGGGAGATGGCTGCACTGAGGAGATGGCTGCACTAGGGAGATGGCTGCACTGAGGAGATGGCTGCACTGGGGAGATGGCTGCACTGTGGAGATGGCTGCACTGGGGAGATGGCTGCACTGGGGAGATGGCTGAACTGGGGAGATGGCTGCACTAGGGAGATGGCTGCACTGAGGAGATGGCTGCACTAGGGAGATGGCTGCACTGAGGAGATGGCTGCACTGGGGAGATGGCTGCACTGGGGAGATGGCTGCACTGGGGAGATGGCTGCACTGGGGAGATGGCTGCACTGGGGAGATGGCTGCACTAGGGAGATGGCTGCACTGAGGAGATGGCTGCACTGGGGAGATGGCTGCACTGGGGAGATGGCTGCACTGATGAGATGGCTGCACTGAGGAGATGGCTGCACTGAGGAGATGGCTGCACTGGGGAGATGGGTACATTAGGGAGACGGCTGCACTGGAGAGACGGCTGTACTGCGGAGACGGCTGCACTGGGGAGACGGCTGCACTGGGGAGACGGCTGCACTGGGGAGACGGCTGCACTGGGGAGACGGCTGCACTGGGGAGACGGCTGCACTAGGGAGACGGCTGCACTAGGGAGATGGCTGCACTAGGGAGATGGCTGCACTGAGGAGATGGCTGCACTAGGGAGATGGCTGCACTGAGGAGATGGCTGCACTAGGGAGATGGCTGCACTGAGGAGATGGCTGCACTGGGGAGACGGCTGCACTGGGGAGACGGCTGCACTAGGGAGATGGCTGCACTGAGGAGATGGCTGCACTGGGGAGATGGCTGCACTGGGGAGACGGCTGCACTGGGGAGACGGCTGCACTGAGGAGATGGCTGCACTAGGGAGATGGCTGCACTGAGGAGATGGCTGCACTAGGGAGATGGCTGCACTGAGGAGATGGCTGCACTAGGGAGATGGCTGCACTGAGGAGATGGCTGCACTGGGGAGATGGCTGCACTGGGGAGATGGCTGCACTGGGGAGATGGCTGAACTGGGGAGACGGCTGCACTGGGGAGATGGCTGCACTAGGGAGATGGCTGCACTAGGGAGATGGCTGCACTAGGGAGATGGCTGCACTGGGGAGATGGCTGCACTGAGGAGATGGCTGCACTGGGGAGATGGCTGCACTGAGGAGATGGCTGCACTGGGGAGATGGCTGCACTGAGGAGATGGCTGCACTGAGGAGATGGCTGCACTGAGGAGATGGCTGCACTGGGGAGATGGGTACATTATGGAGACGGCTGCACTGGAGAGACGGCTGTACTGCGGAGACGGCTGCACTGGGGAGATGGCTGCACTGGGGAGATGGCTGCACTGGGGAGATGGCTGCACTGGGGAGACGGCTGCACTGGGGAGACGGCTGCACTGGGGAGACGGCTGCACTGGGGAGATGGCTGCACTAGGGAGATGGCTGCACTAGGGAGATGGCTGCACTGAGATGGCTGCAATAGAGAGACGGCTGAACTGGGGAGACGGCTGCACAGGGGAGACGGCTGCACTGAGGAGATGGCTGCACTGAGGAGATGGCTGCACTAGGGAGATGGCTGCACTGAGGAGATGGCTGCACTAGGGAGATGGCTGCACTGAGGAGATGGCTGCACTAGGGAGATGGCTGCACTGAGGAGATGGCTGCACTGGGGAGATGGCTGCACTGGGGAGACGGCTGCACTGGGGAGACGGCTGCACAGGGGAGATGGCTGCACTGAGGAGATGGCTGCACTGAGGAGATGGCTGCACTAGGGAGATGGCTGCACTGAGGAGATGGCTGCACTAGGGAGATGGCTGCACTGAGGAGATGGCTGCACTAGGGAGATGGCTTCACTAGGGAGATGGCTGCACTGAGGAGATGGCTGCACTGGGGAGATGGCTGCACTGGGGAGATGGCTGCACTGGGGAGATGGCTGCACTGGGGAGATGGCTGAACTGGGGAGACGGCTGCACTGGGGAGATGGCTGCACTAGGGAGATGGCTGCACTGGGGAGATGGCTGCACTGAGGAGATGGCTGCACTGGGGAGATGGCTGCACTGAGGAGATGGCTGCACTGAGGAGATGGCTGCACTGGGCAGATGGCTGCACTAGGGAGATGGCTGCACTGAGGAAATGGCTGCACTGGGAAGATGGGTGCACTGGGGAGATGGCTGCACTAGGGAGATGGCTGCACTGGGGAGATGGCTGTACTGAGGAGATGGGTGCACTGGGGAGATGGCTGCACTAGGGAGATGGCTGCACTGGGGAGATGGCTGCACTGGGGAGATGGCTGCACTGATGAAATGGCTGCACTGGGGAGATGGCTGTACTGAGGAGATGGGTGCACTAGGGAGATGGCTGCACTGAGGAGATGGCTGCACTGGGGAGATGGCTGCACTGAGGAGATGGCTGCACTGGGGAGATGGCTGCACTGGGGAGATGGCTGCACTGGGGAGATGGCTGCACTGGGGAGACGGCTGCACTGGGGAGACGGCTGCACTGGGGAGATGGCTGCACTAGGGAGATGGCTGCACTGGGGAGATGGCTGCACTGGGGAGATGGCTGCACTGAGGAAATGGCTGCACTGGGAAGATGGGTGCACTGGGGAGATGGGTGCACTAGGGAGATGGCTGCACTGAGGAGATGGCTGCACTAGGGAGATGGCTGCACTGAGGAGATGGCTGCACTGGGGAGATGGCTGCACTGGGGAGATGGCTGCACTGGGGAGATGGCTGCACTGGGGAGACGGCTGCACTGGGGAGACGGCTGCACTGGGGAGATGGCTGCACTAGGGAGATGGCTGCACTGGGGAGATGGCTGCACTGGGGAGATGGCTGCACTGAGGAGATGGCTGCACTGGGGAGATGGCTGCACTGAGGAGATGGCTGCACTGAGGAGATGGCTGCACTGAGGAGATGGCTGCACTGAGGAGATGGCTGCACTGAGGAGATGGCTGCACTGGGGAGATGGCTGCACTGGGGAGACGGCTGCACTGGGGAGACGGCTGCACTGGGGAGACGGCTGCACTGGGGAGATGGCTGCACTAGGGAGATGGCTGCACTGGGGAGATGGCTGCACTGGGGAGATGGCTGCACTGAGGAGATGGCTGAACTGGGGAGATGGCTGCACTGAGGAGATGGCTGCACTGAGGAGATGTCTGCACTGAGGAGATGGCTGCACTGAGGAGATGGCTGCACTGAGGAGATGGCTGCACTGGGCAGATGGCTGCACTAGGGAGATGGCTGCACTGAGGAAATGGCTGCACTGGGGAGATGGCTGTACTGAGGAGATGGGTGCACTGGGGAGATGGCTGCACTAGGGAGATGGCTGCACTGGGGAGATGGCTGCACTGGGGAGATGGCTGCACTGATGAAATGGCTGCACTGGGGAGATGGCTGTACTGAGGAGATGGGTGCACTAGGGAGATGGCTGCACTGAGGAGATGGCTGCACTGGGGAGATGGCTGCACTGAGGAAATGGCTGCACTGGGAAGATGGGTGCACTGGGGAGATGGGTGCACTAGGGAGATGGCTGCACTGAGGAGATGGCTGCACTAGGGAGATGGCTGCACTGAGGAGATGGCTGCACTGGGGAGATGGCTGCACTGGGGAGATGGCTGCACTGGGGAGATGGCTGCACAGGGGAGACGGCTGCACTGGGGAGACGGCTGCACTGGGGAGATGGCTGCACTAGGGAGATGGCTGCACTGGGGAGATGGCTGCACTGGGGAGATGGCTGCACTGAGGAGATGGCTGCACTGGGGAGATGGCTGCACTGAGGAGATGGCTGCACTGAGGAGATGGTTGCACTGAGGAGATGGCTGCACTGAGGAGATGGCTGCACTGAGGAGATGGCTGCACTGAGGAGATGGCTGCACTGAGGAGATGGCTGCACTGGGCAGATGGCTGCACTAGGGAGATGGCTGCACTGAGGAAATGGCTGCACTGGGAAGATGGGTGCACTGGGGATATGGCTGCACTAGGGAGATGGCTGCACTGGGGAGATGGCTGTACTGAGGAGATGGGTGCACTGGGGAGATGGCTGCACTAGGGAGATGGCTGCACTGGAGAGATGGCTGCACTGGGGAGATGGCTGCACTGAGGAAATGGCTGCACTGGGGAGATGGCTGTACTGAGGAGATGGGTGCACTAGGGAGATGGCTGCACTGAGGAGATGGCTGCACTGGGGAGATGGCTGCACTGAGGAAATGGCTGCACTGGGAAGATGGGTGCACTAGGGAGATGGGTGCACTAGGGAGATGGCTGCACTGAGGAGATGGCTGCACTAGGGAGATGGCTGCACTGAGGAGATGGCTGCACTGGGGAGATGGCTGCACTGGGGAGATGGCTGCACTGAGGAGATGGCTGCACTAGGGAGATGGCTGCACTGGGGAGATGGCTGCACTGGGGAGATGGCTGCACTGGGGAGATGGCTGAACTGGGGAGACGGCTGCACTGGGGAGATGGCTGCACTAGGGAGATGGCTGCACTAGGGAGATGGCTGCACTAGGGAGATGGCTGCACTGGGGAGATGGCTGCACTGAGGAGATGGCTGCACTGAGGAGATGGCTGCACTGAGGAGATGGCTGCACTGGGGAGATGGCTGCACTGGGGAGATGGCTGCACTGGGGAGATGGCTGCACTAGGGAGATGGCTGCACTGAGGAAATGGCTGCACTGGGAAGATGGGTGCACTGGGGAGATGGCTGCACTAGGGAGATGGCTGCACTGGGGAGATGGCTGTACTGAGGAGATGGGTGCACTGGGGAGATGGCTGCACTAGGGAGATGGCTGCACTGGGGAGATGCCTGCACTGAGGAAATGGCTGCACTGGGGAGATGGCTGTACTGAGGAGATGGGTGCACTAGGGAGATGGCTGCACTAGGGAGATGGCTGCACTGAGATGGCTGCAATAGAGAGACGGCTGAACTGGGGAGACGGCTGCACTGAGGAGATGGCTGCACTAGGGAGATGGCTGCACTGAGGAGATGGCTGCACTAGGGAGATGGCTGCACTGAGGAGATGGTTGCACTAGGGAGATGGCTGCACTGAGGAGATGGCTGCACTGGGGAGATGGCTGCACTGGGGAGATGGCTGCACTGGGGAGATGGCTGAACTGGGGAGACGGCTGCACTAGGGAGATGGCTGCACTAGGGAGATGGCTGCACTAGGGAGATGGCTGTACTAGGGAGATGGCTGCACTAGGGAGATGGCTGCACTGGGGAGATGGCTGCACTGGGGAGATGGCTGCACTGAGGAGATGGCTGCACTGAGGAGATGGCTGCACTGAGGAGATGGCTGCACTGGGGAGATGGGTACATTAGGGAGACGGCTGCACTGGAGAGACGGCTGTACTGCGGAGACGGCTGCACTGGGGAGACGGCTGCACTGGGGAGACGGCTGCACTGGGGAGACGGCTGCACTGGGGAGACGGCTGCACTGGGGAGACGGCTGCACTGGGGAGACGGCTGCACTGGGGAGACGGCTGCACTAGGGAGATGGCTGCACTAGGGAGATGGCTGCACTGAGGAGATGGCTGCACTAGGGAGATGGCTGCACTGAGGAGATGGCTGCACTAGGGAGATGGCTGCACTGAGGAGATGGCTGCACTGGGGAGATGGCTGCACTGGGGAGATAGCTGCACTGGGGAGATGGCTGCACTGGGGAGATGGCTGAACTGGGGAGATGGCTGCACTAGGGAGATGGCTGCACTGAGGAGATGGCTGCACTAGGGAGATGGCTGCACTGAGGAGATGGCTGCACTGGGGAGATGGCTGCACTGGGGAGATAGCTGCACTGGGGAGATGGCTGCACTGGGGAGATGGCTGCACTGGGGAGATGGATGCACTGGGGAGATGGCTGCACTAGGGAGATGGCTGCACTGAGGAGATGGCTGCACTAGGGAGATGGCTGCACTGAGGAGATGGCTGCACTGAGGAGATGGCTGCACTGAGGAGATGGCTGCACTGAGGAGATGGCTGCACTGAGGAGATGGCTGCACTGGGGAGATGGGTACATTAGGGAGACGGCTGCACTGGAGAGACGGCTGTACTGCGGAGACGGCTGCACTGCGGAGACGGCTGCACTGGGGAGACGGCTGCACTGGGGAGACGGCTGCACTGGGGAGACGGCTGCACTGGGGAGACGGCTCTACTGGGGAGACGGCTGCACTGGGGAGATGGCTGAACTGGGGAGATGGCTGCACTAGGGAGATGGCTGCACTAGGGAGATGGCTGCACTAGGGAGATGGCTGCACTGAGGAGATGGCTGCACTAGGGAGATGGCTGCACTGAGGAGATGGCTGCACTAGGGAGATGGCTGCACTGAGGAGATGGCTGCACTGGGGAGACGGCTGCACAGGGGAGACGGCTGCACAGGGGAGACGGCTGCACTGAGGAGATGGCTTCACTAGGGAGATGGCTGCACTGAGGAGATGGCTGCACTTGGGAGATGGCTGCACTTGGGAGATGGCTGCACTGAGGAGATGGCTGCACTAGGGAGATGGCTGCACTGAGGAGATGGCTGCACTGGGGAGATGGCTGCACTGGGGAGATGGCTGCACTGGGGAGATGGCTGCACTGGGGAGATGGCTGAACTGGGGAGACGGCTGCACTGGGGAGATGGCTGCACTAGGGAGATGGCTGCACTAGGGAGATGGCTGCACTAGGGAGATGGCTGCACTGGGGAGATGGCTGCACTGAGGAGATGGCTGCACTGGGGAGATGGCTGCACTGAGGAGATGGCTGCACTGAGGAGATGGCTGCACTGAGGAGATGGCTGCACTGAGGAGATGGCTGCACTGAGGAGATGGCTGCACTGGGGAGATGGGTACATTAGGGAGACGGCTGCACTGGAGAGACGGCTGTACTGCGGAGATGGCTGCACTGGGGAGACGGCTGCACTGGGGAGATGGCTGCACTGGGGAGACGGCTGCACTGGGGAGACGGCTGCACTGGGGAGACGGCTGCACTGGGGAGATGGCTGCACTAGGGAGATGGCTGCACTAGGGAGATGGCTGCACTGAGATGGCTGCAATAGAGAGACGGCTGAACTGGGGATACGGCTGCACAGGGGAGACGGCTGCACTGAGGAGATGGCTGCACTGAGGAGATGGCTGCACTAGGGAGATGGCTGCACTGAGGAGATGGCTGCACTAGGGAGATGGCTGCACTGAGGAGATGGCTGCACTAGGGAGATGGCTGCACTGAGGAGATGGCTGCACTGGGGAGACGGCTGCACTGGGGAGACGGCTGCACAGGGGAGATGGCTGCACTGAGGAGATGGCTGCACTGAGGAGATGGCTGCACTAGGGAGATGGCTGCACTGAGGAGATGGCTGCACTAGGGAGATGGCTGCACTGAGGAGATGGCTGCACTAGGGAGATGGCTGCACTAGGGAGATGGCTGCACTGAGGAGATGGCTGCACTGGGGAGATGGCTGCACTGGGGAGATGGCTGCACTGGGGAGATGGCTGCACTGGGGAGATGGCTGCACTAGGGAGATGGCTGCACTAGGGAGATGGCTGCACTAGGGAGATGGCTGCACTGAGGAGATGGCTGCACTGGGGAGATGGCTGCACTGAGGAGATGGCTGCACTGAGGAGATGGCTGCACTGGGCAGATGGCTGCACTAGGGAGATGGCTGCACTGAGGAAATGGCTGCACTGGGAAGATGGGTGCACTGGGGAGATGGCTGCACTAGGGAGATGGCTGCACTGGGGAGATGGCTGTACTGAGGAGATGGGTGCACTAGGGAGATGGGTACATTAGGGAGACGGCTGCACTGGAGAGACGGCTGTACTGCGGAGACGACTGCACTGGGGAGACGGCTGCACTGGGGAGACGGCTGCACTGGGGAGACGGCTGCACTGGGGAGACGGCTGCACTGGGGAGACGGCTGCACTAAGGAGATGGCTGCACTAGGGAGATGGCTGCACTAGGGAGATGGCTGCACTGAGGAGATGGCTGCACTAGGGAGATGGCTGCACTGAGGAGATGGCTGCACTAGGGAGATGGCTGCACTGAGGAGATGGCTGCACTGGGGAGATGGCTGCACTGGGGAGATAGCTGCACTGGGGAGATGGCTGCACTGGGGAGAGGGCTGAACTGGGGAGATGGCTGCACTAGGGAGATGGCTGCACTGAGGCGATGGCTGCACTAGGGAGATGGCTGCACTGAGGAGATGGCTGCACTGGGAAGATGGCTGCACTGGGGAGATGGCTGCACTGGGGAGATGGCTGCACTAGGGAGATGGCTGCTCTGGGGAGATGGCTGCACTAGGGAGATGGCTGCACTGAGGAGATGGCTGCACTAGGGAGATGGCTGCACTGGGGAGATGGCTGCACTGAGGAGATGGCTGCACTGAGGAGATGGCTGCACTGAGGAGATGGCTGCACTGAGGAGATGGCTGCACTGGGGAGATGGGTACATTAGGGAGACGGCTGCACTGGAGAGACGGCTGTACTGCGGAGACGGCTGCACTGGGGAGACGGCTGCACTGGGAAGACGGCTGCACTGGGGAGACGGCTGCACTGGGGAGACGGCTGCACTGGGGAGATGGCTGCACTGGGGAGACGGCTGCACTACGGAGATGGCTGCACTAGGGAGATGGCTGCACTAGGGAGATGGCTGCACTAGGGAGATGGCTGCACTAGGGAGATGGCTGCACTGAGGAGATGGCTGCACTAGGGAGATGGCTGCACTGAGGAGATGGCTGCACTGGGGAGACGGCTGCACAGGGGAGACGGCTGCACTGAGGAGATGGCTGCTCTAGGGAGATGGCTGCACTGAGGAGATGGCTGCACTAGGGAGATGGCTGCACTGAGGAGATGGCTGCACTAGGGAGATGGCTGCACTGAGGAGATGGCTGCACTGGGGAGATGGCTGCACTGGGGAGATGGCTGCACTGGGGAGATGGCTGAACTGGGGAGACGGCTGCACTGGGGAGATGGCTACACTAGGGAGATGGCTGCACTAGGGAGATGGCTGCACTAGGGAGATGGCTGCACTGGGGAGATGGCTGCACTGGGGAGATGGGTACATTAGGGAGACGGCTGCACTGGAGAGACGGCTGTACTGCGGAGACGGCTGCACTGGGGAGACGGCTGCACTGGGGAGATGGCTGCACTGGGGAGACGGCTGCACTGGGGAGACGGCTGCACTGGGGAGACGGCTGCACTGGGGAGATGGCTGCACTAGGGAGATGGCTGCACTAGGGAGATGGCTGCACTGAGATGGCTGCAATAGAGAGAAGGCTGAACTGGGGAGACGGCTGCACAGGGGAGACGGCTGCACTGAGGAGATGGCTGCACTGAGGAGATGGCTGCACTAGGGAGATGGCTGCACTGAGGAGATGGCTGCACTAGGGAGATGGCTGCACTGAGGAGATGGCTGCACTAGGGAGATGGCTGCACTGATGAGATGGCTGCACTGGGGAGACGGCTGCACTGGGGAGACGGCTGCACTAGGGAGACGGCTGCACAGGGGAGATGGCTGCACTGAGGAGATGGCTGCACTGAGGAGATGGCTGCACTAGGGAGATGGCTGCACTGAGGAGATGGCTGCACTAGGGAGATGGCTGCACTGAGGAGATGGCTGCACTAGGGAGATGGCTGCACTGAGGAGATGGCTGCACTGGGGAGATGGCTGCACTGAGGAGATGGCTGCACTGGGGAGATGGCTGCACTGGGGAGATGGCTGCACTGGGGAGATGGCTGCACTGGGGAGATGGCTGCACTGGGGAGATGGCTGAACTGGGGAGACGGCTGCACTGGGGAGATGGCTGCACTAGGGAGATGGCTGCACTAGGGAGATGGCTGCACTAGGGAGATGGCTGCACTGGGGAGATGGCTGCACTGAGGAGATGGCTGCACTGGGGAGATGGTTGCACTGAGGAGATGGCTGCACTGAGGAGATGGCTGCACTGAGGAGATGGCTGCACTGGGCAGATGGCTGCACTAGGGAGATGGCTCCCCAGTTCAGCCATCTCCCCAGTGCAGCCATCTCCCCAGTGCAGCCATCTCCCCAGTGCAGCCATCTCCCGAGTGCAGCCATCTCCTCAGTGCAGCGATCTCCCTAGTGCAGCCATCTCCTCAGTGCAGCCATCTCCCTAGTGCAGCCATCTCCCTAGTGCAGCCATCTCCCTAGTGCAGCCATCTCCTCAGTGCAGCCGTCTCCCCAGTTCAGCCGTCTCTCTATTGCAGCCATCTCAGTGCAGCCATCTCCCTAGTGCAGCCATCTCCCTAGTGCACCCATCTCCTCAGTACAGCCATCTCCCCAGTGCAGCCATTTCCTCAGTGCAGCCATCTCCCCAGTGCAGCCATCTCCCTAGTGCAGCCATCTCCCCAGTGCACCCATCTCCTCAGTACAGCCATCTCCCCAGTGCAGCCATCTCCCTAGTGCAGCCATCTCCCCAGTGCACCCATCTTCCCAGTGCAGCCATTTCCTCAGTGCAGCCATCTCCCTAGTGCAGCCATCTCCCCAGTGCAGCCATCTCCCCAGTGCAGCCATCTCCCCAGTGCAGCCATCTCCTCAGTGCAGCCATCTCCTCAGTGCAGCCATCTCCTCAGTGCAGCCATCTCCTCAGTGCAGCCATCTCCCCAGTGCAGCCATCTCCCCAGTGCAGCCATCTCCCTAGTGCAGCCATCTCCCTAGTGCAGCCATCTCCCTAGTGCAGCCATCTCCCTAGTGCAGCCATCTCCCCAGTGCAGCCGTCTTCCCAGTTCAGCCATCTCCCCAGTGCAGCCATCTCCCCAGTGCAGCCATCTCCCCAGTGCAGCCATCTCCTCAGTGCAGCCATCTCCCTAGTGCAGCCATCTCCTCAGTGCAGCCATCTCCCTAGTGCACCCATCTCCCCAGTGCACCCATCTTCCCAGTGCAGCCATTTCCTCAGTGCAGCCATCTCCCCAGTGCAGCCATCTCCTCAGTGCAGCCATCTCCCTAGTGCACCCATCTCCTCAGTACAGCCATCTCCCCAGTGCAGCCATTTCCTCAGTGCAGCCATCTCCCCAGTGCAGCCATCTCCCCAGTGCAGCCATCTCCCTAGTGCAGCCATCTCCCCAGTGCACCCATCTCCTCAGTACAGCCATCTCCTCAGTGCAGCCATCTCCCTAGTGCAGCCATCTCCTCAGTGCAGCCATCTCCCTAGTGCACCCATCTCCCCAGTGTACCCATCTTCCCAGTGCAGCCATTTCCTCAGTGCAGCCATCTCCCCAGTGCAGCCATCTCCTCAGTGCAGCCATCTCCCTAGTGCACCCATCTAGTGCACTGGGGAGATGGCTGCACTGGGGAGATGGCTGTACTGAGGAGATGGGTGCACTAGGGAGATGGGTACATTAGGGAGACGGCTGCACTGGAGAGACGGCTGTACTGCGGAGACGACTGCACTGGGGAGACGGCTGCACTGGGGAGACGGCTGCACTGGGGAGACGGCTGCACTGGGGAGACGGCTGCACTGGGGAGACGGCTGCACTGGGGAGACGGCTGCACTAGGGAGATAGCTGCACTAGGGAGATGGCTGCACTAGGGAGATGGCTGCACTGAGGAGATGGCTGCACTGGGGAGATGGCTGCACTGGGGAGATGGCTGCACTGGGGAGATGGCTGCACTAGGGAGATGGCTGCACTGAGGAGATGGCTGCACTGGGGAGATGGCTGCACTGGGGAGATAGCTGCACTGGGGAGATGGCTGCACTGGGGAGATGGCTGAACTGGGGAGATGGCTGCACTAGGGAGATGGCTGCACTGAGGCGATGGCTGCACTAGGGAGATGGCTGCACTGAGGAGATGGCTGCACTGGGGAGATGGCTGCACTGGGGAGATGGCTGCACTGGGGAGATGGCTGCACTGCGGAGATGGCTGCACTGGGGAGATGGCTGCACTAGGGAGATGGCTGCACTGAGGAGATGGCTGCACTAGGGAGATGGCTGCACTGGGGAGATGGCTGCACTGAGGAGATGGCTGCACTGAGGAGATGGCTGCACTGAGGAGATGGCTGCACTGAGGAGATGGCTGCACTGGGGAGATGGGTACATTAGGGAGACGGCTGCACTGGAGAGACGGCTGTACTGCGGAGACGGCTGCACTGGGGAGACGGCTGCACTGGGGAGACGGCTGCACTGGGGAGACGGCTGCACTGGGGAGACGGCTGCACTGGGGAGACGGCTGCACTGGGGAGATGGCTGCACTGGGGAGACGGCTGCACTGGGGAGATGGCTGCACTAGGGAGATGGCTGCACTAGGGAGATGGCTGCACTAGGGAGATGGCTGCACTGAGGAGATGGCTGCACTAGGGAGATGGCTGCACTGAGGAGATGGCTGCACTGGGGAGACGGCTGCACAGGGGAGACGGCTGCACTGAGGAGATATCTGCACTAGGGAGATGGCTGCACTGAGGAGATGGCTGCACTAGGGAGATGGCTGCACTGAGGAGATGGCTGCACTAGGGAGATGGCTGCACTGAGGACATGGCTGCACTGGGGAGATGGCTGCACTGGGGAGATGGCTGCACTGGGGAGATGGCTGAACTGGGGAGACGGCTGCACTGGGGAGATGGCTGCACTAGGGAGATGGCTGCACTAGGGAGATGGCTGCACTAGGGAGATGGCTGCACTGGGGAGATGGCTGCACTGGGGAGATGGGTACATTAGGGAGACGGCTGCACTGGAGAGACGGCTGTACTGCGGAGACGGCTGCACTGGGGAGACGGCTGCACTGGGGAGATGGCTGCACTGGGGAGACGGCTGCACTGTGGAGACGGCTGCACTGGGGAGACGGCTGCACTGGGGAGATGGCTGCACTAGGGAGATGGCTGCACTAGGGAGATGGCTGCACTGAGATGGCTGCAATAGAGAGACGGCTGAACTGGGGAGACGGCTGCACAGGGGAGACGGCTGCACTGAGGAGATGGCTGCACTGAGGAGATGGCTGCACTAGGGAGATGGCTGCACTGAGGAGATGGCTGCACTAGGGAGATGGCTGCACTGAGGAGATGGCTGCACTAGGGAGATGGCTGCACTGATGAGATGGCTGCACTGGGGAGACGGCTGCACTGGGGAGACGGCTGCACTGGGGAGACGGCTGCACTGGGGAGACGGCTGCACTGGGGAGACGGCTGCACAGGGGAGATGGCTGCACTGAGGAGATGGCTGCACTGAGGAGATGGCTGCACTAGGGAGATGGCTGCACTGAGGAGATGGCTGCACTAGGGAGATGGCTGCACTGAGGAGATGGCTGCACTAGGGAGATGGCTGCACTGGGGAGATGGCTGCACTGAGGAGATGGCTGCACTGGGGAGATGGCTGCACTGGGGAGATGGCTGCACTGGGGAGATGGCTGCACTGGGGAGATGGCTGCACTGGGGAGATGGCTGAACTGGGGAGACGGCTGCACTGGGGAGATGGCTGCACTAGGGAGATGGCTGCACTAGGGAGATGGCTGCACTAGGGAGATGGCTGCACTGGGGAGATGGCTGCACTGAGGAGATGGCTGCACTGGGGAGATGGCTGCACTGAGGAGATGGCTGCACTGAGGAGATGGCTGCACTGGGCAGATGGCTGCACTAGGGAGATGGCTGCACTGGGGAGATGGCTGCACTGGGGAGATGGCTGCACTAGGGAGATGGCTGCACTGAGGAGATGGCTGCACTAGGGAGATGGCTGCACTGGGGAGATGGCTGCACTGAGGAGATGGCTGCACTGAGGAGATGGCTGCACTGAGGAGATGGCTGCACTGAGGAGATGGCTGCACTGATGAAATGGCTGCACTGTGGAGATGGCTTTACTGAGGAGATGGGTGCACTAGGGAGATGGCTGCACTGAGGAGATGGCTGCACTGGGGAGATGGCTGCACTGAGGAAATGCCTGCACTGGGAAGATGGGTGCACTGGGGAGATGGGTGCACTAGGGAGATGGCTGCACTGAGGAGATGGCTGCACTAGGGAGATGGCTGCACTGAGGAGATGGCTGCACTGGGGAGATGGCTGCACTGGGGAGATGGCTGCACTGGGGAGATGGCTGCACTGGGGAGACGGCTGCACTGGGGAGACGGCTGCACTGGGGAGATGGCTGCACTAGGGAGATGGCTGCACTGGGGAGATGGCTGCACTGGGGAGATGGCTGCACTGGGGAGATGGCTGCACTGAGGAGATGGCTGCACTGGGGAGATGGCTGCACTGAGGAGATGGCTGCACTGAGGAGATGGCTGCACTGAGGAGATGGTTGCACTGAGGAGATGGCTGCACTGGGGAGATGGCTGCACTAGGGAGATGGCTGCACTGAGGAAATGGCTGCACTGGGAAGATGGGTGCACTGGGGAGATGGCTGCACTAGGGAGATGGCTGCACTGGGGAGATGGCTGCACTGGGGAGATGGCTGCACTGGGGAGATGGCTGAACTGGGGAGACGGCTGCACTGGGGAGATGGCTGCACTAGGGAGATGGCTGCACTAGGGAGATGGCTGCACTAGGGAGATGGCTGCACTGGGGAGATGGCTGCACTGAGGAGATGGCTGCACTGGGGAGATGGCTGCACTGAGGAGATGGCTGCACTGAGGAGATGGCTGCACTGAGGAGATGGCTGCACTGGGCAGATGGCTGCACTAGGGAGATGGCTGCACTGAGGAAATGGCTGCACTGGGAAGATGGGTGCACTGGGGAGATGGCTGCACTAGGGAGATGGCTGCACTGGGGAGATGGCTGTACTGAGGAGATGGGTGCACTGGGGAGATGGCTGCACTAGGGAGATGGCTGCACTGGGGAGATGGCTGCACTGGGGAGATGGCTGCACTGATGAAATGGCTGCACTGGGGAGATGGCTGTACTGAGGAGATGGGTGCACTAGGGAGATGGGTGCACTAGGGAGATGGCTGCACTGAGGAGATGGCTGCACTGGGGAGATGGCTGCACTGAGGAAATGGCTGCACTGGGAAGATGGGTGCACTGGGGAGATGGCTGCACTAGGGAGATGGCTGCACTGGGGAGATGGCTGCACTGGGGAGATGGCTGCACTGAGGAGATGGCTGCACTAGGGAGATGGCTGCACTAGGGAGATGGCTGCACTAGGGTGATGGCTGTACTGAGGAGATGGCTGCACTGGGGAGATGGGTGCACTAGGGAGATGGCTGCACTGAGGAGACGGCTGCACTAGGGAGAAGGCTGCACTGGGGAGACGGCTGCACTGGGGAGACGGCTGCACTGAGGAGACGGCTGCACTGGGGAGACGGCTGCACTGAGGAGACGGCTGCACTGGGGAGACGGCTGCACTGAGGAGACGGCTGCACTGAGGAGACGGGTACACTGACGCGATGGGTACACTGAAGAGACGGCTGCACTGAGGAGACGGCTGCACTGAGGAGACGGCTGCACTGGGAAGACGGCTGCACTGGGAAGACGGCTGCACTGGGAAGATGGCTGCACTGGGGAGATGGCTGCACTGGGGAGATGGCTGCACTGGGGAGACGGCTGCACTGGGGAGGTGGCTGCACTAGGGAGAAAGGTGTGACGTATACTGACCATGGGTCCGAGAGTGGACCCTCTGGGTCGCGGCACTGGAGCTCCCAGGGGCGAGCGCGCCAGGTGGTGCCGACCCCTATACAGGGGCCGTTAGGGGCAGGCCCTCGGAAGACAGATGCCGCGACTGCTAGACCCAAGAGGGGCGGCTCACAAGACTGAGTGAGGGGTGCAGGACTGAGGCACGGAATGCAGAAGGGAGTAGGAAGTACGGAGTGGGAGCAGGGCGGAAACACGGAGTATAGGACCAGGCACCGAGAGGGGAATACGGGACGGAGACACGGAGTACGGGACTGGGTACTGGACTACAGGATGGAGATACAGAGTATAGGACGGGGCACTGGGTTACAGGACGGAGACACGGAGTACAGGACTGGGCACTGGAGTACAGGACGGAGACACGGAGTATATTACAGGGCACTGGAGTACAGGACAGAGACACGGAGTACAGGACAGGGCACTGGAGTACAGGACAGAGACACGGAGTACAGGACAGGGCATTGGAGTGCAGGACGGAGACAGGACTGAGACAGGGAGTGTGAAGGGGAAACCCCTAAACACTTGGCCAGGATACCGTAGGAAAGGCACACGATAATCAGGCGTCTCCACCATGTTGGAGACGCCTGATATACCATGTGCTGCCGGCTGATTGGGCGCCTAGGCTTCTGGGCGGGCGCTCCAGGGTTAAGAGACCTCGAGAGCGCGCGCCCGCGGCCTAAGGCGCCCACAGGAAGCAGGCACGCGCCGGATAGGGGAGAAGGAGGCGGGCACAGAGCGGGGAGGTGAGCGCCGGTAAGTATAGGTGGCGGCAGGCCCCACTATTGTAGGGCGGCGGCGGCTACCGCCGCCGACGTGACAGTACCCCCCGCTTTACGTCTCCCTCTCCTGAAGTTAGACAAAAATCTCCTTAATAGAAGAGGAGCATTAATATTCTCCCTGGGTTCCCAGGACGTCTCCTCGGGACCAAAACCCTTCCAATCAATGAGGTAGAGAATACGCCCCCGAACTTTTTTCATGGCAAGAATTTCTTTCACCTCAAAGACGTCATCGGCCCCTACTGGCTGAGGAGAAGGAGGTGGAACTGAGTGATACCGATTCAGAACAACAGGCTTAAGGAGCGAGACATGGAAGGCGTTAGGGACCCGAAGCGAAGCCGGCAACTTCAATTTATAAACCACGTTGTCAATGCGTTCCAAAACCTCGAACGGACCGGCGTACAGAGGACCCAGTTTGTATGAAGGTATCTTCAAACGGATATACTTAGTTGACAGCCAAACTTTGTCGCCAGGTTGGTATGGTGGAAGATCCCTGCGCCTCTTGTCTGCATGTCTCTTAATCCGGATACTAGATCTTTCAAGTGCCTCTCTGGTTTCCTTCCAGACTTGAGAAAATTTGGTAGCGAGGGCATCTGCTGCGGGGACACCAGAGGGCGTAGAGAGACGTAGTGGAACACCAGGGTTCTGGCCGGAAACCACAAAGAAAGGTGTTTTAGTGGTGGACTCATTAGGATGATTGTTGTGGGCGAACTCTACCCACGGCAGAAGAGACACCCAGTTGTCTTGATGGGCGTTAGAGAAGTGACGCAGGTAGGCTGTTAATACCTGATTTGTCCGTTCCACTTGCCCATTGGACTGAGGGTGATAAGCGGAGGAGAAGTCCAGAGATATACCCATGAGCTTGCTGAGTGCCCTCCAGAAACGGGAGGTAAATTGGACCCCTCGATCGGAGACAATTCGTTGAGGAAGTCCGTGAAGCCTAAAGATCTGGTGTATGAAGACCTTGGCTAGCTCAGAGGCCAGAGGCAACCTGGGCAGCGGGATGAAATGGGCCATCTTGGAGAAGCGGTAGACCACTACTAAGATGGTAGTGCACCTGGAAGAGCATGGTAGATCGGTGATGAAATCCATACCGATCTGTCGCCAAGGGGCTTCATGAAGAGGCATAGGGTGGAGCAGGCCAGATGGCAGACTTCTTGGTACCTTGTTCAGAGCACAAGTCGTGCAGGAGGCTATATAATCGGTCACGTCTTGGCGAAGGGATGGCCACCAGTAGTAGCGCGAAAGGAGGCTGAGGGTTTTCTTGACCCCAACGTGACCCGCAACCTTGGAGGAATGCCCCCAATCCAGGACATCTGACCTCTTATTCTGCGGGACGAAGGTTTTGCCTGGCGGAATGGGAGAGAGCGTCACGGGCGCCACGGTGATAACTTTGGCAGGCTCAATAATGTGAGACGAACCCTCCTCCACCTCAGGTGACTGTAGGGACCTGGACAGAGCGTCTGCCTTGATGTTTCTGTCCCCAGGCCGAAAATGATGTTTGAAGTCAAATCGGGAGAAATTTAGCGACCACCTGGCTTGCCTGGAGTTGATCCTTTGCGCGGACTGAAGATACGCCAAATTCTTGTGTTCCGTGAAGATTACGAAGGGATGAACTGCCCCTTCTAAAAGATACCGCCACTCCTCCAGAGCCATCTTAATGGCCAGTAATTCCCGGTCTCCAATTGCATAATTGCATTCTGCGGGAGAAAATGATTTGGAAAAGTACCCACAAAGTACCACTTGACCCAAAGTTGTCCACTGAGAAAGGACCCCTCCCGCACCAGTAGAAGAGGCATCCACCTCAAGGATGAAGGGCCTATTGACTAGCGGCCGATGTAAAATCGGAGCGGAAGCAAAGGACTGTTTCAAGGCGAGGAAGGCTTCTTCAGCCTCTGGAGTCCAGGCATTTGGTTTGGTCCCTTTCCGGGTCAACGCAGAGATGGGCTTAGTCACCGAAGAGAAGAAGGGCACGAACTGTCGGTAGTAATTTGTGAAGCCCAGGAACCGTTGGATGGCTTTTACTCCAACCGGACGTGGCCATTTGACCGCCGACAAGTTTTCGGGATCCATCTTTACTCCGGAGTCCGTGATGATATACCCTAGGAAGGGCAGTGAGGTTTGTTCGAACAGACATTTTTCTAGTTTAGCGTAGAGTCTGTTCTCTCGTAGACGTTGCAGAACCAGCCGAACACTCCTCCTGTGAGTGGATAAGTCAGGGGAAAAGATGAGAATGTCATCAAGGTATACGACGACACATGAGTAAAGTAGGTCTCGAAAGATTTCGTTAATGAACTCCTGAAAAACCGCCGGAGCATTACAGAGACCAAAAGGCATAACCAAATACTCGTAATGCCTGTCCCGAGTATTGAAGGCCGTCTTCCACTCATCGCCGGCGCAGATCCGGATCAAGTTATAGGCTCCCCGCAGATCCAAATTGGTAAAGATCCGGTCCCCTCTCAAGCGGTCAAAGAGTTCAGGGATCAGCGGAAGGGGATACCGATTTTTGACCGTGATGCTGTTCAGGCCTCGGTAGTAAATACATGGCCGAAGGGACCCGTCTTTCTTCCGAACAAAAAAGATTCCTGCCCCAGCGGGAGAAGATGACTTCCGAATAAAACCCCGAGCCAAATTTTCCTGGACATATTCGGACATGGCCGCAGTTTCTGCCGGAGACAAAGGATAAATTCTTCCCCTGGGAGGAATCGCTCCTGGAAGAAGCTCAATTGGGCAGTCGTAGGCACGATGCGGCGGTAGAGTCTCAGCCTCCTTCTTACTGAAGACGTCGGCGTACAAGTGGTAAGCCAAAGGAAGCCCGGGAAGATCGATAGGAGCTTGCTGCGGACTTGGGCGAGATACAGGCAACAGGCAGCGTTCATGGCAAAAGTGTCCCCAGCGGAGGATCTCCCCGGAACGCCAATCTAGAACGGGCTCATGTAGACGAAGCCAGGGTAAGCCAAGGAGCACGGCGTGGGACAAACTGGGCAAAACATAAAAGGAGATTTTTTTCTCGGTGAAGAGCTCCAACTTGTATCTCCACCTCGACAATGACCATGGTGATGGGTTCAGGTAGTGGTTTGCCATCCACGGAGGCGATAGAGCGTGAATTCTCTAATATAACAACCGGAATTCGGAGCTGGTCCACTTCTTTGAGCCGGATGAAGTTAACAGCCGCACCCGAGTCCACATACGCCTCCACCGAACTGCGCTCTCGACCGAAAACAATTAGAGCTGAAATAGTAAGGGGTAGAGAGGAATCGGTATCCCTAGGAAAGCCTCTCTTACCTGGCCTAGGCAGAGGCGTTTCCCGGCTGTACTGGGCAAGTACGCACAAAATGATTAGCCCCACCACAATAGAGGCATAGGCCCTGCGTCCTCTCCCTGCGTTCTTGCTCAGACAACCTTACTCGGTCTACTTACATGGGCTCAGGAGTGGAATTACTAGAGGACGCCGGGGAGCGGGGGATGGGCGCTTGGTATAGCCTAAAAGATCTCTTTTCCCTAACTGACTCCCGGGTGCGTTCCTGAAACCGTAAGTCTATACGGGTAGCTAGAGATATGAGATCTTCCAGAGTGGTAGGAGTGTCTCGGCCGGCAAGCTAGTCCTTTATTTTACCGGAGAGGCCCCTCCAAAACGCCCCAACCAAAGCCTCATTATTCCACCCCAGTTCCGAGGACAGCGTCCGGAAGCTGATAGCATACTGTCCCACGGTGAGGGAGCCTCAGTGGTAGAGGCCACACGGCCAGGTTCATCAAGTACCCTGCGGAAAGTATCCAAGAAGTTATGGATACTTGATACCACTGGGTCATCTCTCTCCCACAGGGGATTCACCCACGCTAAGGCCTCCCCCTCAAGATGGGACACAATGAAAGCTACCTTGGCCCGATCAGAGGGGTATTGCTGAGGCAGGAGCTCAAAGTGCAAGCGACACTGGTTTAAAAAACCCCGACACAACTTGGGGTCGCCACTAAACCTGGGAGGTTTCCCTAGGCGTGGTGGCGGATGGGATTGGGGGTCCCGAGGTAGGGCTGAGGTGGCCGCAGAGGACTGTAGGGATTGTAGTCGGTCGTCCACGGACACCATGTAGCTCAGAATATGGGACTGGGCGTCCCGCTGCTGCGCGAGCTCTTGCTGGAGTCTCGCTAGTAACGGGGCGTTCCCCGGATCGGTAGTTTGCAAGGCGGAAAGGCAAGTGTCCATGGACTTCATAAACGACATTATCATAGTTTGATTTTCCCGCAAGAAGAGCAATTCTTTCTGGGTGGCCGCCGAGGCGCTAGCAGGGTCCATGGCCTGATTATACTGTGACGTATACTGACCACGGGTAGGTTACGTCGGAGAGTGGACCCTCTGGGTCGCGGCACTGGAGCTCCCAGGGGTGAGCGCGCAAGGTGGTGCCGACCCCTATACAGGGGCCGATAGGGGCTGGCCCTCGGAATACAGATGCCGCGACTGCTAGACCCAAGAGGGGCGGCTCACAAGAGTGAGTGAGGGGTGCAGGACTGAGGCACGGAATGCAGAACGAAGTAGGAAGTACGGAGTGGGAGCAGGGCGGAAACACGGAGTATAGGACCAGGCACCGAGAGGGGAATACGGGACGGAGACACGGAGTACAGGACTGGGTACTAGAGTACAGGACGGAGATACAGAGTACAGGACGGGGCACTGGAGTACAGGACGGAGACACAGAGTACAGGACAGGGCACTGGAGTACAGGACGGAGACACGGAGTATAGGACAGGGCACTGGAGTACAGGACGGAGACACGGAGTACAGGACAGGGCAATGGAGTACAGGATGGAGACACGGAGTACAGGACAGGGCATTGGAGTGCAGGACGGAGACACGGAGTATAGGACAGGGCACTGGAGTACAGGACGGAGACACGGAGTATAGGACAGGGCACTGGAGTACAGGACGGAGACACGGAGTACAGGACAGGGCAATGGAGTACAGGATGGAGACACGGAGTACAGGACAGGGCAATGGAGTACAGGACGGAGACATGGAGTATAGGACAGGGCACTGGAGTACAGGACGGAGACACGGAGTATAGGACAGGGCACTGGAGTACAGGACGGAGACACGGAGTACAGGACAGGGCACTGGAGTACAGGACGGAGACACGGAGTACAGGACTGGGCACTGGAGTACAGGATGGAGACACGGAGTACAGGACAGGGCACTGGAGTATAGGACGGAGACACGGAGTACAGGACAGGGCAATGGAGTACAGGATGGAGACACGTAGTACAGGACAGGGCATTGGAGTGCAGGACGGAGACAGGACTGAGACAGGGAGTGTGAAGGGGAAACCCCTAAACACTTGGCCAGGATACCGTAGGAAAGGCACACGATAATCAGGCGTCTCCACCATGTTGGAGACGCCTGATATACCCTGTGCTGCAGGCTGATTGGGCGCCTAGAATTCTGGGCGGGCGCTCCAGGGTTAAGAGACCTGGAGAGCGCGCGCCCGCGGCCTAAGGCACCCGCAGGAAGCAGGCACGTGCCGGCCAGGGGAGGAGGAGGCGGGCACAGAGCGGGGAGGTGAGCGCCGGTAAGTATAGGCGGCGGCAGGCCCCGCTGCTGCTGGGGCGGCGGCTACCGCTGCCGACGTGACAGTACCCCCCCTTTACGTCTCCCTCTCCTGAAGTTAGACAAATATCTCCTTAATAGAAGAGGAGCATTAATATTCTCCCAGGACGTGACAAAAGGCTACTTTCACATCAGCGATTTTTGCCAAAGTGTCTGCATTAGTCGTACTCACCAATGGGGGAGGCAGCACTAAAAGTGCCTAGGGCAGCATAAACTCTAAATACGGCCCGGCTAGGAGGTGAAAGCATTCAGGATGGACGGTAGCAGCCGGAAAGCCGATTCTATGTCCGTCTTCGCTAGCTGGGCCCCAGGCCCGGCTGTGCGTACGAGCTCTACCGCCTTGTCAAACGAAGCGTATGCTGCCGTCGCCTCCTCTGGGAGGATTGCACCGTGAACCGATTCGCCTCTTGGGTATGAGAGGTGATGGATTAGCCGGGATTTTCCTTATTCTTTTTTTTGGAACTATACGGAGTGGCGATATTCTGATGTTTTGGAAAGGAAGTGATGTAGACGGGCCCGCCATTCTACCTCGCTCTACTTTTGCGATTTTTTTCTTTTACGATCTTGGGGTATTCGCACGCTGACTTTAAGTTATTTGATAGCGTTGGAGTTTTACTAAGTCTGTAGGGGATGAAAACCGTATTTGAGTCCGTGGTGCAGCTGCTGTGCGGCCTGCTTACTGGGGTACAGGCTTAGCCAGGGCCCCATTGCGGTTATGGGCTCTGTTTGCATCATGGGTACATCTTAGAATCATAGAATCATAGAATTGTAGAGTTGGAAGGGACCTCCTGGGCCATCTGGTCCAACCCCCTGCTCAAAGCAGGATTCGCTAAATCATCCCAGTCAGATGTCTGTCCAGCCTCTGTTTGAAGACTTCCATTGAAGGAGAACTCACCACTTCTCGTGGCAGCCTGTTCCACTCATTGATCACTCTAACTGTCAAAAAGTTTTTTCTAATATCTAATCTGTGTCTCTTCCCATTCAGTTTCATCCCATTGCTTCTAGTCTTTCCTTGTGCAAATGAGAATAAAGTTGATCCTTCTACAATGTGACAGCCCTTTAGATATTTGTAGACAGCTATTAAGTCTCCTCTCAGTCTTCTCTTTTGCAAACTAAACATTCCCAAATCCTGCAACCTTTCCTCATAAGACAGGGTTTGCAGACCGGTCACCATTCTGGTCGCTCTTTTCTGAACTTGCTCCAGTTTGTTGATGTCTTTTTTAAAATGTGGTGCCCAAAACTGGACACAATATTCCAGATGAGGTCTGACCAAAGAGGAGTAGAGGGAAATAATGACTTCACGTGATCTAGACTGTATGCTTCTGTTAATACATCCTAGAATTGCATTTGCCTTTTTTGCTGCTGCATCACACTGTTGACTCATATTCAGTCTGTGATCTATTAGTATACCCAAGTCTTTTTCACATGTGCTGTCACTTAGCCCTATTCCTCCCATTCTATATATGCTTTTTTCATTTTTATTGCCCAGATGTAGTACTTTGCATTTCTCCCTGTTAAAAACCATTCTGTTAGTTGCTGCCCACTTCTCCAGTTTATTTAAATCTTTTTGAATCCTCTCTCTCTCTTCTCTAGTATTAGCCATCCCTCCTAGCTTTGTGTCATCAGCAAATTTAATCAGTTTACCCTCAATTCCTTCATCTAAATCGTTGATAAAGATGTTGAACAATACAGGGCCCAGGACAGAGCCCTGTGGTACCCCACTTGAGACATTCTTCCAACTGGATGTGCAGCCATTTACGACCACTCTTTGGGTCCGATCACTAAGCCAGTTATGAATCCACCTAACAGTTGCCTTGTCCATTCCATACTTAGTCATTTTTTCAATAAGGATTGTATGAGAGACTTTGTCAAATGCTTTGCTGAAGTCAATATATACTATATCTACAGCATTTCCTTGATCCACCCAATCAGTGATACCGTCATAGAAGGAAATTAAGTTAGTCTGACATGACTTATTAGTTAGAAACCCATGCTGACTCTGTTTAATCACTTCATTCTTATCCAGGTATTGACATACATGTTGTTTAATAATTTGTTCAAAGATCTTTCCTGGTATAGAAGTCAGACTCACCGGCCTATAGTTGCCTGGGTCCACCTTCTTCCCCTTTTTGAAGATAGGAACAACATTTGCTCTTCTCCAATCTTCAGGTACTTCTCCTGTTCTCCAAGAATTTTCAAAGATTATGGAGAGGGGTTCAAAAATTTCTTCTGCTATCTCCTTCAGTACTCTGGGGTGTAATTCATCTGGACCTGGAGACTTGAATTCATTTAGGTTAGCTAAGTGTTTCCTCACTATCTTTCTGTTTATAGATATCCTGGATTCTTCTATTCCCTTAATAGGACAGTGAATAACAGTTGATGTTGCATTTCCTTTCTGAGAGAAAACAGATGCAAAATAGGAATTTAAAAGTTCAGCCTTCTCAACATCCTGTCTTACCATTTCATCATTTTCATCCTGTAAAAATCCTATAGCATCTTTGACTTTTCTTTTACTTTTGACATATCCCCAAAATCCTTTATTATTGCTTTTGACATCTCTTGCAAGCCTCAGTTCATTTTCAGCTTTAGATAATCTGATTTGTGCCCTGCAGGTTCTGCAGACAGCATTATATTCTTCTTTAGATATGCCTCCCTCTTTCCATTTTATAAACATTTTTTTCTTCCTTTTTAGCATGTGCTTAAGTTCTGTGTTCATCCATCCTGGTTTCCTTAAATGCTTCCTATTCTTCCCTCTTTTCGGAATTGTTAACAACTGTGCTTTGAGAATTTCATTTTTCAAGATTTCCCATCCTTCCTGGACATTTTTGTCTTTAAGGATATCCAGCCATTGGATCCCTCCAATTCTCTTTCTGAATCCCTTAAAATCTGCCTTTCTGAAATCTAACCTTGACGTCTGAGTCTTCACAGGTCTTCCACCTCTAGTAATCCAAAATTCTAAAATAGCATGGTCGCTACCTCCTAGGGTCCCAGCCACTTTTACCTCCTCAACCATTTCCTCCCTGTTTATAAGGATTAGATCCAAGGTAGCAGTTCCCCTTGTTTTCTCCCTTACCTTTTGGAAGATAAAGTTGTCAGCAAGAGAGGATAAGAATTTCCTTGACCTGTTAGTTTTGCCTGAGAGAGATTCCCAACAAATGTCTGGATAGTTGAAATCTCCCATGACAACTATGTCATATTTTTTGGAGAACTTGGCCATCTGATGCATAAAGAGTTCATCTATATCTTCGGCTTGCACAGGCGGCCTGTAGTAAATGCCTACAATGGTGTCCTTTCCATTGTTCTGTCCTTGTATTCTTACCCAAACAGTTTCCACAGAACTCCCAGTCTCTGAAGCTTCAATCTCTGTGCAGATATACGCGTTTCGAACATACAATGCGACACCCCCTCCTCGTTTATCAAGTCTGTTTCTTGCAAATAAGTTGTATCCTTCTAGTCTTGTATTCCAATCATGTGTATTGTCCCACCAAGTTTCAGTGATTCCAATGACATCATATTTCTTTTCCTGTGTTAGTAGTTCCAATTCTCCTTGTTTGTTGCCCATGCTTTGTGCATTAGTATAGAAACATTTTAGTTTGTGATTGGTTTCTGTTTCTCCAATATTTTTATTAATTAGATTCTTTCGTCTTTGTTCTTCCTTTCCACTTCTAATAGCAGAGTTCTCAATAGCATTTGTCAGGTGTATGGCTTTTTCTGGTCTTTTGCTTCCCTTCCCATGTTGCCGCAGGGTGTCCTCCCCCGCAAGCGGAACATTCGTGTCCAAATCTACTGCCCCCTTGGTAGCGGCAGTTCCCCTCGTTAAATGACATGCAGGCCCCGGGTCTTCGTACGACCGCTGCATTCTGGCCGGCGGCTGCTGAGTGACTGGCGGCTTTTGTGACAGCTTGAGTCGCAGCCACGCGTCCGTCGCTTTAACCCCCCATCCGATCTCGGGCTCCTGGGCTAGCCGCCTGCGAAACTCCTTGTCGTAGTGCGTCCGTGCGGAGCCGCCGTGGGCCTTGTGTGAGTTGTGCACTAGGTCCTGATAAATAGAAAGTTCGGAGCAACGCCCCGGGTGCTTCTGACCCGTAATACACCCGAGTACGGAGCAGGCCTGCAGCCAGTGTGCGCGACCCTCGTCCTGCCGCTATGGTGACACCGTGCCCCGCTCCACCTTTCCTTGTCCACCGTATGCTGGTCTGCAGATAGCAGCGGCCATATATCCACGTAGTCATTATTGCGGATTTCATGCGTTGTCTCCAGGCCTGTGTGTGCGCCCAGCGGGCCGGCTCCACCGTGAGAACCGCTCTTGTGTAGGCGCGGTGTTTGCGGTGTCGGGTGATGCACCCGGGCGTGAGAACTGCTGGAGCAGCGCCCTGATGGCTGAGGCTGACTCGGCCTCTCCTGCGTCGTGTATGGTGCTCGACGATCGTGGAGAAGTCACCGCTGTCGGTCTGTGCGCCCCTCTGGGGTAGAGGAACTCCGGCTCCCGCTGCAGAGCCGGCTCCGTGGTGACCGGAGAGCCCAGGAGGTGACCATCGCACTCCCTTGCCGCTAGCTGGTGATGATGCTGTAGGGAAGGTGACGGACGGACGGGTCAGAATAGAGAGAGGAAGGTCTGCACAGTGTAGACAGGTGTCAGTTATTACAGTGGGGAAACAGCTAGGAAAGTGTAGTGGACGTGCAGTACCTTGGGTTCACCATTAGATGGCAGGGAGGAGTGTGAGCAAAGGACTTGACAACAGCTTAGGGCTTTAGAAACCGTTGGTCATGGGGGCGGAGTTACAGGGAACCGAGAGAGCTATAAATACTGAGGGAGGGTTCCAGAAGGTTCCAGTCCCCAGGGGGAGCTCCTGTGACAGGAGGACTGCGACAGTCTGTGCGCTGTGAGGAGAGAGAACGTCAGGGGGGTGGTCCTGACAGGAAGGACCGCAGAAGGGACGAGGCACTGAGGTAAAGCACGCCGTACTGAGAGACGACTGACCAGTGGAAGCGCTGTTGGTTACGGGCCTAAGGCGGCCACAGTGACGGACCTGTCAGGAGCGTCGACGAGTGAGGAGGGGACGGTGCGTATATGTACGTCCCCGGTGTAACGTACGGTGTGCGGGAAGCAGAGGGTCGATAAGTGACGTGCGGTGTGCTGCGGAGGCCGTCAGGCGGACGGCGAGAGAATAAAGCTTGGACCTGTTGTACCCGACACTTGCCTCCATCTTGTGTCTGCGCGGTATCCAGAGGGACCCCCCAGCCCGGCCCACCGACCCTACACCTGACGTAGTCGGCAGGATCATCGCCGCTAAGACGTCATCTTCTGCGGCCGGCCGGCCCCAAGGGACGGAGAGAGGCTCAGACTGCTCTGTGTGGATTATAAAGCGGGAGCGCTGTGGAGGACCCGCGTGGCAGCGGAGGATCCGGGGCGGTTACTTCAGCGCAGAGGAGAGGTCCGGGTGTTTACTGTTGTCCCCAATGAACTGGGGCCCCCTCCTACGTACCCCTGGGGACAGCGGTATGTACCAGGAGGCCGACATCCTGGACCCTGACAAGTGGGTGGAAAGGCCTGCAGACGCCCCACCCAGCAGAGGGAGTGGCACAGAGGAAAAGTTTGGCTGCGGCTGTCTGGCGCCATTCGAGTGCTGCTCATCGGACGATATGCGACGCTGTGGATGTCGGGGCATCGGGCGCCTGGAGTGGCGGTGGCGCCAGGAGGTCGAGTCACACCAGAAAACATTCTCACAGCCACGGGCAGGAAGCTGGATGTGGAGAGGAGGAGCGAAGCCTGTGCGGAACCAGCGGCAGCAGTTACCAGCAGAGAGTCTCCCTGCGGAGCCCCTGAGCCTGGAGGCGAGCCCCGCCGGACAGCGGGGTGAGGAGCGGAGACTGCAGGGAGAGCCGCGTGATAGCGAGACGGAGGCCCCGACACCGGGGAAGGCGAGAGTTCCCCCGGCCCCGACAGAGGCTCCGCAAGTGACCCCCACCATTCAGCCACAGCCCGCGGCATCCTGTGTCCCCGAGGGCCCAGCCAAGGAGGTCACAGTCAGTGGGCAGGGTGAGAGACAGACAGTGGGTAGAGTGCAGGGTGAGAGACAGTGGGTAGAGTGCAGGGTGAGAGACAGTGGGTAGAGTGCAGGGTGAGAGACAGACAGTGGGTAGAGTGCAGGGTGAGAGACAAACAGTGGGTAGAGTGCAGGGTGAGAGACAGTGGGTATAGTGCAGGGTGAGAGACAGTCAGTGGGTATAGTGCAGGGTGAGAGACAGACAGTGGGTAGAGTGCAGGGTGAGACAGTCAGTGGGTAGAGTGCAGGGTGAGAGACAGGAGACAGTCAGTGGGTAGAGTGCAGGGTGAGAGACAGACAGCGAGTAGAGTGCAGGGTGAGAGACAGACAGCGGGTAGAGTGCAGGGTGAGACAGTCAGTGGGTAGAGTGCAGGGTGAGAGACAGTCAGTGGGTAGAGTGCAGGGTGAGAGACAGTCAGTGGGTATAGTGCAGGGTGAGAGACAGACAGTGGGTAGAGTGCAGGGTGAGAGACAGTGGGTATAGTGCAGGGTGAGAGACAGTCAGTGGGTATAGTGCAGGGTGAGAGACAGACAGTGGGTAGAGTGCAGGGTGAGACAGTCAGTGGGTAGAGTGCAGGGTGAGAGACAGGAGACAGTCAGTGGGTAGAGTGCAGGGTGAGAGACAGACAGCGAGTAGAGTGCAGGGTGAGAGACAGACAGCGGGTAGAGTGCAGGGTGAGACAGTCAGTGGGTAGAGTGCAGGGTGAGAGACAGTCAGTGGGTAGAGTGCAGGGTGAGAGACAGTCAGTGGGTAGAGTGCAGTGTGAGAGACAGTCAGTGGGTAGAGTGCAGGGTGAGACAGTCAGTGGGTAGAGTGCAGGGTGAGAGACAGACAGCGAGTAGAGTGCAGGGTGAGAGACAGACAGTGAGTAGAGTGCAAGGTGAGAGACAGACAGTGGGTAGAGTGCAGGGTGAGAGACAGACAGTGGGTAGAGTGCAGGGTGAGAGACAGACAGTGGGTAGAGTGCAGGGTGAAAGACAGACAGCGAGTAGAGTGCAGGGTGAGAGACAGACAGTGGGTAGAGTGCAGGGTGAAAGACAGACAGCGAGTAGAGTGCAGGGTGAGAGACAGTCAGTGGGTAGAGTGCAGGGTGACAGACAGGAGACAGTCAGTGGGTAGAGTGCAAGGTGAGAGACAGTCAATGGGTAGAGTGCAGGGTGAGAGACAGTCAATGGGTAGAGTGCAGGGTGAGACAGACAGGAGACAGTCAGTGGGTAGAGTGCAAGGTGAGAGACAATCAGTGGGTAGAGTGCAGGGTGAAAGACAGTCAATGGGTAGAGTGCAGGGTGAGAGACAGTCAGTGGGTAGAGTGCAGGGTGACAGACAGGAGACAGTCAGTGGGTAGAGTGCAGGGTGAGAGACAGACAGTGGGTAGAGTGCAAGGTGAGACAGTGGGTAGAGTGCAGGGTGAGAGACAGACAGTAGGTAGAGTGCAGGGTGAGACCGTCAGTGGGTAGAGTGCAGGGTGAGAGACAGTCAGTGGGTAGAGTGCAGGGTGACAGACAGGAGACAGTCAGTGGGTAGAGTGCAGGGTGAGAGACAGACAGCGAGTAGAGTGCAGGGTGAGAGACCGACAGCGGGTAGATGCAGGGTGAGAGACAGTCAATGGGTAGAGTGCAGGGTGAGAGACAGTCAGTGGGTAGAGTGCAGGGTGACAGACAGGAGACAGTCAGTGGGTAGAGTGCAGGGTGAGAGACAGACAGTGGGTAGAGTGCAGGGTGAGAGACAGTGGGTATAGTGCAGGGTGAGAGACAGTGGGTATAGTGCAGGGTGAGAGACAGTCAGTGGGTATAGTGCAGGGTGAGAGACAGACAGTGGGTAGAGTGCAGGGTGAGACAGTCAGTGGGTAGAGTGCAGGGTGAGAGACAGGAGACAGTCAGTGGGTAGAGTGCAGGGTGAGAGACAGACAGCGAGTAGAGTGCAGGGTGAGAGACAGACAGCGGGTAGAGTGCAGGGTGAGACAGTCAGTGGGTAGAGTGCAGTGTGAGAGACAGTCAGTGGGTAGAGTGCAGTGTGAGAGACAGTCAGTGGGTAGAGTGCAGTGTGAGAGACAGTCAGTGGGTAGAGTGCAGGGTGAGACAGTCAGTGGGTAGAGTGCAGGGTGAGAGACAGACAACGAGTAGAGTGCAGGGTGAGAGACAGACAGTGGGTAGAGTACAAGGTGAGAGACAGACAGTAGGTAGAGTGTAGGGTGAGAGACAGACAGTGGGTAGAGTGCAGGGTGAAAGACAGACAGCGAGTAGAGTGCAGGGTGAGAGACAGACAGTGGGTAGAGTGCAGGGTGAAAGACAGACAGCGAGTAGAGTGCAGGGTGAGAGACAGTCAGTGGGTAGAGTGCAGGGTGACAGACAGGAGACAGTCAGTGGGTAGAGTGCAGGGTGAGAGACAGACAGCGAGTAGAGTGCAGGGTGAGAGACAGACAGCGGGTAGATGCAGGGTGAGAGACAGTCAATGGGTAGAGTGCAGGGTGAGAGACAGTCAGTGGGTAGAGTGCAGGGTGACAGACAGGAGACAGTCAGTGGGTAGAGTGCAGGGTGAGAGACAGACAGTGGGTAGAGTGCAAGGTGAGACAGTGGGTAGAGTGCAGGGTGAGAGACAGACAGTAGGTAGAGTGCAGGGTGAGACCGTCAGTGGGTAGAGTGCAGGGTGAGAGACAGTCAGTGGGTAGAGTGCAGGGTGACAGACAGGAGACAGTGGGTAGAGTGCAGGGTGAGAGACAGACAGCGAGTAGAGTGCAGGGTGAGAGACAGACAGCGGGTAGATGCAGGGTGAGAGACAGACAGCGGGTAGATGCAGGGTGAGAGACAGTCAATGGGTAGAGTGCAGGGTGAGACAGTCAGTGGGTAGAGTACAAGGTGAGAGACAGTCAGTGGGTAGAGTGCATGGTGAGAGACAGTCAGTGGGTAGAGTGCAGGGTGACAGACAGGAGACAGTCAGCGAGTAGAGTGCAGGGTGAGAGACAGACAGCGGGTAGATGCAGGGTGAGAGACAGTCAATGGGTAGAGTGCAGGGTGAGACAGTCAGTGGGTAGAGTACAAGGTGAGAGACAGTCAGTGGGTAGAGTGCAGGGTGAGAGACAGTCAGTGGGTAGAGTGCAGGGTGACAGATAGGAGATAGTCAATGGGTAGAGTGCAGGGTGAGAGACAGTCAATGGGTAGAGTGCAGGGTGAGAGACAGTCAGTGGGTAGAGTACAAGGTGAGAGACAGTCAGTGGGCAGAGAGCAGGGTGAGAGACAGTCAGTGGGTAGAGTGCAGGGTGAGAGACAGACAGTGGGTAGAGTGCAAGGTGAGAGACAGACAGTGGGTAGAGTGCAGGGTGAGAGACACAGCGGGTACAGTGCAGGGTGAGACAGACAGCGAGTAGAGTGCAGGGTGAAAGACAGACAGCGAGTAGAGTGCAGGGTGAGAGACAGACAGTAGGTAGAGTGCCGGGTGAGACAGTCAGTGGGTAGAGTGCAGGGTGAGAGACAGCCAGTGGGTAGAGTGCAGGGTGAGAGACAGTCAGTGGGTAGAGTGCAGGGTGACAGACAGGAGACAGTCAGTGGGTAGAGTGCAGGGTGAGAGACAGACAGCGAGTAGAGTGCAGGGTGAGAGACAGACAGCGAGTAGAGTGCAGGGTGAAAGACACAGCGGGTACAGTGCAGGGTGAGACAGACAGCGAGTAGAGTGCAGGGTGAAAGACAGACAGCGAGTAGAGTGCAGGGTGAGAGACAGACAGTAGGTAGAGTGCCGGGTGAGACAGTCAGTGGGCAGAGTGCAGGGTGAGAGACAGTCAATGGGTAGAGTGCAGGGTGAGAGACAGTCAATGGGTAGAGTGCAGGGTGAGACAGTCAGTGGGTAGAGTGCAGGGTGACAGATAGGAGAAAGTCAGTGGGTACAGTGCAGGGTGAGAGACAGTCAGTGGGTAGAGTGCAGGGTGAGAGACAGTCAATGGGTAGAGTGCAAGGTGAGAGACAGTCAATGGGTAGAGTGCAGGGTGAGATACAGTCAATGGGTAGAGTGCAGGGTGAGACACAGTCAGTGGGTAGAGTGCAGGGTGAGAGACAGACAGCGAGTAGAGTGCAGGGTGAGAGACAGACAGCGGGTAGATGCAGGGTGAGAGACAGTCAATGGGTAGAGTGCAGGGTGAGAGACAGTCAGTGGGTAGAGTGCAGGGTGACAGACAGGAGACAGTCAGTGGGTAGAGTGCAGGGTGAGAGACAGACAGTGGGTAGAGTGCAAGGTGAGACAGTGGGTAGAGTGCAGGGTGAGAGACAGACAGTAGGTAGAGTGCAGGGTGAGACCGTCAGTGGGTAGAGTGCAGGGTGAGAGACAGTCAGTGGGTAGAGTGCAGGGTGACAGACAGGAGACAGTCAGTGGGTAGAGTGCGGGGTGAGAGACAGACAGCGAGTAGAGTGCAGGGTGAGAGACAGACAGCGGGTAGATGCAGGGTGAGAGACAGTCAATGGGTAGAGTGCAGGGTGAGACAGTCAGTGGGTAGAGTACAAGGTGAGAGACAGTCAGTGGGTAGAGTGCATGGTGAGAGACAGTCAGTGGGTAGAGTGCAGGGTGACAGACAGGAGACAGTCAGTGGGTAGAGTGCAGGGTGAGAGACAGACAGCGAGTAGAGTGCAGGGTGAGAGACAGACAGCGGGTAGATGCAGGGTGAGAGACAGTCAATGGGTAGAGTGCAGGGTGAGACAGTCAGTGGGTAGAGTACAAGGTGAGAGACAGTCAGTGGGTAGAGTGCAGGGTGAGAGACAGTCAGTGGGTAGAGTGCAGGGTGACAGATAGGAGATAGTCAGTGGGTAGAGTGCAGGGTGAGAGACAGTCAATGGGTAGAGTGAAGGGTGAGAGACAGTCAGTGGGTAGAGTACAAGGTGAGAGACAGTCAGTGGGCAGAGAGCAGGGTGAGAGACAGTCAGTGGGTAGAGTGCAGGGTGAGAGACAGACAGTGGGTAGAGTGCAAGGTGAGAGACAGACAGTGGGTAGAGTGCAGGGTGAGAGACACAGCGGGTACAGTGCAGGGTGAGACAGACAGCGAGTAGAGTGCAGGGTGAAAGACAGACAGCGAGTAGAGTGCAGGGTGAGAGACAGACAGTAGGTAGAGTGCCGGGTGAGACAGTCAGTGGGTAGAGTGCAGGGTGAGAGACAGTCAGTGGGTAGAGTGCAGGGTGACAGACAGGAGACAGTCAGTGGGTAGAGTGCAGGGTGAGAGACAGACAGTGGGTAGAGTGCAGGGTGAGAGACAGTCAGTGGGTAGAGTGCAGGGTGAGAGACAGACAGCGAGTAGAGTGCAGGGTGAGAGACAGACAGCGAGTAGAGTGCAGGGTGAGAGACAGTCAATGGGTAGAGTGCAGGGTGAGAGACAGTCAATGGGTAGAGTGCAGGGTGAGACAGTCAGTGGGTAGAGTGCAGGGTGACAGATAGGAGATAGTCAGTGGGTACAGTGCAGGGTGAGAGACAGTCAGTGGGTAGAGTGCAAGGTGAGAGACAGTCAATGGGTAGAGTGCAGGGTGAGACACAGTCAGTGGGTAGAGTACAAGGTGAGAGACAGTCAGTGGGCAGAGTGCAGAGTGAGAGACAGTCAATGGGTAGAGTGCAGGGTGACAGATAGGAGATAGTCAGTGGGTAGAGTGCAGGGTGAGAGACAGTCAATGGGTAGAGTGCAGGGTGAGACAGTCAGTGGGTAGAGTGCAGGGTGACAGATAGGAGATAGTCAGTGGGTACAGTGCAGGGTGAGAGACAGTCAGTGGGTAGAGTGCAGGGTGAGAGACAGTCAATGGGTAGAGTGCAAGGTGAGAGACAGTCAATGGGTAGAGTGCAGGGTGAGAGACAGTCAATGGGTAGAGTGCAGGGTGAGACACAGTCAGTGGGTAGAGTACAAGGTGAGAGACAGTCAGTGGGCAGAGTGCAGGGTGAGAGACAGTCAATGGGTAGAGTGCAAGGTGAGAGACAGTCAGTGGGTAGAGTGCAGGGTGAGAGACAGACAGCGGGTAGAGTGCAGGGTGAAAGACAGACAGCGAGTAGAGTGCAGGGTGAGACAGTCAGTGGGTAGAGTGCAGGGTGACAGACAGGAGACAGTCAGTGGGTAGAGTGCAGGGTGGGACAGTCAGTGCGTAGAGTGCAAGGTGAGAGACAGTCAATGGGTAGAGTGCAGGGTGAGAGACAGTCAATGGGTAGAGTGCAGGGTGAGACAGACAGGAGACAATCAGTGGGTAGAGTGCAGGGTGAGAGACAGCGAGTAGAGTGCAGGGTGAGAGACAGACAGCGAGTAGAGTGCAGGGTGAGAGACAGACAGCGAGTAGAGTGCAGGGTGAGAGACAGACAGCGGGTAGAGTGCAGGGTGAGAGACAGTGGGTATAGTGCAGGGTGAGAGACAGTCAGTGGGCAGAGTGCAGGGTGAGAGACAGTCAGTGGGTAGAGTGCAGGGTGAGAGACAGTCAGTGGGTAGAGTGCAGGGTGAGAGACAGTCAGTGGGCAGAGTGCAGGGTGAGAGACAGTCAATGGGTAGAGTGCAGGGTGAGAGACAGTCAGTGGGTAGAGTGCAGGGTGAGAGACAGACAGCGGGTAGAGTGCAGGCTGAGAGACAGTCAGTGGGCAGAGTGCAGGGTGAGAGACAGTCAATGGGTAGAGTGCAGGGTGAGAGACAGTCAGTGGGTAGAGTGCAGGGTGAGAGACAGTCAGTGGGTAGAGTGCAGGGTGAGAGACAGTCAGTGGGTAGAGTGCAGGGTGAGAGACATTCAGTGGGTAGAGTGCAGGGTGAGAGACAGTCAGTGGGCAGAGTGCAGGGTGAGAGACAGTCAATGGGTAGAGTGCAGGGTGAGAGACAGTCAATGGGTAGAGTGCAGGGTGAGAGACAGTCAGTGGGTAGAGTGCAGGGTGAGAGACAGTCAGTGGGCAGAGTGCAGGGTGAGAGACAGTCAGTGGGCAGAGTGCAGGGTGAGAGACAGTCAGTGGGCAGAGTGCAGGGTGAGAGACAGCCAGTGGGCAGGGTGAGAGACAGTCAGTGGGTAGAGTGCAGGGTGAGAGACAGTCAATGGGTAGAGTGCAGGGTGAGACAGACAGGAGACAATCAGTGGGTAGAGTGCAGGGTGAGAGACAGCGAGTAGAGTGCAGGGTGAGAGACAGACAGCGAGTAGAGTGCAGGGTGAGAGACAGACAGCGAGTAGAGTGCAGGGTGAGAGACAGACAGCGGGTAGAGTGCAGGGTGAGAGACAGTCAGTGGGCAGAGTGCAGGGTGAGAGACAGTCAGTGGGTAGAGTGCAGGGTGAGAGACAGTCAGTGGGTAGAGTGCAGGGTGAGAGACAGTCAGTGGGCAGAGTGCAGGGTGAGAGACAGTCAATGGGTAGAGTGCAGGGTGAGAGACAGTCAGTGGGTAGAGTGCAGGGTGAGAGACAGACAGCGGGTAGAGTGCAGGCTGAGAGACAGTCAGTGGGCAGAGTGCAGGGTGAGAGACAGTCAATGGGTAGAGTGCAGGGTGAGAGACAGTCAGTGGGTAGAGTGCAGGGTGAGAGACAGTCAGTGGGTAGAGTGCAGGGTGAGAGACAGTCAGTGGGTAGAGTGCAGGGTGAGAGACATTCAGTGGGTAGAGTGCAGGGTGAGAGACAGTCAGTGGGCAGAGTGCAGGGTGAGAGACAGTCAATGGGTAGAGTGCAGGGTGAGAGACAGTCAATGGGTAGAGTGCAGGGTGAGAGACAGTCAGTGGGTAGAGTGCAGGGTGAGAGACAGTCAGTGGGTAGAGTGCAGGGTGAGAGACAGTCAGTGGGCAGAGTGCAGGGTGAGAGACAGTCAGTGGGCAGAGTGCAGGGTGAGAGACAGTCAGTGGGCAGAGTGCAGGGTGAGAGACAGCCAGTGGGCAGGGTGAGAGACAGTCAGTGGGTAGAGTGCAGGGTGAGACGCCTCGGGGGCACCTTGAGAAGAGAAAGTTATGGACGTGAGTGGAGTTGAGAAAGTTTTGGAGGCCGGAGAGGAGGAGGAGGGGAAGGGGCGCGGAGGAGGAGGCTCCGGTGTCTGCAGACATTGTGAGGAAGCGGCTCTCACAGTCACCCTGACCCTGATGACATGACGGCCCTGAACCTGGACACCTACAGCCTGTCCCTCATCACTGCCAAGGAGGACATCCTCAGTGACCGGAGCTCCACCGACTGGTGAGGACGGAGTCTCTGTCCTCTGTGTGTGCGGGTGCTGGTACTGATAGTGTTACTGATAGTGGTGCTGGTACTGATAGTGTTACTGATAGTGGTGCTGGTACTGATAGTGTTACTGATAGTGGTGCTGGTACTGATAGTGGTGCTGGTACTGATAGTGTTACTGATACTAGTGCTGGTACTGATACTGGTGCTGGTACTGATAGTGTTACTGATAGTGGTGCTGGTACTGATAGTGGTGCTGGTACTGATAGTGTTACTGATACTAGTGCTGGTACTGATACTGGTGCTGGTACTGATAGTGTTACTGATAGTGGTGCTGGTACTGATACTGGTGCTGGTACTGATAGTGGTGCTGGTACTGATAGTGTTACTGATACTGGTGCTGGTACTGATAGTGGTGCTGGTACTGATAGTGTTACTGATATTGGTGTTGGTATTGGTGCTGGTACTGATAGTGGTGCTGGTACTGATAGTGTTACTGATAGTGGTGCTGGTACTGATACTGGTGCTGGTACTGATAGTGTTGCAGATACTAGTGTTGGTACTGATAGTGTTACTGATACTGGTGCTGGTACTGATAGTGGTGCTGGTACTGATAGTGTTACTGATAGTGGTGCTGGTACTGATAGTGGTGCTGGTACTGATAGTGTTACTGATACTAGTGTTGGTACTGATAGTGTTACTGATACTGGTGCTGGTAATGATAGTTGTGCTGGTACTGATAGTGTTACTGATACTGGTGCTGGTACTGATAGTGGTGCTGGTACTGATAGTGTTACTGATTCTAGTGCTGGTTCTGGTGCCGGTACTGATACTGGTGCTGGTACTGATACTGGTGCTGGTACTGATACTGGTGCTGGTACTGATACTGGTGCTGGTACTGATAGTGTTACTGATAGTGGTGCTGATACTGGTGCTGGTACTGATAGTGTTACTGATTCTAGTGCTGGTTCTGGTGCCGGTACTGATACTGGTGCTGGTACTGATTCTAGTGCTGGTTCTGGTGCTGGTACTTATAGTGGTTCTGGTGCCGGTACTAGTGCTGATACAGACACTGGTACTGATACTCATACTAGCTCTGGTACTGTTGAGGATACTGGTATTTATTGATGTGCTGTGTATGTATAGAGGAGCGCTCACCTATAGATGTCTGTACTGTGCTGTGTATGTATAGAGAAGCGCTCACCTATAGATGTCTGTACTGTGCTGTGTATGTATAGAGGAGCGCTCACCTATAGATGTCTGTACTGTGCTGTGTATGTATAGAGGAGCGCTCACCTATAGATGTCTGTACTGTGCTGTGTATGTGTAGAGGAGCGCTCACCTATAGATGTCTGTACTGTGCTGTGTATGTATAGAGGAGCGCTCACCTATAGATGTCTGTACTGTGCTGTGTATGTATAGAGGAGCGCTCACCTATAGATGTCTGTACTGTGCTGTGTATGTATAGAGAAGCGCTCACCTATAGATGTCTGTACTGTGTATGTATAGAGGAGTGCTCACCTATAGATGTCTGCACTGTGCTGTGTATGTATAGAGGAGCACTCACCTATAGATGTCTGTACTGTGCTGTGTATGTATAGAGAAGCGCTCACCTATAGATGTCTGTACTGTGCTGTGTATGTATAGAGGAGCACTCACCTATAGATGTCTGCACTGCGCTGTGTATGTATAGAGGAGCACTCACCTATAGATGTCTGTACTGTGCTGTGTATGTATAGAGAAGCGCTCACCTATAGATGTCTGCACTGTGCTGTGTATGTATAGAGGAGCGCTCACCTATAGATGTCTGTACTGTGCTGTGTATGTATAGAGGAGCGCTCACCTATAGATGTCTGTACTGTGCTGTGTATGTATAGAGGAGCGCTCACCTATAGATGTCTGTACTGTGCTGTGTATGTATAGAGAAGCGCTCACCTATAGATGTCTGTACTGTGTATGTATAGAGGAGTGCTCACCTATAGATGTCTGCACTGTGCTGTGTATGTATAGAGGAGCACTCACCTATAGATGTCTGTACTGTGCTGTGTATGTATAGAGAAGCGCTCACCTATAGATGTCTGTACTGTGCTGTGTATGTATAGAGGAGCACTCACCTATAGATGTCTGCACTGCGCTGTGTATGTATAGAGGAGCACTCACCTATAGATGTCTGTACTGTGCTGTGTATGTATAGAGAAGCGCTCACCTATAGATGTCTGCACTGTGCTGTGTATGTATAGAGGAGCGCTCACCTATAGATGTCTGTACTGTGCTGTGTATGTGTAGAGGAGCGCTCACCTATAGATGTCTGTACTGTGCTGTGTATGTATAGAGAAGCGCTCACCTATAGATGTCTGTACTGTGCTGTGTATGTATAGAGGAGCGCTCACCTATAGATGTCTGTACTGTGCTGTGCATGTATAGAGAAGCGCTCACCTATAGATGTATGTACTGTGCATGTATGGAGGAGCGCTCACCTATAGATGTCTGCACTGTGCTGTGTATGTATAGAGGAGCGCTCACCTATAGATGTATGTACTGTGCATGTATGGAGGAGCGCTCACCTATAGATGTCTGCACTGTGCTGTGTATGTATAGAGGAGCGCTCACCTATAGATGTCTGTACTGTGCTGTGCATGTATAGAGAAGCGCTCACCTATAGATGTCTGTACTGTGCTGTGTATGTATAGAGGAGCGCTTACCTATAGATGTCTGTACTGTGCTGTGTATGTATAGAGGAGCGCTCACCTATAGATGTCTGTACTGTGCTGTGTATGTATAGAGGAGCGCTCACCTATAGATGTCTCCACTGTGCTGTGTATGTATAGAGGAGCACTCACCTATAGATGTCTGTGCTGTGCTGTGTATGTGTAGAGGAGCGCTCACCTATAGATGTCTGTACTGTGCTGTGTATGTATGGAGGAGCGCTCACCTATAGATGTCTGCACTGTGCTGTGTATGTATAGAGGAGCGCTCACCTATAGATGTCTGTACTGTGCTGTGTATGTATAGAGAAGCGTTCACCTATAGATGTATGTACTGTGCTGTGTATGTATAGAGGAGCGCTCACCTATAGATGTCTGTACTGTGCTGTGTATGTATAGAGGAGCGCTCACCTATAGATGTCTCCACTGTGCTGTGTATGTATAGAGGAGCGCTCACCTATAGATGTCTGTACTCTGCTGTGTATGTGTAGAGGAGCGCTCACCTATAGATGTCTGTACTGTGCTGTGTATGTATAGAGGAGCGCTCACCTATAGATGTCTGTGCTGTGTATGTACAGAGGAGCGCTCACCTATAGATGTCTGTACTGTGCTGTGTATGTATAGAGGAGCGCTCACCTACAGATGACTGCACTGTGCTGTGTATGTATAGAGGAGAGCTCACCTATAGATGTCTGCACTGTGCTGTGTATGTATAGAGGAGCGCTCACCTATAGATGTCTGTATTGTGCTGTGTATCTATAGAGGAGCGCTCACCTATAGATGTCTGTACTGTGCTGTGTATTTATAGAGGAGCGCTCACCTATAGATGTCTGTACTGTGCTGTGTATGTATGGAGGAGCGCTCACCTACAGATGACTGCACTGTGCTGTGTATGTATAGAGGAGCGCTCACCTATAGATGTCTGTACTGTGCTGTGTATGTGTAGAGGAGCGCTCACCTATAGATGTCTGTACTGTGCTGTGTATGTATAGAGGAGCGCTCACCTATAGATGTCTGCACTGTGCTGTGTATGTACAGAGGAGCGCTCACCTATAGATGTCTGTACTGTGCTGTGTATGTATAGAGGAGCGCTCACCTATAGATGTCTGTACTGTGCTGTGTATGTATAGAGGAGCGCTCACCTATAGATGTCTGTACTGTGCTGTGTATGTATAGAGGAGCGCTCACCTATAGATGTCTGTACTGTGCTGTGTATGTATAGAGGAGCGCTCACCTATAGATGTCTGTGCTGTGCTGTGTATGTACAGAGGCGCTAACCTATAGATGTCTGTACTGTGCTGTGTATGTACAGAGGAGCGCTCACCTATAGATGTCTGCACTGTGCTGTGTATGTATAGAGGAGCGCTCACCTATAGATTTATGTACTGTACTGTGTATGTATAGAGGAGCGCTCACCTACAGATGACTGCACTGTGCTGTGTATGTATAGAGGAGCGCTCACCTATAGATGTCTGTACTGTGCTGTGTATGTATAGAGGAGCGCTCACCTATAGATGTCTGTGCTGTGCTGTGTATGTACAGAGGCGCTAACCTATAGATGTCTGTACTGTGCTGTGTATGTACAGAGGAGCGCTCACCTATAGATGTCTGCACTGTGCTGTGTATGTATAGAGGAGCGCTCACCTATAGATTTATGTACTGTACTGTGTATGTATAGAGGAGCGCTCACCTACAGATGACTGCACTGTGCTGTGTATGTATAGAGGAGCGCTCACCTATAGATGTCTCCACTGTGCTGTGTATGTGTAGAGGAGCGCTCACCTATAGATGTCTGTACTGTGCTGTGTATGTATAGAGGAGCGCTCACCTATAGATGTCTGCACTGTGCTGTGTATGTATAGAGGAGCGCTCACCTATAGATGTCTGTACTGTGCTGTGTATGTATAGAGGAGCGCTCAACTATAGATGTCTGTACTGTGCTGTGTATGTATAGAGGAGCGCTCACCTATAGATGTCTGCACTGTGCTGTGTATGTATAGAGGAGCGCTCACCTATAGATGTATGTACTGTGCTGTGTATGTATAGAGGAGCGCTCACCTATAGATGTCTGTACTGTACTGTGTATGTACAGAGGCGCTAACCTATAGATGTCTGTACTGTGCTGTGTATGTACAGAGGAGCGCTCACCTATAGATGTCTGTACTGTGCTGTGTATGTACAGAGGAGCGCTCACCTATAGATGTCTGTACTGTGCTGTGTATGTACAGAGGAGCGCTCACCTATAGATGTCTGTACTGTGCTGTGTATGTATAGAGGAGCGCTCACCTATAGATGTCTGTACTGTGCTGTGTATGTATAGAGAAGCGCTCACCTATAGATGTCTGTACTGTGCTGTGTATGTATAGAGGAGCGCTCACCTATAGATGTCTGTACTGTGCTGTGTATGTATAGAGGAGCGCTCACCTATAGATGTCTGTGCTGTGTATGTACAGAGGAGCGCTCACCTATAGATGTCTGTACTGTGCTGTGTATGTATAGAGGAGCGCTCACCTATAGATGTCTGTACTGTGCTGTGTATGTATAGAGGAGCGCTCACCTATAGATGTCTGTGCTGTGTATGTACAGAGGAGCGCTCACCTATAGATGTCTGTACTGTGCTGTGTATGTATAGAGGAGCGCTCACCTACAGATGACTGCACTGTGCTGTGTATGTATAGAGGAGAGCTCACCTATAGATGTCTGCACTGTGCTGTGTATGTATAGAGGAGCGCTCACCTATAGATGTCTGTACTGTGCTGTGTATGTATAGAGGAGCGCTCACCTACAGATGACTGCACTGTGCATGTATAGAGGAGCGCTCACCTATAGATGTCTGCACTGTGCTGTGTATGTATAGAGGAGCGCTCACCTATAGATGTCTGTACTGTGCTGTGTATGTATAGAGGAGCGCTCACCTATAGATGTCTCCACTGTGCTGTGTATGTATAGAGGAGCGCTCACCTATAGATGTCTGTACTGTGCTGTGTATGTGTAGAGGAGCGCTCACCTATAGATGTCTGTACTGTGCTGTGTATGTATAGAGGAGCGCTCACCTATAGATGTCTGTGCTGTGCTGTGTATGTACAGAGGCGCTAACCTATAGATGTCTGTACTGTGCTGTGTATGTATAGAGGAGCGCTCACCTATAGATGTCTGTACTGTGCTGTGTATGTATAGAGGAGCGCTCACCTATAGATGTCTGCACTGTGCTGTGTATGTATAGAGGAGCGCTCACCTATAGATGTCTGTACTGTGCTGTGTATGTACAGAGGAGCGCTCACCTATAGATGTATGTACTGTGCTGTGTATGTATAGAGGAGCGCTCACCTATAGATGTCTGTGCTGTGCTGTGTATGTACAGAGGCGCTAACCTATAGATGTCTGTACTGTGCTGTGTATGTACAGAGGAGCGCTCACCTATAGATGTCTGCACTGTGCTGTGTATGTATAGAGGAGCGCTCACCTATAGATGTCTGTACTGTGCTGTGTATGTACAGAGGAGCGCTCACCTATAGATGTCTGTACTGTGCTGTGTATGTACAGAGGAGCGCTCACCTATAGATGTCTGTGCTGTGCTGTGTATGTACAGAGGCGCTAACCTATAGATGTCTGTACTGTGCTGTGTATGTATAGAGGAGCGCTCACCTATAGATGTCTGTACTGTGCTGTGTATGTATAGAGGAGCGCTCACCTATAGATGTCTGCACTGTGCTGTGTATGTATAGAGGAGCGCTCACCTATAGATGTCTGTACTGTGCTGTGTATGTACAGAGGAGCGCTCACCTATAGATGTCTGCACTGTGCTGTGTATGGATAGAGGAGCGCTCACCTATAGATGTCTGTACTGTGCTGTGTATGTATAGAGGAGCGCTCACCTACAGATGACTGCACTGTGCTGTGTATGTATAGAGGAGCGCTCACCTATAGATGTCTGCACTGTGCTGTGTATGTATAGAGGAGCGCTCACCTATAGATGTCTGTACTGTGCTGTGTATGTATAGAGGAGCGCTCACCTATAGATGTCTCCACTGTGCTGTGTATGTATAGAGGAGCGCTCACCTATAGATGTCTGTACTGTGCTGTGTATGTGTAGAGGAGCGCTCACCTATAGATGTCTGTACTGTGCTGTGTATGTATAGAGGAGCGCTCACCTATAGATGTCTGCACTGTGCTGTGTATGTACAGAGGAGCTCTCACCTATAGATGTCTGTACTGTGCTGTGTATGTATAGAGGAGCGCTCACCTATAGATGTCTGTACTGTGCTGTGTATGTATAGAGGAGCGCTCACCTATAGATGTCTGCACTGTGCTGTGTATGTATAGAGGAGCGCTCACCTATAGATGTATGTACTGTGCTGTGTATGTATAGAGGAGCGCTCACCTATAGATGTCTGTACTGTGCTGTGTATGTACAGAGGCGCTAACCTATAGATGTCTGTGCTGTGCTGTGTATGTACAGAGGAGCGCTCACCTATAGATGTCTGTACTGTGCTGTGTATGTACAGAGGAGCGCTCACCTATAGATGTCTGTACTGTGCTGTGTATGTACAGAGGAGCGCTCACCTATAGATGTCTGTACTGTGCTGTGTATGTGCAGAGGAGCGCTCACCTATAGATGTCTGTACTGTGCTGTGTATGTACAGAGGAGCGCTCACCTATAGATGTCTGTGCTGTGTATGTATAGAGGAGCGCTCACCTATAGATGTCTGTGCTGTGTATGTATAGAGGAGCGCTCACCTATAGATGTCTGTGCTGTGCTGTGTATGTACAGAGGAGCGCTCACCTATAGATGTCTGTACTGTGCTGTGTATGTATAGAGGAGCGCTCACCTATAGATGTCTGTGCTGTGCTGTGTATGTATAGAGGAGCGCTCACCTATAGATGTCTGTACTGTGCTGTGTATGTATAGAGGAGCGCTCACCTATATATGTCTGTACTGTGCTGTGTATGTACAGAGGAGCGCTCACCTATAGATGTCTGTACTGTGCTGTGTATGTATAGAGGAGCGCTCACCTATAGATGTCTGTGCTGTGCTGTGTATGTATAGAGGAGCGCTCACCTATAGATGTCTGTACTGTGATGTGTATGTATAGAGGAGCGCTCACCTATAGATGTCTGTACTGTGCTGTGTATGTATAGAGGAGCGCTCACCTATAGATGTCTGTACTGTGCTGTGTATGTATAGAGGAGCGCTCACCTATAGATGTCTGTACTGTGCTGTGTATGTATAGAGGAGCGCTCACCTATAGATATCTGCACTGTGCTGTGTATGTGTAGAGGAGCGCTCACCTATAGATGTCTGTACTGTGCTGTGTATGTACAGAGGCGCACTCACCTATAGATGTCTGTACTGTGCTGTGTATGTATAGAGGAGCGCTCACCTATAGATGTCTGCACTGTGCTGTGTATGTATAGAGGAGCGCTCGCCTATAGATGTCTGTGCTGTGTATGTACAAAGGAGTGCTCACCTATAGATGTATGTACTGTGCTGTGTATGTATAGAGGAGCGCTCACCTATAGATGTCTGCACTGTGCTGTGTATGTATAGAGGAGCGCTCACCTATAGATGTCTGTACTGTGCTGTGTATGTACAGAGGCGCGCTCTCCACAGGTATTTTGGCCACTCCTCAAGATCAAACTGCTGCAGGTGTCTCGTGTTTGGAGGTCGCTTTTTCCAGACGGCATGTTTCAGCTCTTTCCAAAGATGCTCCATAAGATTTAGGTCAGGGCTCATAGAAGGCCACTTCAGAACAGTCCAATGTTTTCCTCTTAGCCATTCTTGGGTGTTTTTAGCTGTGTGTTTTGGGTCATTATCCTGTTGTAAGACCCATGACCTGCGACTGAGACCAAGCTTTCAGACACTGGGCAGCACATTTCCCTCTAGAATCCCTTGATAGTCTTGAGATTTCATTGTACCCTGCACAGATTCTAGTCACCCTGTGCCAGATGCAGCAAAGCAACCCCAGAGCATAACAGAGCCTCCTCCATGTTTCACAGTAGGGACGGTGTTCTTTTCTTGATATGCTTCAGTTTTCCATCTGTGAACAAAGATCTGATGTTGCTTGCCAAAAAGTTCCATTTGTGTCTCATTTGTCCATAAAACATTCTCCCAGAAGCTTTGTGGCTTCTCAACATGTAGTTTGTCAAATTCCAGTTTGGTTTTTTATGATTTTTTTTTCAACAATGGTGTCCACTTTGGCTCATACAATGACGGATGGTGCGATCTGACACTGATGTTCCTTGAGCTTGAAGTTCACCTTTGTTACCATTCGTATTATCCGTCTCTTTGATTTGTCATCAGTTTTCCTCCTGTGGCCACGTCCAGGGAGGTCGGCTACAGTCTCATGGAGCTTACATTTCTGAATAATAACTGTAGTCACAGGAACATCGAGCTGCTTGGAGATGGTCTTATAACTTTTACCTGTGACATGGTTGTCTATAATGTTCTTTCTAATCCCGAGACAACTCTTTTCTTCGCCTCCTCTGGTCCATGTTGAGTGTGATACACACCATGTCACCACACAGCACAGTGAGGATCTGTAGCCTCTATACAGGCCACTCACTGACTCCAGGATTGTAGACACCTGTGATGATCATTAGTGGACACACCGCCATGTAACATGTCCCGTCTGTGACACTATTGTCAGGGGCACCATCATTTCTGCCCAGGCCGATTTAATGAGCTTGATTTATTTTTTAAGTCTGCGGACGCCTGGCTGAAAGGCAATGTCTGACCTTCATTTATTCATTTTCATAGATTCTTGATTTATTATTACTTTTGTCAGATCCAAGTTATTTCTGTCACCATTGTGGGTTTTTCTGTCATTAAATGAGGGCTACCAACAATTTTGACCACGTGTGTATATAGAGGGACGCGGCTCATCTATGCTGTGCACATATAGAGGGAGGCTCACATATAGATGTCGGCATAGCGGAGCGGTCACCTATAGATTATGTGATGGGTACATGTAGAAGTGCTCACCTATAGATGTCTGTACTGCGCTGTGTTGCTATAGAGGATTGCTCACCTATAGATGTCTGTACTATGCTGTGTACATATAGAGGGCATGGTTGCAAAAATCTGCACGCCCTTACACATATTTTGCTGCAGTCCCCTTTGAATTTCTGGCAGCGTTCAGTATTTTTGGGTTGGGGTCTATCAGCGTGGCACATCTTGTATTACCAATCTTTGCCGGCTCCTCCTTGCAGCAGCTCCACATCTGTCAGATTGCGGGGGCATCTCCTGTGTACGGCGCCCTCTTCAGGACACCACAGATTGCGGGGACATCTCCTGTGTACGGCGCCCTCTTCAGGACACCACAGATTGCGGGGACATCTCCTGTGTACGGCGCCCTCTTCAGGACACCACAGATTGCGGGGGCATCTCCTGTGTACGGCGCCCTCTTCAGGACACCACAGATTGCGGGGACATCTCCTGTGTACGGCGCCCTCTTCAGGACACCACAGATTGCGGGGACATCTCATGTGTACGACGCCCTGTTCAGGACACCACAGATTGTGGGGACATCTCCTGTGTACAGCGCCCTCTTCAGGACACCACAGATTGTGGGGACATCTCCTGTGTACAGCGCCCTCTTCAGGACACCACAGATTGCGGGGACATCTCCTGGGTACGGCGTCCTCTTCAGGACACCACAGATTGCGGGGACATCTCATGTGTACGACGCCCTGTTCAGGACACCACAGATTGTGGGGACATCTCCTGTGTACGGCGCCCTCTTCAGGACACCACAGATTGCGGGGACATCTCCTGTGTACAGCACCCTCTTCAAGACACCACAGATTACGGGGACATCTCCTGTGTACAGCGTCCTCTTCAGGTCACCACAGATTGCGAGGACATCTCCTGTGTACAGCGCCCTCTTCAGGACACCACAGATTGCGGGGACATCTCCTGTGTACAGCGCCCTCTTCAGGACACCACAGATTACGGGGACATCTCCTGTGTACGGCGCCCTCTTCAGGACACCACAGATTGCGGGGACATCTCCTGTGTACGGCGCCCTCTTCAGGACACCACAGATTGCGGGGACATCTCCTGTGTACAGCGCCTTCTTCAGGAGACCACAGATTGCGGGGACATCTCCTGTGTACGGCGCCCTCTTCAGGTCACCACAGATTGCGGGGACATCTCCTGTGTACAGCGCCCTCTTCAGGACACCACAGATTGCGGGGACATCTCCTGTGTACAGCGCCTTCTTCAGGAGACCACAGATTGCGGGGACATCTCCTGTGTACAACGTCCTCTTCAGGACACCACAGATTGCGGGGACATCTCCTGTGTACGGCGCCCTCTTCAGGTCACCACAGATTGCGGGGACATCTCCTGTGTACGGCGCCCTCTTCAGGACACCACAGATTGCGGGGACATCTCCTGTGTACAGCGCCTTCTTCAGGACACCACAGATTGCGGGGACATCTCCTGTGTACAACGTCCTCTTCAGGACACCACAGATTGCGGGGACATCTCCTGTGTACAGCGCCTTCTTCAGGACACCACAGATTGCGGGGACATCTCCTGTGTACGGCGTCCTCTTCAGGTCACCACAGATTGCGGGGACATTTCCTGTGTACGGCGCCCTCTTCAGGACACCACAGATTGCAGGGACATCTCCTGTGTACGGCGCCCTCTTCAGGTCGCCACAGATTGAGGGGTCATCTCCTGTGTACGGCGCCCTCTTCAGGTCACCACAGATTGCGGGGACATCTACTCTGTACGGCGCCCTCTTCAGGACACCACAGATTGAGGGGTCATCCTGTGTACGGTGTCCTATTTAGGTCACCACAGATTGCAGGGACATCTCCTGTGTACAGCGCCCTCTTCAGGACACCACAGATTGCGGAGACATCTCCTGTGTACAGCGTCCTCTTCAGGACACCACAGATTGTGGGGACATCTCCTGGGTACGGTGCCCTCTTCAGGACACCACAGATTGCGGGGACATCTCCTGTGTACAGCGCCCTCTTCAGGACACCACAGATTGTGGGGACATCTCCTGGGTACGGTGCCCTCTTCAGGACACCACAGATTGTGGGGACATCTCCTGTGTACAGCGCCCTCTTCAGGACACCACAGATTGTGGGGACATCTCCTGTGTACAGCGCCCTCTTCAGGACACCACAGATTGCGGGGACATCTCCTGTGTACAGCGCCCTCTTCAGGACACCACAGATTGCGGGGACATCTCCTGTGTACGGCGCCCTCTTCAGGACACCACAGATTGCAGGGACATCTCCTGTGTACGGCGCCCTCTTCAGGACACCACAGATTGCAGGGACATCTCCTGTGTACGGCGCCCTCTTCAGGACACCACAGATTGCAGGGACATCTCCTGTGTACGGCGCCCTCTTCAGGACACCACAGATTGCGGGGACATCTCCTGTGAACGGCGTCCTCTTCAGGACACCACAGATTGCGGGGACATCTCCTGTGAACGGCGTCCTCTTCAGGTCACCACAGATTGCGGGGACATCTCCTGTGAACGGCGTCCTCTTCAGGTCACAACAGATTGCGGAGACATCTCCTGTGTACGGCGTCCTCTTCAGGTCACCACAGATTGCGGGGACATCTCCTGTGAACGGCGTCCTCTTCAGGTCACAACAGATTGCGGAGACATCTCCTGTGTACGGCGTCCTCTTCAGGTCACCACAGATTGCGGGGACATCTCCTGTGAACGGCGTCCTCTTCAGGTCACCAAAGATTGCGGGGACATCTCCTGTGAACGGCGTCCTCTTCAGGTCACAACAGATTGCGGAGACATCTCCTGTGTACAGCGTCCTCTTCAGGTCACAACAGATTGCGGGGACATCTCCTGTGTACGGCGTCCTCTTCAGGTCACAACAGATTGCGGGGACATCTCCTGTGAACGGCGTCCTCTTCAGGTCACCACCGATTGCGGGGACATCTCCTGTGAACGGCGTCCTCTTCAGGTCACAACAGATTGCGGGGACATCTCCTGTGTACGGCGCCCTCTTCAGGTCACCACAGATTGCGGGGACATCTCCTGTGAACGGCGTCCTCTTCAGGTCACAACAGATTGCGGGGACATCTCCTGTGAACGGCGTCCTCTTCAGGTCACAACAGATTGCGGGGACATCTCCTGTGAACGGCGTCCTCTTCTGGTCACAACAGATTGCGGGGACATCTCCTGTGAACGGCGTCCTCTTCAGGACACCACAGATTGCAGGGACATCTCCTGTGTACAGCGCCCTCTTCAGATCACCACAGATTGCCCTTTGGTTCAGGTCTGGGCTCGGCTGTTCCAGAACCTCCATCTCCTCGTGAAGCCGTTCTCTTGGTGATGTGGAGGTCTCTTAGAGTCATTGTCGCTGAATGGTGACATTCCCCCTCATCTTCAGCTTTTAGTGGAGGCCACAAGGTGCTGAGGTAAAATTTTCTGATATCTGGACTGTGCATAATTCCCTCCCCCTTGGATAAAGCCCCAGTTCCAGAGCCTGCAGCTGCTCCCACCATGCCTCACTGTGGGGATGGGGGCCTTCTGGTGAATCGCAGTGTCGGCTGTACACCTTCTAGAATTATGTCCACAAAGTTTATCCTCGGTCTCATCAGACCGAACACGTTTCTGCTTCTGGGCGACATGATGGAAGCTCTGGCAGCCAAGGTTTTGAATATTCTTGTGTGTAAGAAAATGCTTCTGTCTCCCCCCGGCCCACGGGCCGGACATATGAAGAATACAGGAGATTGTTGTCCCATGCAGTACACAATCATGAACCAGGACTGGCCAGAAATTCCTGCAGCTCCTTTAATGTTGCTGTCTGGCTCCAGCACTGATGTTCTTCTAGTCTTTACTTCATTTTTGTCCAGTTCTTGGTAACGTCGCTGTGGTGCTGGATTTCAGACCCTTCTTGATGATGTCATCACAGTGTCCATGATGGATCGAATACCTGGAAATGTTTTTGTCCCTTCTCCTGACTGACAACTTTCCACAGTGAGATCCTTTGCTGTGTTGTCAGCTGTTTATGAACCAGAAATTGTCAGGAAAATCCTCCTGGAGCAGCAACACTTTCTCTGGGGTTAATCAGAATCACTTACTGTACATGACGATGGCCGAGCACTGACTACTAAGTAACATGGGGGGAAATTCACAGCCCTGATTATAAGAGGATGCTTACACTTATTCAACCACATTATTGTGATTCTATTATATGGGGCAGCACGGTGGCTCAGTGGTTAGCACTGCAGCGCTGGGGTCCTGGGTTCAAATCCCACCAAGGACAATATCTGCAAGGAGTTTGTATGTTCTCCCCATGTTTGCGTGGGTTTCCTCCAGGTGCTCCGGTTTCCTCCCACATTCCAAAGACATACTGATAGGGAATTTAGATTGTGAGCCCCATCGGGGACAGTGATGAAAATGTGTGCAAACTGTAAAGCGATGCGGAATATGTTGGCGCTATATAAAAATATAGATTATTATTGTTTTTATTTTCCCCTCAGAATGATTTCAGTGGCTTTGTACAGATTGTGGGCGACTTTGAAATGATCAGTCTTGGTAGGATTATTCTACAGGGGTGTGTAGACTTTTGATATCACTTTATGGTAGTGACGTGTGTAGTGTGAGCAGCCCACATGTACGTAACCTTTACTCTACAATGTATACCCCAGATAGAGGGCTAGTTCTGCGGACGAGCGTCCTTCTGACGGGTGACCCCCGGACTTTGCTCTGTTTCCTGCTCACATTGGGTTTTCAGTAAAAGTTTAGTTAAGCAGAAAGTTATTGTTAATATTTACCTGAGATGGCGGTGACAGGTGAGCAGTCACATGACCTCAGGTGTGTCCCCCCTCGCACTATCAGGGGCCCGATCACTGCTCCCATCCATCACTGTCACTTTTATCTAGAGCTGAGCCCGGGACCTGAGGACTGTGACTGCTGCTACGTAGGAAGCTGCGCCCGGGGCAAAGGGCTCTGTGCCAGGATTCATGGCCCCCTGGAGGTGGTGGCGGCACAGCGAACCGCGCAGGGGGGGACAGAGCAGAGCATAGTGCAAGACATGGCAGCACAGCGAACCGCGCAGTGGAGGGACAGAGCAGAGAATAGTGCAAGGCATGGCGGCACAGCGAACCGTGCAGAGGAGGAACAGAGCAGAGCATAGTGCAAGACATGGCGGCACAGCGAACCGCGCAGTGGAGGGACAGAGCAGAGCATAGTGCAAGACATGGCGGCACAGCGAACCGTGCAGAGGGGAGACAGAGCAGAGAATAGTGCAAGACATGGCGGCACAGCGAACCGTGCAGAGGGGAGACAGAGCAGAGCATGGTGCAAGACATGGCGGCACAGCGAACCGCGCAGTGGAGGAACAGAGCAGAGCATAGTGCAAGACATGGCGGCACAGCGAACCGCGCAGAGGAGGAACAGAGCAGAGCATAGTGCAAGACATGGCAGCACAGCAAACCGTGCAGAGGGGAGACAGAGCAGAGAATAGTGCAAGACATGGCGGCACAGCGAACCGTGCAGAGGAGGAACAGAGCAGAGCATAGTGCAAGACATGGCGGCACAGCGAACCGCGCAGTGGAGGGACAGAGCAGAGCATAGTGCAAGACATGGCGGCACAGCGAACCGTGCAGAGGGGAGACAGAGCAGAGAATAGTGCAAGACATGGCGGCACAGCGAACCGTGCAGAGGAGGAACAGAGCAGAGCATAGTGCAAGACATGGCGGCACAGCGAACCGTGCAGAGGGGAGACAGAGCAGAGAATAGTGCAAGACATGGCGGCACAGCGAACCGTGCAGAGGAGGAACAGAGCAGAGCATAGTGCAAGACATGGCGGCACAGCGAACCGCGCAGTGGAGGGACAGAGCAGAGCATAGTGCAAGACATGGCGGCACAGCGAACCGTGCAGAGGGGAGACAGAGCAGAGAATAGTGCAAGACATGGCGGCACAGCGAACCGTGCAGAGGAGGAACAGAGCAGAGCATAGTGCAAGACATGGCGGCACAGCGAACCGTGCAGAGGGGAGACAGAGCAGAGAATAGTGCAAGACATGGCGGCACAGCGAACCGTGCAGAGGGGAGACAGAGCAGAGCATAGTGCAAGACATGGCGGCACAGCAAACCGCGCAGGGGGGGAACAGAGCAGAGCATAGTGCAAGACATGGCAGCACAGCGAACCGGGCAGAGGAGGAACAGAGCAGAGCATAGTGCAAGGCATGGCGGCACAGCGAACCGTGCAGAGGGGAGACAGAGCAGAGCATGGTGCAAGACATGGCGGCACAGCGAACCGCGCAGAGGGGAGACAGAGCAAAGCATAGTGCAAGACATGGCAGTACAGTGAACCGCGCAGTGGAGGGACAGAGCAGAGAATAGTGCAAGGCATGGCGGCACAGCGAACCGTGCAGAGGAGGAACAGAGCAGAGCATAGTGCAAGACATGGCGGCACAGCGAACCGTGCAGAGGGGAGACAGAGCAGAGCATGGTGCAAGACATGGCAGCACAGCGAACCGGGCAGAGGGGAGACAGAGCAGAGCATGGTGCAAGACATGGTAGCACAGCGAACCGGGCAGAGGGGAGACAGAGCAGAGAATAGTGCAAGGCATGGCGGCACAGCGAACCGTGCAGAGGAGGAACAGAGCAGAGCATAGTGCAAGACATGGCGGCACAGCGAACCGTGCAGAGGGGGAACAGAGCAGAGCATAGTGCAAGACATGGCGGCACAGCGAACCGTGCAGAGGAGGAACAGAGCAGAGCATAGTGCAAGACATGGCGGCACAGCGAACCGTGCAGAGGAGGAACAGAGCAGAGCATAGTGCAAGACATGGCGGCACAGCGAACCGTGCAGAGGAGGAACAGAGCAGAGCATAGTGCAAGACATGGCGGCACAGCGAACCGTGCAGAGGAGGAACAGAGCAGAGCATAGTGCAAGACATGGCGGCACAGCGAACCGTGCAGAGGGGGAACAGAGCAGAGCATAGTGCAAGACATGGCGGCACAGCGAACCGCGCAGGGGGGGACAGAGCAGAGAATAGTGCAAGACATGGCAGCACAGCGAACCGTGCAGAGGAGGAACAGAGCAGAGCATAGTGCAAGACATGGCGGCACAGCGAACCGTGCAGAGGGGGGACAGAGCAGAGCATAGTGCAAGACATGGCAGCACAGCGAACCGGGCAGAGGGGAGACAGAGCAGAGCATGGTGCAAGACATGGCGGCACAGCGAACCGTGCAGAAGGGAGACAGAACAGAGCATGGTGCAAGACATGGCGGCACAGCGAACCGTGCAGAGGGGAGACAGAGCAGAGCATGGTGCAAGACATGGCGGCACAGCGAACCGTGCAGAGGGGAGACAGAGCAGAGCATGGTGCAAGACATGGCGGCACAGCGAACCGCGCAGAGGGGAGACAGAGCAAAGCATAGTGCAAGACATGGCAGTACAGTGAACCGCGCAGTGGAGGGACAGAGCAGAGAATAGTGCAAGGCATGGCGGCACAGCGAACCGTGCAGAGGGGAGACAGAGCAGAGAATAGTGCAAGGCATGGCGGCACAGCGAACCGTGCAGAGGAGGAACAGAGCAGAGCATAGTGCAAGACATGGCAGCACAGCGAACCGGGCAGAGGGGAGACAGAGCAGAGCATGGTGCAAGACATGGCGGCACAGCGAACCGTGCAGAGGGGAGACAGAGCAGAGCATGGTGCAAGACATGGTAGCACAGCGAACCGTGCAGAGGGGAGACAGAGCAGAGCATGGTGCAAGACATGGCAGCACAGCGAACCGGGCAGAGGGGAGACAGAGCAGAGCATAGTGCAAGACATGGCGGCACAGCGAACCGCGCAGAGGGGAGACAGAGCAAAGCATAGTGCAAGACATGGCAGTACAGTGAACCGCGCAGTGGAGGGACAGAGCAGAGAATAGTGCAAGGCATGGCGGCACAGCGAACCGTGCAGAGGGGAGACAGAGCAGAGAATAGTGCAAGGCATGGCGGCACAGCGAACCGTGCAGAGGAGGAACAGAGCAGAGCATAGTGCAAGACATGGCGGCACAGCGAACCGTGCAGAGGGGAGGCAGAGCAGAGCATAGTGCAAGACATGGCAGCACAGCGAACCGCGCAGGGGGGGAACAGAGCAGAGCATAGTGCAAGACATGGCGGCACAGCGAACCACGCAGTGGAGGGACAGAGCAGAGAATGGTGCAAGACATGGCGGCACAGCAAAACGTGCAGAGGGGGGACAGAGCAGAGCATGGTGCAAGACATGGCGGCACAGCGAACCGTGCAGAGGAGGAACAGAGCAGAGCATAGTGCAAGACATGGCGGCACAGCGAACCGTGCAGAGGGGGGACAGAGCAGAGCATAGTGCAAGACATGGCAGCACAGCGAACCGGGCAGAGGGGAGACAGAGCAGAGCATGGTGCAAGACATGGTAGCACAGCGAACCGTGCAGAGGGGAGACAGAGCAGAGCATGGTGCAAGACATGGCGGCACAGCGAACCGTGCAGAGGGGAGACAGAGCAGAGCATGGTGCAAGACATGGCGGCACAGCAAAACGTGCAGAGGGGGGACAGAGCAGAGCATGGTGCAAGACATGGCGGCACAGCGAACCGTGCAGAGGAGGAACAGAGCAGAGCATAGTGCAAGACATGGCGGCACAGCGAACCGTGCAGAGGGGGGACAGAGCAGAGCATAGTGCAAGACATGGCAGCACAGCGAACCGGGCAGAGGGGAGACAGAGCAGAGCATGGTGCAAGACATGGTAGCACAGCGAACCGTGCAGAGGGGAGACAGAGCAGAGCATGGTGCAAGACATGGCGGCACAGCGAACCGTGCAGAGGGGAGACAGAGCAGAGCATGGTGCAAGACATGGCGGCACAGCGAACCGTGCAGAGGGGAGACAGAGCAGAGCATAGTGCAAGACATAGCAGCACAGCGAACCGCGCAGGGGGGGGACAGAGCAGAGCATGGTGCAAGACATGGCGGCACAGCGAACCGCGCAGAGGGGGACAGAGCAGAGCATAGTGCAAGACATGGCAGCACAGCGAACCGCGCAGGGGGGGGACAGAGCAGAGAATAGTGCAAGACATGGCGGCACAGTGAACAGCGCAGTGGAGGGACAGAGCAGAGCATAGTGCAAGACATGGCGGCACAGCGAACCGCGCAGAGGGGAGACAGAGCAGAGCATAGTGCAAGACATGGCAGCACAGCGAACCGCGCAGGGGGGGACAGAGCAGAGCATGGTGCAAGACATGGCGGCACAGCGAACCGCGCAGTGGAGGGACAAAGCAGAGAATAGTGCAAGACATGGCGGCACAGCGAACCGCGCAGAGGGGAGACAGAGCAGAGCATAGTGCAAGACATGGCGGCACAGCGAACCGTGCAGAGGAGGGACAGAGCAGAGCATAGTGCAAGACATGGCAGCACAGCGAACCGTGCAGAGGAGGGACAGAGCAGAAAATAGTGCAAGACATGGCGGCACAGCGAACCGCGCAGAGGAGGGACAGAGCAGAGCATAGTGCAAGACATGGCGGCACAGCAAACCGCGCAGAGGGGGACAGAGCAGAGCATAGTGCAAGACATGGCGGCACAGCGAACCGCGCAGAGGAGGGACAGAGCAGAAAATAGTGCAAGACATGGCGGCACAGCAAACCGCGCAGAGGAGGGACAGAGCAGAGCATGGTGCAAGACATGGCGGCACAGCGAACCGTGCAGAGGGGAGACAGAGCAGAGCATGGTGCAAGACATGGCGGCACAGCGAACCGCGCAGAGGGGAGACAGAGCAGAGCATAGTGCAAGACATGGCAGCACAGCGAACCGCGCAGGGGGGGGACAGAGCAGAGCATGGTGCAAGACATGGCGGCACAGCGAACCGCGCAGAGGGGGACAGAGCAGAGCATAGTGCAAGACATGGCAGCACAGCGAACCGCACAGGGGGGGGGACAGAGCAGAGAATAGTGCAAGACATGGCGGCACAGTGAACAGCGCAGTGGAGGGACAGAGCAGAGCATAGTGCAAGACATGGCGGCACAGCGAACCGCGCAGAGGGGAGACAGAGCAGAGCATAGTGCAAGACATGGCAGCACAGCGAACCGCGCAGGGGGGGACAGAGCAGAGCATGGTGCAAGACATGGCGGCACAGCGAACCGCGCAGTGGAGGGACAGAGCAGAGAATAGTGCAAGGCATGGCGGCACAGCGAACCACGCAGTGGAGGGACAGAGCAGAGAATAGTGCAAGACATGGCGGCACAGCGAACCGCGCAGAGGGGAGACAGAGCAGAGCATAGTGCAAGACATGGCGGCACAGCGAACCGTGCAGAGGAGGGACAGAGCAGAGCATAGTGCAAGACATGGCAGCACAGCGAACCGTGCAGAGGAGGGACAGAGCAGAAAATAGTGCAAGACATGGTGGCACAGCGAACTGCGCAGAGGAGGGACAGAGCAGAGCATAGTGCAAGACATGGCGGCACAGCAAACCGCGCAGAGGGGGACAGAGCAGAGCATAGTGCAAGACATGGCGGCACAGCGAACCGCGCAGAGGAGGGACAGAGCAGAAAATAGTGCAAGACATGGCGGCACAGCAAACCGCGCAGAGGAGGGACAGAGCAGAAAATAGTGCAAGACATGGCGGCACAGCGAACTGCGCAGAGGAGGGACAGAGCAGAAAATAGTGCAAGACATGGCGGCACAGCGAACCGCGCAGAGGAGGGACAGAGCAGAGCATAGTGCAAGACATGGCGGCACAGCGAACCGCGCAGAGGAGGGACAGAGCAGAGCATAGTGCAAGACATGGCGGCACAGCGAACCGCGCAGAGGAGGGACAGAGCAGAGAATAGTGCAAGACATGGTGGCACAGCGAACCGCGCAGAGGGTAGACAGAGCAGAGCATAGTGCAAGACATGGCGGCACAGCAAACCGCGCAGAGGAGGGACAGAGCAGAAAATAGTGCAAGACATGGCGGCACAGCGAACCACGCAGAGGGGAGACAGAGCAGAGCATAGTGCAAGACATGGCGGCACAGCGAACCGCGCAGAGGGGGGACAGAGCAGAGCATAGTGCAAGACATGGCAGCACAGCGAACCGCGCAGAGGAGGGACAGAGCAGAGAATAGTGCAAGACATGGCGGCACAGTGAACCGCGCAGAGGTGGGACAGAGCAGAGAATAGTGCAAGACATGGCAGCACAGCGAACCGCGCAGAGGGGGGGGGCAGAGCAGCGAATAGTGAAAGACATGGCGGCACAGCGAACCGCGCAGAGGTGGGACAGAGCATAGTGCAAGACATGGCGGCACAGCAAACCGCGCAAAGGGGGGACAGAGCAGAGCATGGTGCAAGGCATGGCGGCACAGTGAACCGCGCAGGGGGGGGACAGAGCAGAGCATAGTGCAAGACATGGCGGCACAGCGAACCGCGCAGGGGGGGACAGAGCAGAGCATGGTCCAAGACATGGCGGCACAGCAAACCGCGCAGAGGAGGGACAGAGCAGAGCATAGTGCAAGACATGGCAGCGCAGCAAACCGCGCAGAGGGGGGACAGAGCAGAGCATAGTGCAAGACATGGCGGCACAGCGAACTGCGCAGAGGAGGGATAGAGCAAAGAATAGTGCAAGACATGGCGGCACAGCGAACCGTGCAGAGGGGAGACAGAGCAGAGCATAGTGCAAGACATGGCAGCACAGCGAACCGCGCAGAGGGGAGACAGAGCAGAGCATAGTGCAAGACATGGCGGCACAGCGAACCGTGCAGAGGGGGGACAGAGCAGAGAATAGTGCAAGACATGGCAGCACAGCGAACCGCGCAGAGGGGGGACAGAGCAGAGAATAGTGCAAGACATGGCGGCACAGTGAACCGCGCAGGGGGGGGACAGAGCAGAGCATAGTGCAAGACATGGCGGCACAGCGAACCGCGCAGAGGGGGGACAGAGCAGAGAATAGTGCAAGGCATGGCGGCACAGTGAACCGCGCAGGGGGGGGACAGAGCAGAGCATAGTGCAAGACATGGCGGCACAGCGAACCGCGCAGGGGGGACAGAGCAGAGCATGGTCCAAGACATGGCGGCACAGCAAACCGCGCAGAGGAGGGACAGAGCAGAGCATAGTGCAAGACATGGCAGCGCAGCAAACCGCGCAGAGGGGGGACAGAGCAGAGCATAGTGCAAGACATGGCGGCACAGCGAACTGCGCAGAGGAGGGACAGAGCAAAGAATAGTGCAAGACATGGCGGCACAGCGAACCGTGCAGAGGGGAGACAGAGCAGAGCATAGTGCAAGACATGGCAGCACAGCGAACCGCGCAGAGGGGAGACAGAGCAGAGCATAGTGCAAGACATGGCGGCACAGCGAACCGTGCAGAGGGGGGACAGAGCAGAGAATAGTGCAAGACATGGCAGCACAGCGAACCGCGCAGAGGGGGGACAGAGCAGAGCATAGTGCAAGACATGGCGGCACAGCGAACCGCGCAGGGGGGGACAGAGCAGAGAATAGTGCAAGACATGGCAGCACAGCGAACCGCGCAGAGGAGGGACAGAGCAGAGCATAGTGCAAGACATGGCAGCGAAGCAAACCGCGCAGAGGGGGACAGAGCAGAGCATGGTGCAAGACATGGCGGCACAGCGAAATGCGCAGAGGTGAGACAGAGCAGAGCATAGTGCAAGTCATGGCAGCACAGCGAACCGCACAGAGGGGGACAGAGCAGAGCATAGTGCAAGACATGGCGGCACAGCGAACCGCACAGAGGAGGGACAGAGCAGAGCATAGTGCAAGACATGGCGGCACAGCGAACCGTGCAGAGAGGAGACAGAGCAGAGCATAGTGCAAGACATGGCAGCACAGCGAACCGCGCAGGGGGGGGGCAGAGCAGAGAATAGTGCAAGACATGGCGGCACAGCGAACCGCGCAGAGGTGGGACAGAGCATAGTGCAAGACATGGCGGCACAGCGAACCGCGCAAAGGGGGGACAGAGCAGAGCATGGTGCAAGACATGGCGGCACAGTGAACCGTGCGGGGGGGACAGAGCAGAGCATAGTGCAAGACATGGCGGCACAGTGAACCGCGCAGAGGTGGGACAGAGCAGAGCATGGTCCAAGACATGGCGGCACAGCGAACCGCGCAGAGGGGAGACAGAGCAGAGCATAGTGCAAGACATGGCAGCACAGCGAACCGCGCAAAGGGGAGACAGAGCATAGTGCAAGACATGGCGGCACAGCGAACCGCGCAAAGGGGGGACAGAGCAGAGCATGGTGCAAGACATGGCAGCACAGTGAACCGCGCAGGGGGGGGACAGAGCAGAGCATAGTGCAAGACATGGCGGCACAGTGAACCGCGCAGAGGTGGGACAGAGCAGAGCATGGTCCAAGACATGGCGGCACAGCGAACCGCGCAGAGGGGAGACAGAGCAGAGCATAGTGCAAGACATGGCGGCACAGCGAACCGCGCAAAGGGGAGACAGAGCAGAGCATAGTGCAAGACATGGCGGCACAGCGAACCGCGCAGAGGGGAGACAGAGCAGAGCATAGTGCAAGACATGGCAGCACAGCGAACCGCGCAGAGGGGAGACAGAGCAGAGCATAGTGCAAGACATGGCAGCACAGCAAACCGTGCAGAGGGGGGACAGAGCAGAGAATAGTGCAAGACATGGCGGCACAGCGAACCGCGCAGAGGGGGACAGAGCAGAGAATAGTGCAAGACATGGCGGCACAGCGAACCGCACAGGGGGGGACAGAGCAGAGAATAGTGCAAGACATGGCGGCACAGCGAACCGCGCAGAGGAGGGACAGAGCAGAGCATAGTGCAAGACATGGCAGCGCAGCAAACCGCGCAGAGGGGGACAGAGCAGAGCATGGTGCAAGACATGGCGGCACAGCGAAATGCGCAGAGGGGAGACAGAGCAGAGCATAGTGCAAGTCATGGCAGCACAGCGAACCGCACAGAGGGGGACAGAGCAGAGCATAGTGCAAGATATGGCGGCACAGCGAACCGCACAGAGGAGGGACAGAGCAGAGCATAGTGCAAGACATGGCGGCACAGCGAACCGTGCAGAGGGGAGACAGAGCAGAGCATAGTGCAAGACATGGCAGCACAGTGAACCGCGCAGAGGGGGGGGCAGAGCAGAGAATAGTGCAAGACATGGCGGCACAGCGAACCGCGCAGAGGTGGGACAGAGCATAGTGCAAGACATGGCGGCACAGCGAACCGCGCAAATGGGGGATAGAGCAGAGCATGGTGCAAGACATGGCGGCACAGCGAACCGCGCAGAGGGGAGACAGAGCAGAGCATAGTGCAAGACATGGCGGCACAGCGAACCGCGCAAAGGGGAGACAGAGCAGAGCATGGTGCAAGACATGGCGGCACAGCGAACCGCGCAGAGGGGAGACAGAGCAGAGCATAGTGCAAGACATGGCGGCACAGCGAACCGCACAGAGGGGGGACAGAGCAGAGAATAGTGCAAGACATGGCGGCACAGCGAACCGCGCAGAGGGGAGACAGAGCAGAGCATAGTGCAAGACATGGCGGCACAGCGAACCGCACAGAGGGGGGACAGAGCAGAGAATAGTGCAAGACATGGCGGCACAGCAAACCGTGCAGAGGGGGGACAGAGCAGAGCATAGTGCAAGACATGGCAGCACAGCAAACCGTGCAGGGGGGGACAGAGCAGAGAATAGTGCAAGTCATGGCAGCACAGCGAACCGCGCAGAGGGGGGACAGAGCAGAGCATGGTGCAAGACATGGCAGCACAGTGAACCGCGCAGAGGGGGGACAGAGCAGAGCATGGTGCAAGACATGGCAGCACAGCGAACCGTGCAGGGGGGGGACAGAGCAGAGCATGGTGCAAGACATGGCAGCACAGCGAACCGCGCAGAGGGGGGACAGAGCAGAGCATAGTGCAAGTCATGGCAGCACAGCGAACCGGGCAGAGCAGAGCATAGTGCAAGACATGGCAGCACAGCGAACCGTGCAGAGGGGGGACAGAGCAGAGCATGGTGCAAGACATGGCGGCACAGCGAACCGTGCAGAGGGGGGACAGAGCAGAGGATAGTGCAAGACATGGCGGCACAGCGAACAACGCAGAGGAGGGACAGAGCAGAGCATGGTGCAAGACATGGCGGCACAGCGAACCGTGCAGAGGGGGACAGAGCAGAGGATAGTGCAAGACATGGCGGCACAGCGAACAACGCAGAGGAGGGACAGAGCAGAGCATGGTGCAAGACATGGCGGCACAGCGAAATGCGCAGAGGGGGGACAGAGCAGAGAATAGTGCAAGACATGGCAGCACAGCGAAATACGCAGAGGGGGGACAGAGCAGAGCATAGTAGCCCAGGCCCAAGAAAAATCGAGTGAAGGAAAAACCCTAGGCAAGGTGATAGTACCGTCCGCCACCAACCTCGTCCTACCACCATGTCAGACTGTCATCCCTCTACCTTTCCAAGCCTGTTCTCCTCTGGAAGGAGTCGAAGTCCAGATAGAGCCAGCTTGTATGAATCAGTTGCCTCCAGGGCTCCTTGTTGCACAGACGTTGGCCATTGTTCACAATAGCAATGTACCAGTACGATGTGTCAACCTCGGAGAAGGTGACCTCACGCTTTCGCCCAAGAGTTAAGTCGCACAGATAATGGGCATGCCGGAAGAGCTGATACCACCAGAGGCCGTTCAGTTAGCAGTGAAACAGGAAGATCCCTGGACAGTGGCCGTAACGGTGTCCTCTGAACCGGAATCTAATCACCTAAAGGAAGGACGCTGAATTCTGGACCAGAACTCTCGCCACAATAGGTACAACAAGTGGAAGTGGTGCTAGAACGATACCAGGACGTTTTTGTTCATCTTAACGATGATTTTGAGTGTACCACCGCTATCACCCACGAGATTCCAATGGGAAACGCCGCACCCATTAAGGAACGATATTGACAAATCCTACCACAATTGTACCAGTAGGTGAAGGAGATGTTGGCGCATATGCTGCAGAGTGGGGTCATCCGAGAAAGCCAAAATCCGTGGGCTGCACCTATTGCCCTGCACTTCTGTGTACACTACCGAAAGCTGAATGCCTGACCGTGTGAGACTCTTACCCACTGCCGAAAATTGAAGAATCGTTAGTCTGCTCTGGGAAAAGCAAAGTACTTCTCGTCGTTGGATATGGCAAGTACCCATGTCCGAGCGTGACCGGGTGAAGCATGTATTCATACTGCCTATGGGGTTGTTCAAGTTCAATCAGATGCCTTTTCGGCCTTACCAACGCACCTGGGACCTTCCAACGATTAATGGAGAGATGTTTGGGAGACTTGAACTTGGAGGCTACCCTCATTTATTTGGATGACATCATCGTCTACGCCTCCACCTTTGAGGAGCACCTGGAACAGGTGTTGAGCTGGCTACAGAAGCATGGCTTGAAGGTGAAACCTCGGAAATGTCACCTCTTCCGCAAGCAGATTGAATACCTGGGACATGTCGCCTCCGTTGAAGGGGTGAGACCGTCAGAGAGAAAAGAGTGAGTGATTGCTTATGCGAGTTGGTCCTTTCACGACTCTGAACGAAACACAGATAACAGTTAACTACAGTTCTTTCAAGTTGAAACTTCTGGCGTTGATGTGGGGGCAATAACCGAGAAGTTCGCAGAGTACCTGTCAGGGTTCGAAGTCTTGGTGCTCACTGATAACAATCCTCTGGCTCATCTGGAAAATAATACCTGCAAAAGGCAAAATGAGCAAAAACCCTGCTGTAAATAAACCAAGCTCAATTTTTGTGTTTTTTCATCTGGAAAATGCAAAACTAGGGGCTGTGGAACAGAGATGGATGGCCCGCATGGCCAAGTACCGATACAAAATCGCCTACAGGAGAGGATCTAAGAACACTTATGCCGATTCTTTATCCAGAGTGACTCACAAGCAACCTGGCCCTAACCGGGACGAAGAGCTGGAGGCTGAAGAGATCCCAGAATTTCTAAATCCCGCCAGGACGTTGGTGGCCATGCAGGGACAGATCAGGGAGACGTCCAGAGGACACACATTAGGACGACCCTGTGATGACTGGGTACGGCTTCAGGTGGAAGATAGGGAACTCGCTCAGCTGAGGCAATGGGTGGCTTTGAAGCAACTTCCCAGCCAAAGAGAGAGAAACATCTTGTCCCCAGGAACTCTGCAGATTCTTCGCCAATGGGTCAGGCATCAACTGGAGGATGACCTCCTGTACCGGAAAGTGCAGTTAGCACGAGAGTTGTGAGTCACCTGGCAAGTGGTACTCCCAGAAACGTTGCATTGCGAGATGGCCCACGAAAGAGGGGCACACTGCGGCCCAAAGAAGACATTCCAGTGGCTGCAGAAGTTGGTCTACCATCCTCGGTTGAAAGCTGCAGTGGATGAAGCCTATCAACAGTGCAGAAGCTGTGAGCTCTGGCTAAGCCTCCAGAACAGAGGGCTCCTATGCAGACCATTGTGACTTCTGCTCCCCTAGAAGTGTTAATGATCGACTACTTGTCTATAGGCCCGGCTCACATTGGATATGAACACTTCCTGGTGATGACTGATCACTCCACCAAATTCGCAGTGGTAACTCCGACCCGGGACCAGATTGCTGAATCAGCGACGCAGGCCATTTGCAGAGACTTCATCCAGGTATATGGCTGTCCGAACAGAATTCACTCCAACCATGGCGCCTGTTTTCAAGGGCGAGTGATGTAAGAACTGTATCGCCTGTATCAAATTGAGAAATCCCGGACAACGCCCTACCATCCACAAGGAAATGGGGCCTGCGAGCGTTTCAATCAGACACTGATTTAAATGCTGTGGACTCTGAAGGAAGACAGAAAAGTTTGCTGGCCTGAATTTTTGTCTGAATTAGTATGGGTGTACGATAACTGAGTGCACAGCACAACTGGATACACCCTGCTGTTTGGCCGAAAAGAGCAAGAGATCACTGAGCTGGAGTTGGATTCAGAGTAGGATTACCCACGGACGGGGGTGTTCACCTGGGTCTGTGAACATCGGCACCGTTTGCAGACTCCGCATTGCCTTGTGCAGACCAAGTTGCGTGAGCTGGAACACCATGAAACGCCTCCCCTGCGAGGGACAGCTCTTAAGGCTGGGGACCGTGTGTTGGTCTGAGACAAACGTCCTCGAGACAAGTTGAAGTACTGGTGGGAGAAGACCCCCGTATCGGGTGAAACTACGGATTGGAACCGAAGGTCTGGTTTATGAAATCCAACCTGAAGGGGAAGAAGGCTCTCACACTCGAGTAGTTCATCGGAACATTCTACTTCCTTGCTTGTTAAGGATCCCCAACCAACCAGAAAGAGCGCAAGTTGTTCCTGAAACACTCCCTTCTGCAGCTTTCGACTGTGACGAGGACGAATTCTTCGATCCGCTATACTTTGACCCAGGAGAGGAACAGGAACCTGAAGCTCCCGAAATGGCTGCTCCATTGAACTTGGGCGTGTCCCCGTCCTCCTCAACCTAACTCCACTATTCAACCTGACTCACCCACGCAGCCTGACTCCACTACTCAACCTGGCTTACGCCGCACCGAACGGACAAGAGCTGGAATACCACCCAACCGATACGAACAAGACCAATTTATTTGGCAGCGAATCATGCAAGAGATGGAGGAGTGTCAACGTTTGCTACAGGAATTCTCGTCCATGGAATGGCGAGCAAAAGGAGAGGGGGAGTGTAAGAAGAAGGACCGGATCACGGGTACCTGTTCTGTCCCGGGTCCGGAACTGTCAGGGCTGTCTCCTCTGTTGTCCGGGGGAAAGGTAATGAGACCTGACAAACTGACACATCCGGGAGTAGGGGATGTGGCTAAGCGGCTGCAGCCACAGCGCGCAAGGAAGTACTTAGTTTCAGTGGGAACAGACAACCCGTGGCAGGAAGAAGTGAGTGCTTTGGCCCCTCGAGTCCAGTGACAGAGCAGACCCGCGCCCGCAGATCCCCACGGCGACTAGCAGCGTCCACCAGGAGAGATGTGCAGGACGCCCATTGGTCACCCTGAAGCGAGGTGCCAAACGCTTCGGGCTCGTGAGTGCCACATACGCATCACCTCAGTTACTTGGAACAGACGGCTCTGGAGTGGGGGTATTCTCACCTCTCTGCTCCCCCTCCCTTTTGGACCGAGCCGCCCGGGAGGGTGATGCCTCAGCATCTCAGCCATCTGGAGGATCCGGGGATGAACATGGAGGTGTACGGGACCGGCAGCAGTGAGGTGTGTCTGCTGCCTGTGTGTCGCCGCCCTCAGCGTCCCCGGCCCCCTGTGACACCCTTCCCGTTTCCTCCATGCTCTGCCCTTGCTCCCTGCTCTCCCGTGCCCCATGTCCTCGTAGGTCCCCAGGTCATTGTGCTCCACCGGGCCCCCGTACGTGCCTTGGCTCTCCTCCCCTGGTCCCAAAATGCTCCCCATCTCCCGTGCCGAGTCCTCCTGCACCCCCCCATGCATTCCCTGCCCTGTGTCCCCGTGTAACCCGTCTGCCCTGCGCTCAAGTCTCCCCTGCATCCCCTTGTTCCCCCTGTCTCTCTTGTCCCCTTGCGACCCTTTCTCACAGTGTGTCCCCCATCTACCCTATCCTCGTAATCCCTGTGCTCCCTTCTTGCCTGCTCCCAAGGCTCCCCCCCTCCCCGTCTTCCCCTGTACCCTTGCAGCCCCCTCTCCCCGTGCATCCCTATCCACTCTGAACTCTGAGTCCCCTTGTGTCCTCTTGTACCTGTCTCCCTTGCCCCCTAGTCCCCGTGTGGCCCCTTGTGCCCTGCCCCCCTTCCTCGTAGTCTCCATGAGTCCCCTTGTGCCTGTCTCCCTTGTCCCCTTGTGCTTGTGTCCCTTGTCCCTGTGTGTCCCCTTGTGCCTGTCTCCCTTGTCCCCTTGTGTCAGTCTCCCTTGCCCACTAGTCCCCTTGTGCCCTTCTCCCCTGCCTCCTTGCCCCGTGTGTCCCCTTGTGCCTGTCTCTCTTGCTCCTTAGGGTGTCTGCATTATACTCTGTGGGATGGATGCATTATACTCTGTGTGGTGGCTGCGTTATACTGTATTGAGGACTATGGGGAATACATTATACTATATGAAGAACTATGGGGTGCATTATACTATGGGAAGTGGATTGTACTATATGGATGACTTTGGCGGTGCATTATACTATATGGAGCACTATGAGGAGTGTATTATACTATATGGAGGACTATGAGGAGTGTATAATACTATATGGAGGACTGAGGAGTGTATTTTAATATATGGAGGGCTATAGGGAGTATATTATACTATATGGAGGACTATGGGGTGTGCCATTTACAATATGGAGGACAGTGGTGCACATTAGACTATGTGGAGGACCATGGGGTGTATTATACTAAATAAGCAAAATGCTGCCTATTCAGCGAGTGATTGGATTGTTTATGCCGGAACAGAAATCATTGTCCTTGGCAGCACATCGCCGGTGTAAACTGTTGATGTGCTGCTGATAACACGATACTGTATGGGGACAGATTGATCTAATAGTGATTGTTCTGTCCCTTCATTATTCCTCAGCCGGTGGAAAGAGGCCGAGAAAAAAGCATCAAGCGACTTCAATATTGTCGATCACACTCATTTAGCGTCCTGAACTCAGCGCATGTAACTACAACCAAAATGCTTCTGTGTGATGTGCAATATGTCAGCATTTGGGGCCCCACTTTGCCTAAAACCGGCCCTGCGTGGAGTATTCTCCTGTTAATTAAATCCTTTAACCCTTGCACTGCCTCTGCTACCTCACTGCATCCCGCAACCTGCTCACAACAGCATCCATGCTATGTATGACCTGTGTCCGTGTATGACAGCGTCCTCACCATGTGTGGCTGGTGTCCGTGTATCACAGCATCCTCTCCATGTATGACCAGTATCCATGTATGACAGCTTCCATGCCTTTTGTGACCGTGTATGACAGCATCCTCTCCGTGTATGACCAGTGACCGTGTATGTACAATATAATGTCAGCAACATACACATCAGGAAATCCTGTGATACCAGAAACAGTTCTGTAGAAAATATGGCGTGACGTGATCCTGGCATAAGACTGGTATTGTGAGGAATAACGGGAGATTACACAAGAGATGTATAACGGGAGATTACAGGAGAGAGGAAGAACGGGAGATTACAGGAGAGAGGAAGAACGGAGATTACAGGAGAGAGGAAGAACGGGAGATTACAGGAGAGAGGAAGAACGGGAGATTACAGGAGAGAGGAAGAACGGGAGATTATAGGAGAGAGGAAGAACGGGAGATTACAGGAGAGGAGGAACGGGAGATTACAGGAGAGAGGAAGAACGGGAGATTACAGGAGAGAGGAAGAACGGGAGATTACAGGAGAGAGGAAGAACGGGAGATTACAGGAGAGAGGAAGAACGGAGATTACAGGAGAGGAAGAACGGGAGATTACAGGAGAGGAAGAACGGGAGATTACAGGAGAGAGGAAGAACGGAGATTACAGGAGAGGAAGAACGGGAGATTATAGGAGAGAGGAAGAACGCGAGATTATAGGAGAGAGGAAGAACGCGAGATTATAGGAGAGAGGAAGAACGCGAGATTATAGGAGAGAGGAAGAACGCGAGATTATAGGAGAGAGGAAGAACGGGAGATTATAGGAGAGAGGAAGAACGGGAAATTATAGGAGAGAGGAAGAACGGGAGATTACAGGAGAGGAAGAACGCAAGATTATAGGAGAGAGGAAGAACGGGAGATTACAGGAGAGGAAGAATGCAAGATTATAGGAGAGAGGAAGAACGGGAGATTATAGGAGAGAGGAAGAACGGGAGAGTACAGGAGAGAGGAATAATGGGAGATTACAGGAGAGAGGAACAATGGGAGATTACAGTGGGGATATTCTTGTTTATCGTATCTCTCCTGTCTCTTGTTATTTGCCTTTTTTGTGTCTTTGTTTTTCCCCTCCGTTTGGACCTGGTATATGAAGCGTTGGCCGTGATTTGTTATTCCGGTGCAGTTTCCCATTGCATCACCTCTGCGGTCAGTGTTTCTTTTCTCCCATGTTGTACTTTGGTGCACGACTGTGTACTGAGTATATACTAGGTTTATTGCTTGTGTTGTAGGTGTTTTTACTGTTGTCTCAGCAGATAATCTCCTGTCCTGTGATCTTCATGTCCCAATATAAAATGTGTAACCTTCATGGTGCCTTTTCCATGTCTCGTTATGTGGTAGAGGCGCTCGGGCCCTGTAGGCTGGAGGGCCCGGGTGCTCTTCATGCCCAGGTCCTTGCGTTCTTGGTTCTGTGTTGGGTCTCGCAGCCTCTTCGTTGCCCTTTAGACTGTTTCCTCTTTGTCCTGGTGATCAGTGTCTCTGCATGCACAACCTTTCATTTCCTTATTATCCCCCTTCACCCACATTCACCTCCTCTGATATTATCCGATACTTTGCACTTCTATTATCCTTAGTTCCATGTTTCTTAGCCATGAGTGACCTATGGCCGGCGTCCTCTCCTCCTCTCAGACGCTTGGCCTCCCTGTGCTAATCCACATGAACTGCTCGGAGGGTTGCTGAACCGCAAGACCGTTGCACTTGCCAGGAAATGTAGCTGAGGTATCGAGGCTTCAATTACTACAGAACCAAAAGCAACCACATACTGGACACTGCCCATCAGGGGTACACAGGGGCAAATCAGGGGGACACGTGGATGAATCAGTAGTGGGGCTGAGGGCAGCTCAGTGGTACATGGGGCAGAGGGCGGCTCAGGAGTATACAGGGGGTGAAGGCCAGATGACGGGTACACAGTGGCAGAGGACGGCTCAGGGGTATACGGGGTGAATCAAGGGTACATGAGGGTGAAGAGCGGATGAGTGGTACACAAGGGCAGAGAACGGCTCAGGGGTACATGGGAGCAAATCGGGTACATGGAAGAAGAGGATGGCTCAGGGGGACGAATCAAGGGTACAAGGGGGCAGATGAGCAGTACACAAAGGCAGAGGATGGCTCAGGGATACATGGGGTGAAGGGCGGAGGAGCAGTACACAGGTACAGAGGATGGCTCAACACTAGGATGAATCGGGGTACACAAGGACGGCTCAGGAGTACCCGGGGTGAAGGGGCGAATTAGCGGAACCCAAGGGCAGTGGACAGCTCGGGTACACAGACACGGATGAGTGGTACACAGAGGGCAGCTCAGGGGTACACAGGTGTCAAAGGCGGATGAGTGGTACACAAGTGCAGAGGACAGCTCAGGGGTACAAAGGGATGAGTCGGGTACACAGGGCAGAGGGCGGCTCAGGGGTACACAGGGGTGAAGGGAAGATGAGTGGTACACGGGGCAGAGGATGGCTCTGGGGTACATGGGGATGAGTAAAGTACACGGAGCAGAGGACAAATTGGGGTACCAGGATTGAACGGCGGATGAGCGGTACACAACGGCAGAGGAAGGCTCAGGGGTACATGGGGATGAATCGGATACACTTGGGCTGAGGATGGCTCAGGGGTACATGGGTAATAGGACAGCTCAGGGGTACGAATAAGAGGTACACGAGTAAAGGGAGGATGAGCGGTATACAGGGGAAGAGGATGGCCCGGGGTACATGAGGACGAATCAGGGGTATACGGGGGCAGAGAGCTGCTACGGAGTATACGGGTGAAGAGAATGGCTCAGGGGTACATGGGGGCATAGGGTGACCCAGGGGTACCCCAGGCTATACTGTATTATGTGATCATTAGTTTTAGGATGTCTAGTGTTTGGGGATCTCTCCAGGCTATGCAATATGAGGTGGTCAGTGGTTGTAGGTTCTCGGTGATGGGGTGCTTCAGGGTGTGCTGTAATGAGATGATCATTGTTTGGGGTCTCACTAGGCTGTGCTGTATGAGGTGGTCCTTAGTTATAGGGTCACCAGTCATAACCCTAACCCTAATCCTAATCATAGAATGTTAGAGTTGAAGGAACCTCAAGGGTCATCATGTCAAACCCTCTGCCAAATGTTGAACTCTCTCCAGGGTGTGCTATATGAGATGGCTGGTGTTAGTAGTGTCTCCATTGTTGGCAGTCTGTCCAGGTTGTGCTATATGAGGTGGTCGTTGTTTGTAGGCTCCTCAGTGATGGGGTGCTTCAGGCTGTGCTGTATCAGGTGATCAGTGGTTGAGGTCTCCCCAAGCTGTACTGTATTAGGTGGTCATTGGTTTTAGGTTCTCCAGTGTTGAGGTCCCACCAGACTGTGCTGTATAAGGTCGTCCTTGGTTGGCGTCTCCCCAGGCTGTACTGTATTAGGTGATCATTGGTTTCCAGTGTTGGGGTCTCTCATCGCTGTGCTATATGAGGTGGTCATTGGTTCTAGGTTCCTCAGTGATGGGGTGCTTCGGGCTGTGCTGTTTGAGGTGATCGGTGGTTGTGGTCTCCCCAAGCTGCACTGTATTACGTGATCATTGGTGTTAGGTTCTCTAGTGTTGGGGTCCCACCAGACTGTGCTGTATAAGGTCTTTATTGGTTGGCATCTCTCCAGGCTATACTGTATTAGGTGATCATTGGTCTCCAGTGTTGGGGTCTCTCCACGCTGTACTATATGAGGTGGTCATTGATTGTAGGTTCCTCAGTGATGGGGTGCTTCAGGCTGTGCTGTATGAGGTGATCAGTGGCTGAGGTCTCCCCAAGCTGTATTCTATTAGGTGGTCATTGGTTTTAGGGTCACCAGTGTTGGGGTCTCCCAAGTTGTGCTATCATTGGATCATCCCCAGTGTGACGACACAGTATTTTATCTTAATAAAGCAGATGTCTAGTTTCAGTAAGGCAGGAGCACATGAGCCTTATAGATATTTTTGGGAAAGCCAGGATTTGGACCCACCGGTCACCTGGCTCCATGGAGAAGTTTGGAGAAGCCAGATTGTGACCCTCCGGTCACATGGCCTTGTACCTCAATGGACTGTCATCTTCCTAAGCTTGTTGTTACCGCCTCTCTGTGCGTTCCACTGGTGGGGTAATTGGCCCTGGAAGCTCTGAAGTAACAGCTGCTCTTATCCTGGCGAAGTCAGCGAAAGGGTGAGATTCTGTCATGTGCACCATCTTGGATATTTTGCTGAGACTGTTCTATGTGGTTTTTGCCTGTTTTGAGGTTCAATAAAGTATTGCCACACTGTTTTTACACTCACCTTGTGTTGTCTGCATAGTATTACACCTATGGTAAAAAGAGAAGGGGCATTCGGTGGGATGTGCCCTGGCTGATGCGGTTTCAGACTAGCGGACCAGAGCACCTGCTGACCCCTGTGTCTCCACATCCAGGCTCTGCTATAGGAGGTCATCAGTGACTCTAGTGTCTCCAGTGTTGGGGTTCTCTAGGCTGTGTTATATGAGGTGAACGGTGATTGGGGTCTCCTCAAGCTGTACTGTATGAGGTGGTCACTGGTTGTGGGGTCTCCAGTGTTGGGGTCCTCCAGGCTGTGCTGTATGTGGTGGACGTTGATTGTAGTGTTTGGTTGGAGACAGGCACAATAGGCAGGAAGGGTTGGGGGAGGGCGGTGGGGGACCCTGTTGTCTAGCATGTGGCAGGCTCCTTTATCCGGTGCTGGCCGTGGGACAATAGAACATTCCTGGAATATTAACATCTTCTGGCATCTTGAAATAAAACTTCAAGTAATGATGAGATGAAGGATCCTGGAGGCAAAGTGCTTAACCCCATCCCTGCCAGGCGGCTGGTACATGGGCGTTTAGATGGGTGCTGTGGGCTTACTTTTGGCTGTATACAGCTTTCCAGTCATCTTCATCTGTATGGTATCGGAGAATTTACTGGACACAACAGCTCTGCACTGGCCTCAACTATCGAAACCACTGCAACCCCGAGCTGACTGCCTGCACATAGCCGCCAACAGTAGTCAATGAGTTAATGAGATCCTGGATGATTACGACTTCTAAATACAGGAAGGAAAGGACAATATAAGAGAATGATGTAGATTCCCAGTAGATATCTCCTGATAGGAGTTAACAAATTACCACTGTCCGGTCATTGGGGAGTCCTGTCCATTTGTCGGGGAGTTCCTGTCCATTTGTCGGGGAGTCCTGTCTGGTGGTCGGGGAGTCCTGTCTGGTGGTCGGGGAGTCCTGTCTGGTGGTCGGGGAGTCCTGTCTGGTGGTCGGGGAGTCTTGTCCGATGGTCGGGGAGTCTTGTCGGATGGTTGGGGAGTCCTGGAGCCCAGCCTGGTGGTCGGGGATTCTTCTCTGGCCTTCACGAGTCTTTTCTGGTCAAGGTGGTGATAGCCGCATCATTTTGGGGTACAGAGATAAGAAATGAAAACAAAAACTCCAATGAGTACTGAGTCATGGCTCATGTTGATCTGCTTTTCATCTATCTCCTGAACGTGTCGTATACAGTATATACAGTACAGACCAAAAGTTTGGACACATCTTCTCATTCAGAGTCTTCTTTTGAAAAAATCCCCAACAGTGTCACCAGCAAAGCACCCCCACACCATCACAACTCCTCCATACTTCATGGTGGGAACCAGGCATGTAGAGTCCATCCGTTCACCTTTTCTGCGTCGCACAAAGACACGGTGGTTAGAACCAAAGATCTCAAATTTGGACTCATCAGACCAAAGCACAGATTTCCACTGGTCTAATGTCCATTCCTTGTGTTCTTTAGCCCAAACAAGTGTCTTCTACTTGTTGCTTGTCCTTAGCCGTGGTTTCCTAGCAGCTATTTTACCATGAAGGCCTGCTGCACAAAGTCTCCTCTTAACAGTTGGTGTAGAGATGTGTCTGCTGCTAGAACTCTGTGTGGTATTGACGGGTCTCTAATCTGAGCTGCTGTTAACCTGCGATTTCTGAGGCTGGTGACTCGGATGAACTTATCCTCCGCAGCAGAGGTGACTCTTGGTCTTCCTTTCCTGGGGCGGTCCTCATGTGAGCCAGTTTCTTTGTAGCGCTTGATGGTTTTTGCCACTGCACTTGGGGACACTTTCAAAGTTTTCCCAATTTTTCGAACTGACTGACCTTCATTTCTTAAAGTAATGATGGCCACTCGTTTTTCTTTACTCAGCTGCTTTTTTCTTGCCATAATACAAATTCTAACAGTCTATTCAGTAGGACTTATAGCTGTGTATCCACCAGACTTCTGCACAACACAACTGATGGTCCCAACCCCATTTATAAGGCAAGAAATCCGACTTATTAAACCTGACAGGGCGCACCTGTGAAGTGAAGACCATTTCCGGTGACTACCTCTTGAAGCTCATCAAGAGAATGCCAAGAGTGTGCAAAGCAGAAATCAAAGCAAAAGGTGGCTACTTTGAAGAACCTAGAATATAAGACATATTTTCAGTTGTTTCACACTTTTTTGTTAATTATATAATTCCACATTTGGTAATTCATTGTTCTGATGCCTTCAGAGTGAATCTACAATTTTCATAGTCATGAAAATAAAGAAAACGCTTTGAATGAGAAGGTGTGTCCAAACTTTTGGTCTGTACTGTAGGTCACCATGGTCATGGCACCATGTCACTGGACGCATTCACATCTCAATGTTTTTCCCTCTAGGGCTGTTTTCACTTATGAGAAGAAATGGAGCTTAAAGCTGCTGGACTCTGGAGGTGAGAAGCAGAAGACTCATTTGTTTGTCGCTTTCCTATAATTATCATATCATTTACCCAATTGTTTGCTGGGTTTAATGGATCTAGTTGAATATTTGCCCCGTCACACATAGCGACGCACCAGCAATCCCGACAACGATACGACCTGGTCAGGATCGCTGGTGAGCTGTCAAACAGGCCGATCTCAGCAGCGATCAGGACAGCGACACGCGGGGAACAAGCGATGCGCGTCGCTTAGTTACCCACTGTGTACCTTAGTTACCAGCGCGCTGGTGACCAAGGTACACATCGGGTTACTAAGCGGCGCGCGGCACTTAGAAACCCGATGTTTACCTTAGTTACCAGCTCGCTGATCGCTGGTCTGACGCCTATCCCACACAGCGATGCGTGCTGGCCAGCGGGAGACCAGCGATCAAAAAAATGTCCAGGCCATTCCAGGACGATCAGCGATACCGGCAGGGGGGCGGTCTCTGGTAAGTGTCACACACCGCGATCTCCGCAAAACTTGTGACTCAGCAGCGATCTCGCTAGCGAGAACGCTATGTGTGACAGGGGCTTAAGAGTTGTACCACCAATGGCTCCAAGCATAGACTGTGTAATAATACAATGGTGACACCTCATGAACCACTGGTGGTGGGTCACAGAAATGCTGGAGGACTGTACATCTGCAGGTTTGGAGAGCTGATTTGGCACAGCAATACCGAAGGACTTGACATCTCTGTGGGTATGTAGGGGTCCTGTGGAACAGAAATGCCAAAGCACTGATTGTCTTCAAATATGGAGAGCTCGTCCGGCACAGCAATGACGGAGGACTGAACGTCTGCTGGTATGGAGGGCTCCTCTAGCAGAGCAATGACGGAGGACTGAACGTCTGCTGGTATGGAGGGCTCCTCTAGCAGAGCAATGACGGAGGACTGAATGTCTGCTGGTATGGAGGGTTCCTCTAACAGAGCAATGACGGAGGACTGAATGTCTGCTGGTAAGGAGGGTTCCTCTAGCAGAGCAATGATGGAGGACTGAACGTCTGCTGGTATGGAGGGCTTCTCTAGCAGAGCAATGACGGAGGACTGAATGTCTGCTGGTATGGAGGGTTCCTCTAGCAGAGCAATGACTGAGGACTGAATGTCTGCTGGTATGGAGGGCTCCTCTAGCAGAACAATGACTGAGGACTGAATGTCTGCTGGTATGGAGGGCTCCTCTAGCAGAACAATGACTGAGGACTGAACGTCTGCTGGTATGGAGGGTTCCTCTAACAGAGCAATGACGGAGGACTGAACGTCTGCTGGTATGGAGGGCTTCTCTAGCAGAGCAATGACTGAGGACTGAATGCTGGTATGAAGGGCTCCTCTAGCAGAGCAATGACGGAGGACTGTACGTCTGCTGGTATGGAGGGCTCCTCTAGCAGAGCAATGACTGAGGACTGAATGTCTGCTGGTATGGAGGGTTCCTCTAGCAGAGCAATGACGGAGGACTGAACGTCTGCTGGTACGGAGGGCTTCTCTAGCAGAGCAATGACTGAGGATTGAATGTCTGCTGGTATGGAGAGCTCCTCTAGCAGAGCAATGACGGAGGACTGAATGTCTGCTGGTATGGAGGGCTTCTCTAGCAGAGCAATGACTGAGGACTGAACGTCTGCTGCTATGGAGGGCTTCTCTAACAGAGCAATGACGGAGGACTGAATGTCTGCTGGTATGGAGGGCTTCTCTAGCAGAGCAATGACGGATGACTGAACGTCTGCTGGTTTGGAGGGTTTCTCTAATACAGCAATGACGGAGGACTGAACGTCTGCTGGTATGGAGGGCTTCTCTAGCAGAGCAATGACGGAGGACTGAATGCTGGTATGGAGGGCTCCTCTAGCAGAGCAATGACTGAGGACTGAATGTCTGCTGGTATGGAGGGCTTCTCTAGCAGAGCAATGACTGAGGACTGAATGCTGGTATGGAGGGTTCCTCTAGCAGAGCAATGACGGAGGACTGAACGTCTGCTGGTATGGAGGGCTTCAATAGCAGAGCAATGACTGAGGACTGAATGTCTGCTGGTATGGAGGGCTTCTCTAACAGAGCAATGACTGAGGACTGAATGTCTGCTGGTATGGAGGGCTCCTCTAACAGAGCAATGACTGAGGACTGAACATCTGCTGGTATGGAGGGCTTCTCTAGCAGAGAAATGATGGAGGACTGAAAGTCGTCAAGCTGGTATGGAGGGCTCCTCTAGCAGAGAAATGATGGAGGACTGAACGTCGTCAAGCTGGTATGGAGGGCTCCTCTAGCAGAGCAATGACTGAGGACTGAACATCTACTGGTATGTAGGGCTCCTCTAGCAGAGCAATGATGGAGGACTGAACGTCTGCTGGTATGGAGGGCTCCTCTAGCAGAGCAATGACGGAGGACTGAACGTCTGCTGGTATGGAGGGCTCCTCTAGCAGAGCAATGACGGAGGACTGAATGTCTGCTGGTATGGAGGGTTCCTCTAACAGAGCAATGACGGAGGACTGAATGTCTGCTGGTAAGGAGGGTTCCTCTAGCAGAGCAATGATGGAGGACTGAACGTCTGCTGGTATGGAGGGCTTCTCTGGCAGAGCAATGACTGAGGACTGAATGTCTGCTGGTATGGAGGGCTCCTCTAGCAGAACAATGACTGAGGACTGAACGTCTGCTGGTATGGAGGGTTCCTCTAACAGAGCAATGACGGAGGACTGAACGTCTGCTGGTATGGAGGGCTTCTCTAGCAGAGCAATGACTGAGGACTGAATGCTGGTATGAAGGGCTCCTCTAGCAGAGCAATGACGGAGGACTGTACGTCTGCTGGTATGGAGGGCTCCTCTAGCAGAGCAATGACTGAGGACTGAATGTCTGCTGGTATGGAGGGTTCCTCTAGCAGAGCAATGACGGAGGACTGAACGTCTGCTGGTACGGAGGGCTTCTCTAGCAGAGCAATGACTGAGGATTGAATGTCTGCTGGTATGGAGAGCTCCTCTAGCAGAGCAATGACGGAGGACTGAATGTCTGCTGGTATGGAGGGCTTCTCTAGCAGAGCAATGACTGAGGACTGAACGTCTGCTGCTATGGAGGGCTTCTCTAACAGAGCAATGACGGAGGACTGAATGTCTGCTGGTATGGAGGGCTTCTCTAGCAGAGCAATGACGGATGACTGAACGTCTGCTGGTTTGGAGGGTTTCTCTAATACAGCAATGACGGAGGACTGAACGTCTGCTGGTATGGAGGGCTTCTCTAGCAGAGCAATGACGGAGGACTGAATGCTGGTATGGAGGGCTCCTCTAGCAGAGCAATGACGGAGGACTGTATGTCTGCTGGTATGGAGGGCTCCTCTAGCAGAGCAATGACTGAGGACTGAATGTCTGCTGGTATGGAGGGCTTCTCTAGCAGAGCAATGACTGAGGACTGAATGCTGGTATGGAGGGTTCCTCTAGCAGAGCAATGACGGAGGACTGAACGTCTGCTGGTATGGAGGGCTTCAATAGCAGAGCAATGACTGAGGACTGAATGTCTGCTGGTATGGAGGGCTTCTCTAACAGAGCAATGACTGAGGACTGAATGTCTGCTGGTATGGAGGGCTCCTCTAACAGAGCAATGACTGAGGACTGAACATCTGCTGGTATGGAGGGCTTCTCTAGCAGAGCAATGACTGAGGACTGAACGTCTGCTGGTATGGAGGGCTTCTCTAACAGAGCAATGACGGAGGACTGAACGTCTGCTGGTATGGAGGGCTTCTCTAGCAGAGCAATGACGGATGACTGAACGTCTGCTGGTTTGGAGGGTTTCTCTAATACAGCAATGACGGAGGACTGAGCGTCTGCTGGTATGGAGGGCTTCTCTAGCAGAGCAATGACTGAGGACTGAATGCTGGTATGGAGGGCTCCTCTAGCAGAGCAATGACTGAGGACTGAATGCTGGTATGGAGGGCTCCTCTAGCAGAGCAATGACGGAGGACTGAATGCTGGTATGGAGGGCTCCTCTAGCAGAGCAATGACGGAGGACTGAACGTCTGCTGGTATGGAGGGCTCCTCTAGCAGAGCAATGACTGAGGACTGAATGCTGGTATGGAGGGCTCCTCTAGCAGAGCAATGACGGAGGACTGAACGTCTGCTGGTATGGAGGGCTCCTCTAGCAGAGCAATGACTGAGGACTGAACGTCTGCTGGTATGGAGGGCTCCTCTAGCAGAGCAATGACTGAGGACTGAATGTCTGCTGGTATGGAGGGCTTCTCTAGCAGAGCAATGACTGAGGACTGAATGCTGGTATGGAGGGTTCCTCTAGCAGAGCAATGATGGAGGACTGAACGTCTGCTGGTATGGAGGGCTTCTCTAGCAGAGCAATGACTGAGGACTGAATGTCTGCTGGTATGGAGGGCTTCTCTAACAGAGCAATGACTGAGGACTGAACGTCTGCTGGTATGGAGGGCTCCTCTAACAGAGCAATGACTGAGGACTGAAAATCTACTGGTATGTAGGGCTCCTCTTGCAGAGAAATGATGGAGGACTGAACGTCGTCAAGCTGGTATGTAGGGCTTCCTCTAGCAGAGCAATGACTGAGGACTGAACATCTACTGGTATGTAGGGCTCCTCTAGCAGAGCAATGATGGAGGACTGAACGTCTGCTGGTATGGAGGGCTTCTCTAGCAGAGCAATGACTGAGGACTGAATGTCTGCTGGTATGGAGGGTTCCTCTAGCAGAGCAATGACTGAGGACTGAATGTCTGCTGGTATGTAGGGCTCCTCTAGCAGAGCAATGACTGAGGACTGAACGTCTGCTGGTATGGAGGGTTCCTCTAGCAGAGCAATGACGGAGGACTGAACGTCTGCTGGTATGGAGGGCTTCTCTAGCAGAGCAATGACTGAGGACTGAATGTCTGCTGGTATGGAGGGCTTCTCTAACAGAGCAATGACTGAGAACTGAACGTCTGCTGGTATGGAGGGCTCCTCTAACAGTGCAACGACTGAGGACTGAACATCTGCTGGTAAGGAGGGTTCCTCTAGCAGAGCAATGACTGAGGACTGAACGTCTGCTGGTATGGAGGGCTTCTCTAGCAGAGCAATGACTGAGGACTGAATGTCTACTGGTATGTAGGGCTCCTCTAGCAGAGCAATGATGGAGGACTGAGCGTCTGCTGATATGGAGGGCTTCTCTAGCAGAGCAATGACGGAGGACTGAACATCTGCTGGTAAGGAGGGTTCCTCTAACAGAACAATGACGGTGGACTGAACGTCTGCTGGTATGTAGGGTTCCTATAGCAGAGCAATGACGGAGGACTGAACGTCTGCTGGTATGGAGGGCACCTCTAGCAGAGCAATGACGGAGGACTGAACGTCTGCTGGTATGGAGGGCTCCTCTAGCAGAGCAATGACGAAGGACTGAATGTCTGCTGGTATGGAGGGCTTCTCTAGCAGAGCAATGACTGAGGACTGAATGCTGGTATGGAGGGCTCCTCTAGCAGAGCAATGACTGAGGACTGAATGCTGGTATGGAGGGCTTCTCTAACAGAGCAATGACGGAGGACTGAATGTCTGCTGGTATGAAGGGCTTCTCTAGCAGAGCAATGACTGAGGACTGAACGTCTACTGGTATGTAGGGCTCCTCTAGCAGAGCAATGATGGAGGACTGAGCGTCTGCTGGTATGGAGGGCTCCTCTAGCAGAGCAATGACTGAGGACTGAATGCTGGTATGGAGGGCTTCTCTAACAGAGCAATGACGGAGGACTGAATGTCTGCTGGTATGGAGGGCTTCTCTAGCAGAGCAATGACTGAGGACTGAACGTCTGCTGGTATGGAGGGCTTCTCTAGCAGAGCAATGACGGAGGACTGAACGTCTGCTGGTATGGAGGGTTTCTCTAACACAGCAATGACGGAGGACTGAACGTCTGCTGGTATGGAGGGCTTCTCTAGCAGAGCAATGACTGAGGACTGAATGCTGGTATGGAGGGCTTCTCTAGCAGAGCAATGACGGAGGACTGAACGTCTGCTGGTATGGAGTGTTCCTCTAGCAGAGCAATGACGGAGGACTGAACGTCTGCTGGTATGGAGGGCTTCTCTAGCAGAGCAAGGACTGAGGACTGAACGTCTGCTGGTATGGAGGGCACCTCTTGCAGAGCAATGACGGAGGACTGAACGTCTGCTGGTATGGAGGGCTCCTCTAGCAGAGCAATGACGGAGGACTGAATGTCTGCTGGTATGGAGAGCTCCTCTAGCAGAGCAATGACGGAGGACTGAACGTCTGCTGGTATGGAGGGCTTCTCTAGCAGAGCAATGACTGAGGACTGATCGTCTGCTGGTATGGAGGGCTTCTCTAACACAGCAATGACGGAGGACTGAATGTCTGCTGGTATGGAGGGCTCCTCTAACACAGCAATGACGGAGGACTGAACGTCTGCTGGTATGGAGGGCTTTTCTAGCAGAGCAATGACTGAGGACTGAACGTCTGCTGGTATGGAGGGCTTCTCTAACAGAGCAATGACTGAGGACTGAACGTCTGCTGGTATGGAGGACTTCTCTAACAGAGCAATGACTGAGAACTGAACATCTACTGGTATGGAGGGCTCCTCTAGCAGAGCAGTGATGGAGGAGTGAACGTCTGTTGGTATGGAGGGCTTCTCTAGCAGAGCAATGACTGAGGACTGAACATCTGCTGGTATGGAGGGCTCCTCTAACAAAGCAATGACGGAGGACTGAATGTCTGCTGGTATGGAGGGCTTCTCTAGCAGAGCAATGATGGAGGACTGAACGTCTGCTGGTATGGAGGGTTCCTCTTGCAGAGCAATGACTGAGGACTGAACGTCTACTGGTATGTAGGGCTCCTCTAGCAGAGCAATGATGGAGAACTGAACGTCTGCTGATATGGAGTGCTTCTCTAGCAGAGCAGTGACTGATGACTGAATGTGCTGGTGTGGAGGGCTCTAACAGAGCAATGATGGAGGACTGAACATCTGCTGGTATGGAGGGTTTCTCTAACAGAGCAATGACGGAGGACTGAATGTCTGCTGGTATGGAGGGCTTCTCTAGCAGAGCAATGACTGAGGACTGAACATCTGGTATGGACGGTTCCTCTAACAGAGCAATGACGGAGGACTGAATGTCTTCTGGTATGGAGGGCTTCTCTAGCAGAGCAATGACTGAGGACTGAACGTTTACTGGTCTGTAGGGCTCCTCTAGCAGAGCAATGACGGAGGACTGAACGTCTGTTGGTATGTAGGGTTCCTGTAGCAGAGCAACGACGGAGGACTGAACGTCTGCTGGTATGGAGGGCTCCTCTAACAGTGCAATGACTGAGGACTGATCATCTGCTGGTATGGAGGGTTCCTCTAACAGAGCAATGACTGAGGACTGAACGTCTGCTGTTATGTAGGGTTCCTCTAGCAGAGCAATAACGGAGGACTGATTATCTGCTGGTACGGAGGGCTAATCTAGAAGAGCAATGACTGAGGACTGATCATCTGCTGGTATGTAGGGTTCCTCTAGTAGAGCAGTGATGGAGGACTGAATGTCTGCTGGTATGGAGAGCTAATCTAGCAGAGCAATGACGGAGGACTGAACGTCTGCTGATATGTAGGGTTCCTCTAGCAGAGCAGTGACGGCGGACTGAACGTCTGCTGGTATGGAGGGCTTCTCTAGCAGAGTAATGAGGGAGGACTGAACGTCTGCTGTTATGTAGTGTTCCTCTAGCAGAGCAATGACTTGTTGGTCTCCTTAGAGTGCTTCAGTTGTGAATTTCTCGCCGAGGCCCCGCACTAGACATGACACCGGGGTCCATTCTATACTGGTATTTGGTAATAGGCCACTAACAACAGGTCCCCGTTAAGCGTCTTCTGTGCGTGTTCTGGAGTTACATGATCTTCCTGAACCTCCACATCAAAAGAGTGGACGCCTAGAGGTCGCACAGCGATGACCTTCAGCTACAACCAGTGTCTGTGAGAAACTGGTCACATGTAGCTAGACCTGTTATGGGGTCATCAGTGGTTGATGACAGCTTTCTAGCATTATTAGGCGATTTTAAGGCAAGCAGCCATGGTTACTAGTGTTACCTGAGCTCGATTTAGTGAGTTTCCAAGAGTCTATGCCCATCACTCAGCAGGTGGTCCTGTCGTTTCACGCACTCAGGATGTCTTGCACCACTCATGATGGCCTTCATTAATATCTGTTGGAATGTTCAGATAATAACTGAGGTTCCCACACTGCTCCAAATAAAAAAAATGTCTGTGGGAAGATGACAAGTCTACATGCTCCTTTGGTTCTTCTCGTACATGTGGATGCTCTTTACCCACAGACCATGGTCTCCATTTACATTGCTATATGCATGAACCAAGAGGATGCTGGATCTTTATCTCCTGAGAATCTGAGCCCCCAACCTCTACGATCCATCATCTGACATGCCTGCTCATAATAATCTGTGGGTAGACGCTTCCATCCATGCAATCCCCGGAAACTGCTCGGTATTTTCTCACATAAAATAATAATGAGGGATGTGGGACATTGTCTTCCGGGATTAAGTGGTCCTTCTCATTATAGCACAGTCCTGCAGCCTCCTATTCTGGGAATCTTCTGGGAGGAAGGATCATGACCCCCATCCTCACTCACAGCTGGGAAAGTTCACCAGTCGTCGCCCCCCACCCTGCTATATAAACACCAGCGTCCCCTCCACACATTCCTCCGGGTGACTTCTGCTAATGGCCACAGTGTCCTGTAAACATCGCCTTCTTCCAGTATTGCACTTTTCCTGGATTCGTTCTTCAGTCTCTTCCTTCTGACTGGTATTGGAGTAACACAAAAAGCTGAGGGAAAAAAAAGGCAAATTGGACATAATTTCATGCAGAACCCCAAAATGGGCCAGACATAATTGTTGGCACCCTCCACTTACTATTTAGTTGCACCCTTTGGAATAAATATCTGCAATCAATCGCATCCTATACCCATCCACAAACTTCTTCCTCCTCTCTGCTGGGATCCTGCACGTCTCTTACAATCTGCTCCCGGTCTGTCCTATAGGAAGGCGCCTTCTTCCAACAGCGATTTTAAGATCTCGCCACTGATCTTCAATGGGATTTACATCCAGACTCATTGCTGCCACTTGAGAGCTCTTCAGTACTTTGTTTCCATCCACTTCTGGGGGCTTCTTGAAGTATGTTTGAGGTTATTGTTCTGCCGGACCTAGGAGACACACTCAGCTTTCTAACACTGGGCACTACTTTTCTTAATCTTCAGATTTCATAATGCCTTTGCACACAGTCAAGGCACACTATGCCAGAGGCAGCAAAATAAGCCCAAACATCTGTAAACCTCCACCATATCTGACTGTAGGTACTGTGTTCTTTTCTTTGTAGGCCTCATTCTATTTTCGGTAAACAGTAGAATGATGTGCTTTACCAAAAAGTTCTATCTTGGTCTCATCTGTCCACAAGATGCTTTCCCAGAAGTATTTTGGCTTACTTACATACATTTTGGCAAACTGCAGTCTAGCTTTTCTATGTCTCCTGCCATAGCGTTTAATTTCAGGCCTTTTATTCTTATCATTTCTATGATGAACTTTTAATAAAATACTTAAATCTTTATTAAATAAATTGATAATTATTAAAACGTGAATTATGAGGTAGTACTTGATTAGACATAACATGGTACATTCAAATAAGGATTGGTAATGGTATATAAAAAAATGTTTTCTTAAATACGTACTTTTTCCTAAAAAGCTGTCCTCATTTTCTAGGGATAAAGAACTATATATATTTCACCCACATAGTCATACATTTTCACATTTGGTTTTATAAGAAAATCAAAAGAAAAAAAATACACATAGGATGGACATATAAACTTTTATTGTTATACTGCCATCTAGTGGAGTGGAAAACATGACATCCTATTAATGATTACACTATATATCTTACTGCAGCCTTCCTTATAGCTCCTCATATATGTTTTGCAGAGTATGTCAAGCACCATATACCTATATCAGAGTGACAGGATAGTGCATACAAAAAGAAAAATAGGATTTTTTTTAAAAAGAGTGCAAAGTTGCAACATTACAACCAATATTGCAAGACAATCCTCATGACAAAAACATACCTCAAGCCCTTAGGACATCATACCACAAAATCAGACTGAAGGACCACGTAAGAGAACCCCCCTAACACGTGTTTCGTGTTGTTGCTTCTTCCGTATATACTATATACAGGGGAGATGACATACAGGTATATACTATATACAGGGAGAGATGACATACAGGTATATACTATATACAGGGGGAGATGACATACACGTATATACAGGGGGAGATGACATACAGGTATATACTATATACAAGGGAGATGACATACAGGTATATACTATATACAGGAGAGATGACATACAGGTATATACTATATACAGGGGGAGATGACATACACGTATATACAGGGGGAGATGACATACAGGTATATACTATATACAGGGGGAGATGACATACACGTATATACAGGGGGAGATGACATACAGGTATATACTATATACAGGGGAGATGACATACAGGTATATACTATATACAGGAGAGATGACATACAGGTATATACTATATACAGGGAGAGATGACATACAGGTATATACTATATACAGGGAGAGATGACATACAGGTATATACTATATACATGGGGAGATGACATACACGTATATACAGGGGGAGATGACATCTAGGTATATACTATATACAGGAGAGATGACATACAGGTATATACTATATACAGGGAGAGATGACATACAGGTATATACTATATACAGGGGGAGATGACATACAGGTATATACTATATACAGGGAGAGATGACATACAGGTATATACTATATACAGGGGGAGATGACATACAGGTATATACTATATACAGGGGAGATGACACACAGGTATATACTATATACAGGGGGAGATGACACACAGGTATATACTATATACAGGGGAAGATGACATACAGATATATACTATATACAGGGGGAGATGACATACAGGTATATACTATATACAGGGGAGATGACATACACGTATATACTATATACAGGGGAGAGGACATACAGGTATATACTATATACAGGAGAGATGACATACAGGTATATACTATATACAGGAGGAGATGACATACAGGTATATACTATTAGTGAATTAAAAACGCGCTGAGATGCGTTACAACATACAAAAGCATAAATAACAACTTACTGCACAAGCAGAAAAATGGTTACATCGAGAGATAAATTACAATGCATATTCATATATCGAAAACTACAGGGGGAGATGACATACAGATATATACTATATACAGGAGGAGATGACACACAGGTATATACTATATACAGGGGGAGATGACATACACATATATACTATATAGAGGGGGAGATGACATACAGATATATACTATATACAGGAGAGATGACATACAGGTATATACTATATACAGGGGAGATGACATACAGGTATATACTATATACAGGGGAGAGATGACATACACGTATATACTATATAGAGGGGGAGATGACATACAGATATATACTATATACAGGAGGAGATGACACACAGATATATACTTTTTACAGGGGGAGATGACATACACATATATACTATATAGAGGGGGAGATGACATACAGATATATACTATATACAGGAGAGATGACATACAGGTATATACTATATACAGGGGAGATGACATACAGGTATACACTATATACAGGGGAGATGACATACACGTATATACTATATACAGGGGGAGATGACACACGTATATACTATATACAGGGGGAGATGACATACAGGTATATACTATATACAGGGAGAGATGACATACAGGTATATACTATATACAGGAGATGACATACAGGTATATACTATATACAGGAGGAGATGACATACAGGTATACAGTTGTGGCCAAAAGTATTGACACCCCTACAATTCTGTCAGATAATACTCCGTTTCTTCCGGAAAATGATTGCAAACACAAATTCTTTGGTATTATTATTTTCATTTAATTTGTCTTAAATGAAAAAACACAAACGAGAATGAAGCAAAAAGCAAAACATTGATCATTTCACACAAAACTCCAAAAATGGGCCGGACAAAAGTATTGTCACCCTCAGCCTAATACTTGGTTGCACAACCTTTAGCCAAAATAACTGCGACCAACCGCTTCCAGTAACCATCAATGAGTTTCTTACAATGCTCTGCTGGAATTTTAGACCATTCTTCTTTGGCAAACTGCTCCAGGTCCCTGATATTTGAAGGGTGCCTTCTCCAAACTGTCATTTTTAGATCTCTCCACAGGTGTTCTATGGGATTCAGGTCTGGACCCATTGCTGGCCACCTTAGAAGTCTCCAGTGCTTTCTCTCAAACCATTTTCTAGTGCTTTTTGAAGTGTGTTTTGGGTCATTGTCCTGCTGGAAGACCCATGTCCTCTGAGGGAGACCCAGCTTTCTCACACTGGGCCCTACATTATGCTGCAAAATTTGTTGGTAGTCTTCTGACTTCATAATGCCATGCACACGGTCAAGCAGTCCAGTGCCAGAGGCAGCAAAGCAACCCCAAAACATCAGGGAACCTCCGCCATGTTTGACTGTAGGGACCGTGTTGTTTTCTTTGAATGCCTCTTTTTTTCTCCTGTAAACTCTATGTTGATGCCTTTGACCAAAAAGCTCTACTTTTGTCTCATCTGACCAGAGAACATTCTTCCAAAACGTTTTATGCTTTTTCAGGTAAGTTTTGGCAAACTCCAGCCTGGCTTTTTTATGTCTCGGGGTAAGAAGTGGGGTCTTCCTGGGTCTCCTACCATACAGGCTCTTTTCATTCAGACGCCGACGGATAGTACGGGTTGACATTGTTGTACCCTCGGACTGCAGGGCAGCTTGAACTTGTTTGGATGTTAGTCGAGGTTCTTTATCCAACATCCGCACAATCTTGCGTTGAAATCTCTTGTCAATTTTTCTTTTCCGTCCACATCTAGGGAGGTTAGCCACAGTGCCATGGGCTTTACACTTCTTGATGACACTGCGCACGGTAGACACAGGAACATTCAGGTCTTTGGAGATGGACTTGTAGCCTTGAGATTGCTCATGCTTCCTCACAATTTGGTTTCTCAAGTCCTCAGACAGTTCTTTGGTCTTCTTTCTTTTCTCCATGCTCAATGTGGTGCACACAAGGACACAGGACAGAGGTGGAGTCAACTTTAATCCATGTCAACTGGCTGCAAGTGTGATTTAGTTATTGCCAACACCTGTTAGGTGCCACAAGTAAGTTACAGGTGCTGTTAATTACACAAATTAGAGAAGCATCACATGATTTTTCGAACAGTGCCAATACTTTTGTCCACCCTCTTTTTTATGTTTGGTGTGGAATTATATCCAGTTTGGTTTTAGGACAATTCTTTTTGTGTTTTTTTCATTTAAGACAAATTAAATGAAGATAATACCAAAGAATTTGTGTTTGTAATCATTTTCAGGAAGAAACTGAGTATTATCTGACAGAATTGCAGGGGTGTCAATACTTTTGGCCACAACTGTATACTATATACAGGGGAGATGACATACAGGTATATACTATATACAGGGGAGAGGACATACAGGTATATACTATATACAGGAGGAGATGACATACAGGTATATCCTATATACAGGGGGAGATGACATACACATATACACTATATACAGGGGGAGATGACATACAGGTATATACTATATACAGGAGGAGATTACATACAGGTATATACTATATACAGGAGGAGATGACATACAGGTATATACTATATACAGGAGGAGATGACACACAGGTATATACTATAAACGGGAGATGACACACAGGTATATACTATATACAGGGAGAGATGACATACACGTATATACTATATACAGGGGGAGATGACATACAGGTATATACTATATACAGGGGGAGATGACATACAGATATATACTATATACAGGGGGAGATGACATACATGTATATACTATATAGAGGGGGAGATGACATACAGATATATATTATATACAGGGGGAGATAACACACATATATACTATATACAGGGGAGATGACATACAGGTATATTCTGTATACAGGGGGAGATGACATACAGGTATATACTATATACAGGGGGAGATGACATGCAGGTATATACTATATAGAGGGGGAGATGACATACAGGTATATACTATATACAGGAGAGATGACATACAGGTATACACTATATACAGGGGGAGATGACATACAGGTATATACTATATACAGGAGATGACACACAGGTATATACTATATACAGGGGAAGATGACATACAGGTATATACTATATACAGGGGGAGATGACATACAGGTATATACTATATACAGGGGGAGATGACATACAGGTATATACTATATACAGGGGGAGATGACATACAGGTATATACTATATACAGGAGGAGATGACACTCAGGTATATACTATATACAGGGGGAGATGACATACAGGTATATACTATATACAGGGAGAGATGACATACACTTATATACTATATCCAGGGGGAGATGACACACAGGTATATACTATATATTATTATTATTATTATTTATTGTTATAGCGCCATTTATTCCATGGCGCTTTACATGTGAGGAGGGGTATACATAAAAACAAGTACAATAATCTTAAACAATACAAGTCATAACTGGTACAGGAGGAGAGAGGACCCTGCCCGCGAGGGCTCACAATCTTCAAGGGATGGGTGATAATACAGTAGGCGAGGGTAGAGCTGGTCGTGCAGCGGATTGGTCGATCGGTGGTTACTGCAGGTTATAGGCTTGTCGGAAGAGGTGGGTCTTCAGGCTCTTTTTGAAGGTTTCGATGGTAGGTGAGAGTCTGATATGTTGTGGTAGAGAGTTCCAGAGTAGGGGTGATGCGCGAGAGAAATCTTGTATGCGATTGTGGGAAGAGGAGATAAGAGGGGAGTAAAGAAGGAGATCTTGTGAGGATCGGAGGTTGCGTGCAGGAAAGTACCGGGAGACGAGGTCACAGATGTATGGAGGAGACAGGTTGTGGATTGCTTTGTATGTCATGGTTAGGGTTTTGTAATGGAGTCTCTGGGCAATTGGGAGCCAGTGAAGGGATTGACAGAGGGGAGAAGCTGGGGAATAGCGGGGGGACAGGTGGATTAGTCGGGCAGCAGAGTTTAGAATAGATTGGAGGGGTGCGAGAGTGTTTGAGGGGAGGCCACAGAGCATGAGGTTGCAGTAGTCAAGGCGAGAGATGATGAGGGCATGGACTAGGGTTTTTGCAGATTCTTGGGTGAGGAATGAACGGATGCGTGAAATGTTTTTGAGTTGAAGTCGGCAGGAAGTGGAAAGGGTTTGGATATGTGGTTTGAAGGAGAGATCAGCGTCAAGGATTACTCCGAGGCAGCGAGCTTGTGGGACTGGGGAGAGTGGGCAGTCATTTACTGTAATTGATAGGTTCGTAGGGGGGGTCACGTGAGATGGGGGAAAGATGATGAATTCTGTTTTTTCCATGTTGAGTTTCAGATATCTAGTGGAGAAGAAGGATGAAATAGTGGACAGACATTGAGGGATTCTGGTTAGTAGGGAGGTGATATCTGGTCCAGAGATGTAGATCTGTGTGTCATCAGCATAAAGATGATACTGAAAGCCATGAGATTCTATGAGCTGTCCCAGGCCAAAGGTGTAAATAGAGAACAGCAGGGGCCCAAGGACTGAACCTTGTGGGACTCCGACAGATAGGGGGCGAGGTGAGGAGGTGGTGTGTGAGTGGGAGACGCTGAATGTCCGGTCTGTTAGGTATGATGAGATCCAGGAGAGGGCCAAGTCTGTGATGCCGAGGGATGAGAGGGTCTGTAATAATAGGGAATGGTCCACTGTGTCAAAGGCAGCCGACAGGTCCAGGAGGAGGAGGACAGAGTAGTGTCGCTTGCTCTTGGCAGTTAAGAGGTCATTGGTGACCTTAGTAAGGGCAGTTTCAGTGGAGTGGTGTGACCGGAAGCCAGATTGTAAGCGGTCGAAGAGGGAGCAAGAAGAGAGATGGGAGGACAGTTCAAGGTAGACGTGTTGTTCCAGTAGCTTGGAGGCGTATGGGAGAAGTGATATAGGGCGATAGCTAGATACAGAGGATGGGTCAAGAGAGGGCTTTTTGAGGATAGGTGTGATGGAGGCATGTTTAAAGCTTGAGGGGAAAACACCAGTTGTTAGTGACAGGTTGAAGAGATGGGTTAGGGTTGGGATGAAGACTGTGGTGAGGTTTGGGATGAAGTGGGATGGGATCGGGTCGAGTGCACAGGTGGTGAGAAGTGATCTTGAGAGTAGAGTGGAGAGTCGATCTTCTGTAATGGTGGAGAAGTTGGTTTTGAAGGTGGAGGGCTGGGAAGTCGGGAGGAAGGGCTCTGGGGGTTGTTGACCAAAACTGTCCCTGATGTTATCAATTTTCTGCTTGAAAAATGAGGCAAAGTCTTCAGCTGAGATGAGTGGGGAGGGAGGAGGTGCTGGGGGGCAGAGGAGAGAATTGAAGGTGTTGAATAACTGTTTAGGGTTGTGAGACAGGGAGGATATGAGAGATGAGAAGTAGGTTTGTTTAGCTGTGGCGAGTGTGGTCTTGAAAGTAGTGAGGGACTGTTTGAATGCGATGAAGTGCTTGTTGGAGTGGGATCTTTTCCATCTGCGCTCAGCAGCCCTGGAAGCTCGCCTCAGCTCTTTGGTCAGGCTGGTGTGCCAGAGCTGTCTGTTGATTTTGCGAGTTTTGGTATGTGTAAGTGGAGCAGCGGATTCCAAAGCTGCAGCTATTGTGGTGTTATATAGAGCGGCAGCGTCATCCGCATTGTGTAAGGAACTTATATCTGTAAGAGGGAGGAGGGATTCAGAGAATGAGTGTAGGTCAAGGTGTTTAAGATTCCTGCGAGGGTGTGAAAGTTTGTGGGGTGGGGATTGTAGACATGGAGTGAAGAGGGAAGAGAATGTGAGCAGGTTGTGGTCAGAGAGAGGAAGAGGTGAGTTAGAGAGGTTAGATAGGGAGCAGAGGCGGGTGAAGATGAGGTCCAGTGTGTGGCCATCTTTGTGGGTGGCTGTAGAAGACCATTGAGTGAGGCCGAAGGAGGAAGTGAGAGATAGAAGTTTAGTGGCAGCTGAGAGGGAAGTGTCGATGGGGATGTTGAAGTCGCCCATGATGATAGTAGGGATGTCCGCGGAAAGGAAATGAAGTAACCAGGTGGTGAAGTGGTCAAAGAAGGTGGTGGCTGGCCCTGGGGGGCGGTAGATGACAGCCAGTTGGAGGTTGGAGGGGGAGTAGATGCGCACAGAGTGCACCTCAAAGGAAGGGAGGGTAACAGAGGGTGGCAGTGGGATTGGGGTGAAGGAGCAGGTATCTGACAGGAGAAAACCAACTCCTCCACCATGTTTGCTGCTGGGGCGGGGGGTGTGAGAAAGGTGGAAGCCGCCATACGAAAGTGCAGCAGGAGAGGCTGTGTCAGAAGGGGTGAGCCAGGTTTCGGTGATGGCGAGGAAGGAGAGTTTGGTAGTAACAAAAAGATCATGGATGTAGGAAGGCTTGTTGCAGACAGAGCGAGCGTTCCACAGAGCTCCTGTTAGTGGGACTGGGGAAGCGGGGGCTGGGTGAATGGGTATAAGGTTGGAGAGGTTACGGAAGGTTGTGATAGAGTGTGGATGGGAGGTAGAAATGACTGTGGGAATGTGGTGAGGAGGACCAGGATTTGGGGAGATATCGCCAGCAGTGAGAAGGAGCAGAGAAAGTGTTAGCAGGTGGGAGCAGGAGAGGGCATGAGGGGGCTGTCTGTGTTTGGAGACAGAGGATTGTATGTTAAGGAACAGTTTTGAGGCGGAGGTGAGGTGGATGGGGAGGATTGAAGAAGAGATGAACAGTTCCTTACTAGGAGTAGGGATTAGGGGAATTAGCAGAAAGTGAAGGATTATTGGGGTGAAAGTGAAAACAAACAGAAACATTGTTTACAGTGACTGTGTCCAGTTACCTTCAGTTCCCTTCTGGTTCCATTCTGGTTTTAATTCTTAAATTAATCTTCACACTTCTATCACACACTTATAGGAATCACAATGCAGACTGAAGTCTATGCAGACTTGTGCTCTGCAATATATGTACAACTAAGTGCAGTCAGGTGTGAAGCAGAGAGGAGTGGTCTCTGCTCATTTTGGTCAGACAATTAAGAGTGGACCAGATGTATATGATCAAGCCAGAGTAAACAAGGTCATAAATAACACTGGGGAGATGACATACAGGTATACACTATATACAGGGGAGAGGACATACAGGTATATACTATATACAGGAGGAGATGACATACAGGTATATCCTATATATAGGAGGAGATGACATACACATATACACTATATACAGGGGGAGATGACATACAGGTATATACTATATACAGGAGGAGATGACACACATGTATATACTATAAACGGGAGACGACACACAGGTATATACTATATACAGGGGGAGATGACATACACATATATACTATATACAGGGGGAGACGACACACAGGTATATACTATATACAGGGGGAGATGACATACAGGTATATACTATATACAGGGGGAGATGACATACACATATATACTATATACAGGGGGAGATGACATACAGGTATATACTATATACAAGAGGAGATGACACACAGGTATATACTATAAACGGGAGATGACATACAGGTATATACTATATACAGGGGGAGATGACATACAGGTATATACTATATACAGGGGGAGATGACATACAGGCATATACTATATACAGGGGGAGATGACATACAGATATATACTATATACAGGGGGAGATGACATACAGATATATACTATATACAGGGAGAGATGACATACAGGTATATACTATATACAGGGGGAGATGACATACAGGTATATACTATATACAGGAGGAGATGATACACAGGTATATACTATATACAGGGAGAGATGACACACAGGTATATTCTATATACAGGGAGAGATGACATACAGGTATATACTGTATGCAGGGGGAGATGACACACAGGTATATACTATATACAGGGGGAGATTACACACAGGTATATACTATATACAGGAGGAGATGACATACTGGTATATACTATATACAGGGGGAGATGACATACAGATATATACTATATACAGGGAGAGATGACATACAGGTATATACTATATACAGGGGGAGATGACGTACACATATATACTATATACGGGGGAGATGACATACAGGTATATACTATATACAGGGGGAGATGACATACAGGTATATACTATATACAGGAGGAGATGACATACAGGTATATTCTATATACAGGGGAGATGACATACAGGTATATACTATATACAGGGGGAGATGACATACAGGTATATACTATATACAGGAGAGATGACATACAGGTATATACTATATACAGGGGGAGATGACATACAGGTATATACTATATACAGGGGGAGATGACATACAGGTATATACTATATACAGGGGAGAGGACATACAGGTATATACTATATACAGGAGGAGATGACATACAGGTATATACTATATACAGGGGGAGATGACATACAGGTATATACTATATACAGGAGGAGATGATACACAGGTATATACTATATACAGGGAGAGATGACACACAGGTATATTCTATATACAGGGAGAGATGACATACAGGTATATACTATATACAGGGGGAGATGACATACAGGTATATACTATATACAGGAGGAGATGACCTACAGGTATATACTATATACAGGAGGAGATGACACACAGGTATATACTATAAACGGGAGATGACACACACATATACTATATACAGGGGGAGATGACATACAGGTATATACTATATACAGGGAGAGATGACATACAGGTATATACTATATACAGGGGGAGATGACATACACATATATACTATATACAGGGGGAGATGACATACAGGTATATACTATATACAGGAGGAGATGACCTACAGGTATATACTATATACAGGAGGAGATGACACACAGGTATATACTATAAACGGGAGATGACACAGCTATATACTATATACAGGGAGAGATGACATACAGGTATATACTATATACAGGGGGAGATGACATACAGGCATATACTATATACAGGGGGAGATGACATACAGATATATACTATATACAGGGGGAGATGACATACAGATATATACTATATACAGGGAGAGATGACATACAGGTATATACTATATACAGGGGGAGATGACATACAGGTATATACTATATACAGGAGGAGATGATACACAGGTATATACTATATACAGGGAGAGATGACACACAGGTATATTCTATATACAGGGAGAGATGACATACAGGTATATACTATATACAGGGGGAGATGACATACAGGTATATACTATATACAGGAGGAGATGACACACAGCTATTTACTATATACAGGGAGAGATGACATACACATATATACTATATACAGGGAGAGATGACATACAGGTATATACTATATACAGGGGAGATGACATACACATATATACTATATACAGGGGGAGATGACATACAGGTATATACTATATACAGGGGAGATGACATACAGGTATATACTATATACAGGGGGAGATGACATACAGGTATATACTATATACAGGGAGAGATGACATACACATATATACTATATACAGGGAGAGATGACATACACGTATATACTATATACAGGGGGAGATGACATACAGGTATATACTATATACAGGGAGAGATGACATACAGGTATATACTATATACAGGGGAGATGACATACACATATATAGTATATACAGGGGGAGATGACACAGGTATATACTATATACAGGGGAGATGACATACAGGTATATACTATATACAGGGGAGATGACATACACATATATACTATATACGGGGGAGATGACATATAGGTATATACTATATACAGGGGAGATGACATACAGGTATATACTATATACAGGGGGAGATGACATACAGGTATATACTATATACAGGAGGAGATGACACAGGTATATTCTATATACAGGGGGAGATGACATACAGGTATATACTATATACAGGGGAGATGACATACAGATATATACTATATACAGGGGAGATTACATACAGGTATATACTATATACAGGGGAGATTACATACAGGTATATACTATATACAGGGGGAGATGACATACAGGTATATACTATATACAGGAGGAGATGACACAGGTATATACTATATACAGGGGGAGATGACATACAGGTATATTCTATACACAGGGGGAGATGACATACAGGTATATACTATATACAGGGGAGATGACATACAGGTATATACTATATACAGGAGAGATGACATACAGGTATATTCTATATACAGGGGATACTATGCGCGGGCAACGCCAGGTTCTTCAGCTAGTTGACTATATAAAAAGAAAGACCTACAAGGCTCTAGCCAGGCCAAGATGGCTACGAAGAGACCATCACTGAGGGTAGGAAATAACAACTATAGAAATTATCTTATTACTCAAATCCTGAGGACTGTGCAGAATAATGACGGCATTTAAGCGTTAAAGAGCAGGATGTGACCATGCATAGTCCTACAGAAATACACAGTCAGGCTGAGAGGAGCAGAAAGGAGAACAGCAGAAGAAGCCCGAGGGGAGGATACGATGGGTCGGGGAGAGAGGAAAGGCAATATACTATGGTGGTCCCAGATGGTCCGAAGAGCGCATATCAGTTTTCCCCAATAAAGGCCAGGTAGTCATCCAACGTTCTAAATTCCGTCCACTAAAACTAGGTTTAGTAGAAACGATCTTATTGATCGTAGCTGTGAGTTCTTCCAGGAACATCACCTCGTTTATTTTAGTGAACCACAGGGACATTGTTAGAGCTGGACCTTTCTTCCAGAGCAGATGGACACACGTACTTGCAGTCGCGATTACTTTTCTTAATATCGAATGTGTAGGTTTTTAAGGGGATCTCGCAGTGATGGACGAGAGCCGGGTCAAGGGCTGAAATGAGATTTTTTAATTTTACTTATCACTTGCTGTACTTTCCCTGAAAAAGGAGAGAGAAGCCTGCAGCATCAGAAAATGTGTAATATCACCCTCTTCCTCTCCACATCTCCCACACCGGGGACTCTCCTGGAGAAAGGTAGAGTCCAAGCGAGTCGGGACCAGGTTATAAACGTCTGGATTATGTTGTGCATAGGTGGCAAAGGAACATCAGAATCTTAGGAGATTAGCTTGTACCCTTGAGATTGTTGATATTTTTCAACAGTTCTCCTCTTTCTGGTCTCCATTTGTTAATGTGGCACATACAGATACACAATGCAAAGATTGTACCAACTTCTCCCCTTTTATCAGGTTTCAGTGTGATTTTCATATTGCCCACACCTGTTACTTGCCAAAGGTGAGTGTGAACAAGCATCCTATGCTTGAAGCAAAGTTGTTTACCCACAATTTTAGAAAGGTGCCAACAACTTTGTCTGGCCCATTTTTGGGGTTTTGTGTGAATTTGTCCATATTATCTTTTTTTTTTCAGTTTTTTTGTGTTGTTCGAATATACCAAAAAGCCAACAAACATTAACCGTTGCCTTATAACACGGCTACCCTATGGGATTATTAGAGCGAGATCAGGAACTCCCAGGGAGAGTCGTCGTTGAGCAGGGCGCCATTCCTCTGACCAGTAGGGTGCCAACCTCCGCTGTCAGGGAGGCTTCACATCAGCAGGGAACAGCATAGCGAGCTACCAGTTTTATGCACTTGTCACTTTATTAGTGTGTTACTATTTCACCCTTTTAGCACATTCCTGTTAATGTTGCCTACCTTCTTTGTTATTAGTCCTCATATGGCAACCCTGTGCATGTATTATTGGATGGCTACATGATTCACCAGCATAGGGGTATCTAGGAGATTTAGGGACAGCCGCCGAGGAGCGGGTGCACTATTCTCATATGTTGTTTAGGGTGCCAACCTCCGCTGGTAGGTAGGATTTTGGAAACGGGAATTGTGCAGGGTGAAGGTAGCCAGCGCCAGGCTCATATGGTCCACCGAGAACCGGAGGATTCTCCGGTGGGCCCAGGCACTGACAGGAGAACCAGAGGATTCTCCGGTGGGCCCAGGAACTGACATCTGCTAGCATACTGGCCAGCTGCTGCCTAGGGCCCCCACTGCTCCAGGGGCCCCAGCCAGTGGCTATGGGGCCTGCCCTGAGCCAGTGGAGCAGCAGCTGGAGACAGGATCCTATCTCTGCTGCTAAAGAGAAATGAATATTCACGTTTCTCCACGCCTCCATGGGCGTAGAGAGGAGTTAATACCATTTCACTTTAATAGTGGGCATCGTTCGCCGCAGGCTGCAGCTAACACTGCCCGCATGTAAAGCCCCACCACCGCACCACATACTCACCAGGCTGGCTGCAGTATACCCTATGAGGGGGCTACATTATATTCTATGGTGGGACTGCATTATACCTTATGAGGGGGGTTGCATTTTATTTTGTGGGGTGCTGCATTATATTCTATGAGAGGGGCTGCATTATATTCGCTGAGGGGGGCTGCATTATTTTATGAGGGGGCTACATTATATTCTATGAGGGGAGCTGCATTATTTTATGAGGGGGCTGCATTATATTCTATGAGGGGGCTACATTATATTATATGAGTAAGGCTACCTCAACCCCTGCTACATAATTAAGACGTGTACTACCTTATATTATATCCTGATATTAGTATGTTATATCGCACAGTTGGTGGTCTTGTATTTATTTCTATGTAGCTACATAATGGGCCTCAAGAATGATTTTCTCTGGTGGGCCAAGGTGCTCCAGTCCGACGCTGGCCAGCACGGTTGCTTGTGTGGTGATTGTTTTATGTCTTGTGTCTGTTTTAATAGGTACTCAATAAAAGTTAATTTTTATCTGATATATCATTGTGATATAAGATTAATTTTTGTTGGCTTTTTCTGATTCTTTGACCTTTTCAGTCTATTTTTCGATATTTTGTTTGACTATACACAAAGGAAATTAACACGTATATAACAAAACGTGTCATTGCAGCAATATTCTGGGAGAAATACTTCCTTTTCCGGAACAATTCCAAGGGTGCCAACACTTTTGGCCATGACGGTATCTATCCCCAGAAATGTGCAGGACACAGGAGAAGAGGCCAGGAGACTGTGCAGGACACGAGAGATCAGTTCTCAGACAAGGAGCATCCAGAAAAGTTCCCAGGAATGTGCAGGACATGAGAGTAGATGCCTCAGATGAGCAGCTTCCAAAAAAGTCCCCGGGAATGTCCAGTACTCCAAAGATGAGGCCTCAGATGAGAAGCATCTTAGGCTAGGTTCACATTTGTGGTTAAGTCTGCAGCGTATTGTGCCCAACTGCAAATGCATGCATGCGGGTGCGAACGATAGGCAAGTGCTATTTTCCCGGCAAATTTTTGAATTTACACAAGCCACGCCCAATGGGCGTGACTTATGTAAATTCTTGCGTACGCAAACGCAAAGCGTATACATGTTGTTGCGTACACTTGCATTTCCATAGGCAGTAATGCAGCTTTTTTTACGCACGTCCGCAGTCATCTGCATGCAGATGACAGCGGATATTTGACGCTGCAAAAAATGCAACAAGATGTGTTCAGCGCACCACTCCGCATACCACGAAAAGACGCAACCGTACGGAAACACATACAAACGCATGTCCCTGCGTACCCAATGTTAAAGATAGGTACGCAGGACGTATGCGGATGTATGCGCATCAAATGCAGCGGTCTAAACAGCAAATGGGAACCCAGCCTAAAAAAAAATAAAAGTCCCCAGAATGTCCCCAGAGGAGGAGCCTAAGATGAACAGTTTGCAAAAAAGTCCCCGGGAATGACCAGGACACGAGAGATGAGGCTTCAATTGAGCAGTATCCAAAAAAGTCCCCAGGAATGTCTAGGGCACAAGATAAGAAACTTCAGACAAAGAGCATCCAAAAAAAAGTCCCTGGAAATGTCCAGGACGCAAGAGATGAGGCCTCAGTCAAGGAGCATCCAAAAATGGCCCTGGAAATGTCCAGGACGCAAGAGATGAGGTCTCAGACGAGGACCATCTAAAAAAGTCTCTGGGAATGTACAGGACCGTAAACCTGAGACCCGAGACTAAGAGCATCCGAAAAAAAGTCCATGGAATTGTCCAGGACATGAGAGCTGAGATCCAAGACATGGAGCATTCAAATAGTCTCCCAGAAAGTCCTGCACACGAGATATGAAACCTCAGATGAAGAGCATCCAAAAAAGTCTCCAAGAATGTGGTTCTTCATGGAACTGACAAGGAAGGAACATGCAGTTTAGCTTGGGGAGTAGGGGAACATGTATGGCGAGGAGAGGGGCAGAGAGGTAACATGCGGCAAAGTACAGGGCAGGGACGGAACGGACGCTGGGGCAAAGGATGAGCAGAGGGAAACAAAGGCTCAAGAGTGAAAGATACAGATGTCATCACCTCCTTATACACCCTCTCACCTTGAACACACCCAGTACATATGATGGTGCCTGTGCACAATGGATGGCAATGAAAGTTTTTAATCTTTCCAAAGGGTTTGGGTGGAATTCGTCAATGAACTCTCAAAAGCTTAGGCATAGGTCCAGCCCAAGCATGTCAGACACGGGTCCCCTTTTTCTATCTTCCCTCAACATAAGAATGGATGACCATTCTAGGTTGACCGACCTATGGTGACCCTAGAAGATTTAATGGAAAACAAAAAGACATAAAACCATAAAATACCAATGAATGGTCTTCATACAAGAGTTTGGGTAGAGACCCCCTCCCCAGTGTTCTCACAAGGGTCTTTGGAGAAGTACTGTGGATGGCTCATGCTTACCTCGCGGTCAGTGGTCTTGTAAAGCCTGAAGAACTGTGACAGCCTCACTCATTGGGTTTTCGAGTCACAGCATCCATGGAGGTTGTCAGCCACCTGTGCCGAGGCGCAGGGGCTTCTGTTGGCCATGTTCACTAATGGATCCCAGTAGTGATAGCACCTAAGAATTAGGGGATCTCGGGGTGGGATTTCTGCTTCTTGACCTGGCGGTTGTAGAAATCCGGTGCTCATGTGTCTGTGGACTCGGTGGGATCTCCTTCAGGGTCGTCTCTGTGTAATGGATAGATTTATAATGGCTGCTTCCGTGAAATGCCCCATAATGACACGATAGTTTAAGATAATGAAGAGCCGGCGCGCTCAGCACTGTGGCCGTGTTCTACATCAAGATCCGCCGCCAAATCCCAGTCATTCCCTGAGGAGCTGCCGAAACATTAACCATTTATTGTACCAGATCTGCTGATGTTCCCGACAGGTGGAGAAGAACAGCCAAGAAGGAAGGCAGTGATCAGTGCTGGTGGGGAACGGAGGACCCCAAAAAACCTTCAATCTGTTATGTGTTACACATGCCATTACATCCCTGGGGAGGAGTGACCCCTGATGGTCAAACTGGGGAGTGCGCTGTAATACTTACTGTAGGATAGAATAAATGTGTGCACCAAAACCGAAAGATACACACGTGTATGATGTATGTTCTGTGTAATATGGAGGGGTGTGGTGTGAGGAGTGTGTAATATGGAAGTATGGGATGTATGCAGTGTAGGTTATGGATGTGTATTAGGTACAGTGCCTTGCGAAAGTATTCGGCCCCTTGGAACTTTTCAGCCCCTTCCCACATATCATGCTTCAAACATAAAGATGCCAAATGTAAATTTTTGGTGAAGAATCAGCAACAAGTGGGAGACAATTGTGAAGTTGAACGAAATTTTTTGGTTATTGTAAATTTTTGTAGAAATTCGAAAAGTGGGGTGTGCAATATTATTCGGCCCCTTTACCTTAATACTTTGTTGCGCCACCTTTTGCTGCGATTACAGCTGCAGTCTCTTGGGGGATGTCTCTATCAGTTTTGTACATGGAGAGACTGAAATTCTTGCCCATTCTTCCTTGGCAAACAGCTCGAGCTCAGTGAGGTTGGATGGAGATCGTTTGTGAACAGCAGTTTTCAGCTCTTTCCACAGATTCTCGATTGGATTCAGGTCTGGACTGTGACTTGGCCATTCTAACACCTGGATACGTTTATTTGTGAACCATTCCATTGTAGATTTTGCTTTATGTTTGGGATCGTTGTCTTGTTGGAAGACGAATCTCCGTCCCAGTCTCAGGTCTTTTGCAGACTCCAACAGGTTTTCTTCAAGAATGGTCCTTTATTTGGCTCCATCCATCTTCCCATCAATTTTAACCATCCTCCCTGTCCCTGCTGAAGAAAAGCAGGCCCAAACCATGATGCTGCCACCACCATGTTTGACAGTGGGGGTGGTGTGATCAGGGTGTGATGGTGGTGATGGTGTGTTGCCTTTACGCCAAACGTATCGTTTGGCATTGTTGCCAAAAAGTTCGATTTTGGTTTCATCTGACCAGAGCACCTTCTTCCACATGTTTGGTGTGTCTCCCAGGTGGCTTGTTCCAACCTTAAAACAACATTTTTTATGGATATGTTTGAGAAATGGCTTTCTTCTTGCCACTCTTCCATAAAGGCCAGATTTGTGCAGTGTACGACTGATTGTTGTCCTATGGACAGACTGTCCCACCTCAGCTGTAGATCTCTGCAGTTCATCTAGAGTGATCATAGGCCTCTTGGCTGCATCTCTGATCGGTCTTCTCCTTGTTTGAGATGAAAGTTTAGAAGGACGGCCGGGTCTTGGTAGATTTGCAGTGGTATGATACTCCTTCCATTTCAGTATGATCGCTTGCACAGTGCTCCTTGGGATGTTTAAAGTTTTGGAAATCATTTTGTATCCAAATCTGGCTTTAATCTTCTCCACAACAGTATCACGGACCTGCCTGTTGTGTTCCTTGGTCTTCATGATGCTCTCTGTGCATCAAACAGAACCCTGAGTCTATCACAGAGCAGGTGCATTTATACGGAGACTTGATTACACACAGGTGGATTATATTTAGCCTCATTAGTCATTTAGGACAACATTGGATCATTCAGAGATCCTCAATGAACTTCTGGAGTGAGTTTGCTGCACTGAAAGTAAAGGGGCTGAATAAAATTGCACGCCCCACTTTTCAGTTTTTGAATTTCCACAAAAATTTAAAATAGCCAATAAATTTCATTCAACTTCACAATTGTGTCCCACTTGTTGTTGATTCTTCACCAAAAATTTACATTTGGTATCTTTATGTTTGAAGCATGATATGTGGGAAAAGGTTGAAAAGTTCCAGGGGGCCGAATACTTTCGCAAGGCACTGTATGTAGTGTGTATTATAGAGGGTTGTGATGTATGTACTGTGTATTATGGAGGGGTGTGATGTATGGAGTGGGTATTATGGAGGAGTGTGATGTAAGGAGTGTGTATTATGGAGGGGTTTGGTGTGAGGAGTGTGTATTATGGAGGGGTGTGGTGTGAGGAGTGTGTATTTTGGAGGGGTGTGATGTATGGAGTGTGTATTATGGAGGGGTGTGATGTATGGAGTGTGTATTATGGAGGGGTGTGGTGTATGGAGTGTGTATTATGGAGGGGTGTGGTGTGAGGAGTGTGTATTATGGAGGGGTGTGGTGTGAGGAGTGTGTATTATGGAGGGGTGTGGTGTGAGGAGTGTGTATTATGGAGGGGTGTGGTGTAAGGAGTGTGTATTATGGAAGGGTGTGATGTGAGGAGTGTGTATTATGGAGGGGTGTGGTGTAAGGAGTGTGTATTATGGAGGGGTGTGGTGTATGGAGTGTGTATTATGGAGGGGTGTGGTGTGAGGAGTGTGTATTATGGAGGGGTGTGGTGTGAGGAGTGTGTATTATGGAGGGGTGTGGTGTGAGGAGTGTGTATTATGGAAGGGTGTGATGTGAGGAGTGTGTATTATGGAGGGGTGTGGTGTAAGGAGTGTGTATTATGGAGGGGTGTGATGTAAGGAGTGTGTATTATGGAGGGGTGTGGTGTGAGGAGTGTGTATTATGGAGGGGTGTGGTGTGAGGAGTGTGTATTTTGGAGGGGTGTGATGTATGGAGTGTGTATTATGGAGGGGTGTGGTGTATGGAGTGTGTATTATGGAGGGGTGTGGTGTGAGGAGTGTGTATTATGGAGGGGTGTGGTGTGAGGAGTGTGTATTATGGAGGGGTGTGGTGTGAGGAGTGTGTATTATGGAGGGGTGTGGTGTAAGGAGTGTGTATTATGGAAGGGTGTGATGTGAGGAGTGTGTATTATGGAGGGGTGTGGTGTAAGGAGTGTGTATTATGGAGGGGTGTGATGTATGGAGTGTGTATTATGGAGGGGTGTGGTGTATGGAGTGTGTATTATGGAGGGGTGTGGTGTGAGGAGTGTGTATTATGGAGGGGTGTGGTGTGAGGAGTGTGTATTATGGAGGGGTGTGGTGTAAGGAGTGTGTATTATGGAGGGGTGTGATGTGAGGAGTGTGTATTATGGAGGGGTGTGGTGTGAGGAGTGTGTATTATGGAGGGGTGTGGTGTGAGGAGTGTGTATTATGGAGGGGTGTTATGTATGAAGTGTGTATTATGGAGGGGTGTGATGCATGGAGTGTGTATTATGGAGGGGTGTGATGCATGGAGTGTGTATTATGGAGGGGTGTGGTGTGAGGAGTGTGTATTATGGAGGGGTGTGATGTATGGAGTGTGTATTATGGAGGGGTGTGGTGTGAGGAGTGTGTATTATGGAGGGGTGTTATGTATGAAGTGTGTATTATGGAGGGGTGTGATGCATGGAGTGTGTATTATGGAGGGGTGTGGTGTGAGGAGTGTGTATAATGGAGGGGTGTGATGTATGAAGTGTGTATTATGGAGGGGTGTGGTGTGAGGAGTGTGTATTATGGAGGGGTGTGATGTATGGAGTGTATTATGGAGAGGTGTGATGCATGGAGTGTGTATTATGGAGGGGTGTGGTGTGAGGAGTGTGTATAATGGAGGAGTGTGATGTATGAAGTGTGTATTATGGAGGGGTGTGATGTATGGAGTGTATTATGGAGGGGTGTGGTGTGAGGAGTGTGTATTATGGAGGGGTGTGATGTATGAAGTGTGTATTATGGAGGGGTGTGGTGTGAGGAGTGTATTATGGAGGGGTGTGTTGTGAGGAGTGTGTATTATGGAGGGGTGTGGTGTGAGGAGTGTATTATGGAGGGGTGTGGTGTGAGGAGTGTGTATTATGGAGGGGTGTGGTGTGAGGAGTGTGTATTATGGAGGGGTGTGATGTATGGAGTGTGTATTATGGAGAGGTGTGATGCATGGAGTGTGTATTATGGAGGGGTGTGGTGTGAGGAGTGTGTATAATGGAGGGGTGTGATGTATGAAGTGTGTATTATGGAGGGGTGTGATGTATGGAGTGTATTATGGAGGGGTGTTGTGTGAGGAGTGTGTATTATGGAGGGGTGTGATGTATGAAGTGTGTATTATGGAGGGATGTGGTGTGAGGAGTGTATTATGGAGGGGTGTGGTGTGAGGAGTGTGTATTATGGAGGGGTGTGGTGTGAGGAGTGTGTATTATGGAGGGGTGTGGTGTGAGGAGTGTGTATTATGGAGGGGTGTGATGTATGGAGTGTATTATGGAGGGGTGTGATGTATGGAGTGTGTATTATGGAGGGGTGTGATGTGAGGAGTGTGTATTATGGAGGGGTGTGATGTAAGGAGTGTGTATTATGGAGGGGTGTGGTGTGAGGAGTGTGTATTATGGAGGGGTGTGGTGTGAGGAGTGTGTATTATGGAGGGGTGTGATGTATGGAGTGTATTATGGAGGTGTGTGATGTATGGAGTGTGTATTATGGAGGGGTGTGATGTGAGGAGTGTGTATTATGGAGGGGTGTGGTGTGAGGAGTGTGTATTATGGAGGGGTGTGGTGTGAGGAGTGTGTATTATGGAGGGGTGTGGTGTGAGGAGTGTGTATAATGGAGGGGTGTGATGTATGAAGTGTGTATTATGGAGGGGTGTGATGTATGGAGTGTATTATGGAGGGGTGTTGTGTGAGGAGTGTGTATTATGGAGGGGTGTGATGTATGAAGTGTGTATTATGGAGGGATGTGGTGTGAGGAGTGTATTATGGAGGGGTGTGGTGTGAGGAGTGTGTATTATGGAGGGGTGTGGTGTGAGGAGTGTGTATTATGGAGGGGTGTGGTGTGAGGAGTGTGTATTATGGAGGGGTGTGATGTATGAAGTGTGTATTATGGAGGGATGTGGTGTGAGGAGTGTATTATGGAGGGGTGTGGTGTGAGGAGTGTGTATTATGGAGGGGTGTGGTGTGAGGAGTGTGTATTATGGAGTGGTGTGGTGTGAGGAGTGTGTATTATGGAGGGGTGTGATGTATGGAGTGTATTATGGAGGGGTGTGATGTATGGAGTGTGTATTATGGAGGGGTGTGATGTGAGGAGTGTGTATTATGGAGGGGTGTGATGTGAGGAGTGTGTATTACGGAGGGGTGTGGTGTGAGGAGTGTGTATTACGGAGGGGTGTGGTGTGAGGAGTGTGTATTATGGAGGGGTGTGGTGTGAGGAGTGTGTATTATGGAGGGGTGTGATGTATGGAGTGTATTATGGAGGTGTGTGATGTATGGAGTGTGTATTATGGAGGGGTGTGATGTGAGGAGTGTGTATTATGGAGGGGTGTGGTGTGAGGAGTGTGTATTATGGAGGGGTGTGGTGTGAGGAGTGTGTATTATGGAGGGGTGTGGTGTAAGGAGTGTATTATGGAGGGGTGTGATGTATGGAGTGTGTATTATGGAGGGGTGTGGTGTAAGGAGTGTGTATTATGGAGGGGTGTGATGTAAGGAGTGTGTATTATGGAGGGGTGTGATGTAAGGAGTGTGTATTATGGAGGGGTGTGATGTAAGGAGTGTGTATTATGGAGGGGTGTGATGTAAGGAGTGTGTATTATGGAGGGGTGTGATGTAAGGAGTGTGTATTATGGAGGGGTGTGGTGTATGGAGTGTGTATTATGGAGGGGTGTGGTGTAAGGAGTGTGTATTATGGAGGGGTGTGATGTAAGGAGTGTGTATTTTGTAGGGGTGTGGTGTGAGGAGTGTGTATTATGGAGGGGTGTGGTGTATTGAGTGTGTATTATGGAGGGGTGTGGTGTGAGGTGTGTGTATTATGAAGGGGTGTGGTGTAAGGAGTGTGTAGTGTGGGAGTATGGGATGTATGCGGTGTAGTTTATGGATGTGTATGAGGTATGGAGTGTGTATGGTGGTTGTCCTTCTTAATTGCTACGTGTCCGGATCTCACCCAGTAACATACATGTTATTTTGCAGTGGGAGGTTTGGATGAACTGACCCGGAGATTCAGTAAGAACCTTGTCCAGTATGGGCTGTGCCGAGTCCATGACCCCAATACCGGGGTGCAGAGGGTCGTCCTCATACACTGGGTACGTACCTTATACATGAGTGCTCCAGAACATAGACCACTAACCACAGGGAGTGAAACCCAACTGTGAACAATCACAACTTGGTGCCGGTGTTCTTCTTGTGTACCCCAAACACTAGTCCCACTGCATGCACCCCAATATTGCCATACATCATGTGGGTCTATATCCTGGATCATGAGGAGCCCAAGAACTGACCACCATGAATGGAAGTTGGGATACGAGTGGTGGTCCTGTGGATAGAATTGGCAGGATGTCCCGTATGATGTGGTTGGTGGTTGTAGAGACACAGTGGGGGTGCATTGGTAGTGGGGATCTCCACCCTCATGCATGCTTAAGGTTTCTGTGCCCGGCAGGTCGGGAATAACGTGGACGCCTCACGGAGAGAAGTCACCGCTCAGCATCTTCCTTCCATCCGCAGATTCTTCAAGGTGAGGAACTTCAGTATTTGGTGGGTTTTAGGGTAGTGACCAATTATGGTGGCTGATGTACTCCTCGATTGCTTTGTTGTGATTTTTGTCCTGAATCTGAGGTGGTCCTACCCTCCTGGCTGACCCCATTGTCTCTTCCTTCTGTTTCTTCAGGAGGCAAATGTGTTACTGGGAGCCCAGAAGGTTGAAGATGTCACTCAGGTGCAAGTTGCACAGGCTCTGAGCCGGGTACCACCACCTGCAAGGGCTTTCCAGAGACCCCGGATCCCTGGCTCTCATGAGGTGGTGGTAAGTCCTAATTTTGTTGAACTGATCAGACTAAAGGGATTACTAAGGGAACTGGTAGGACTTATAAGACTGGTGCGAATCCTTGGGCTGGTGGGATGGCATCTCTGGATGTCAAATGTAGTAGTTTCTGATAAATTGCTGTATTCAGGGTACAAACTACATGAAGACGAACCCGGCAGCCGAGATGAAGATCAGCAGAAGGGAGGCGTTCTGGCAGAGGTCAGAGGTGAGTGTCCGTGGATGGGATCGAGCACTTCCTGGGAGGACTCTGGGGCCCTAGACTCCTTGTCTCAACATTTATAGAGAAGATGAACACTTGTACCGTGCCTCTAGTGGGGTGACCCTGTGACCCTATTACGGTATATAGAGGTGACACTTTTTATTGTGCAGAGAGAAGAGGAGCGGAGGAAGGAGATGGAGCGGATGAGGCTGCAAGAAGAGCGGCTTAGCCTGGAGCGAGACCGCATCCAGAGAGAGAGACTGGAAGAAGAGGAACGAGATCGTCGTATCCAGGAGAAGGAGAAACTGGTGGAGGAGCAGAGGTAACTGCTGAGATAGCGTATATACAGGGGGTATGGAAAGTATTCACACCCCTTTAAATTTTTCACTCTGTTTCATTGCAGCCATTTAGTAAATTCAAAAAAGTTCATTTATTCGGACTCCCATGACAGCACCACCAGAGAGGGGATCTGCCCTTCAGGAACAGGAAACCTACTGTCAGAGACACCGCACTGAACTTGCTCACTGAGCCAGTGCGCGTGCCGTGAGTAAAGCGAAAGCGTGCTCAAAGCTACCTGTGGAGCGGGCAGCAACCGAATAGATGCGTACTTCAGAGCCGCAGGACCTGAAGCACGTGACTGCTAGAGGCGTGGCCTAAACTCCACAGAGCTAGGAGCTGCAAGACAATTCCTAGCAGAGTAAATGCGAGACAATGTTACCCAGGGGCATAGACAGTGAGAATAGTCAGGACGTAGCCAATGAGTCACACACAGAGATAACTGCAAGGTACCAGAGGGGCGAGCAGAGAGTAGTCAGGTCTCAGGCAATGAGTCATACACAGATAATAACGCAGTACAAAATCAACAGGCAAACTCACAACGGGAAACAGAACCGGGTCAGAACCATATAAACAAGCAATAGCAACAAACAGGCACACGGGGGTCAGCACACTAGGCCAAAGGCAAAAGTATAACTGGCAGGGATTGAAGCTACCCAGAGGTTTATGAAGCTCTCCCAGAACCAGAAAGAGGCCACAATCATTAACCCCAAGTGTGCAGGTCAAAACCTGCACAGAGCTCCAGACATTAACCCCCGGTGTGCAGCTCAAAAACCTGCACTGGGATCATGACAGTACCCCCCTCTCAACGGGGGGCCTCCGGACCCCCAGGCTTCCCCGGGTACTTGGCATGGAACGCCTGAACCAGGCGATCTACCTGTACCGAATGAGCAGGGACCCATGAGCGCTCTTTTGGTCCATATCCCTTCCAGTGGACCAGGTACTGCAAAGAGCGGCGCACCCGCCGAGAGTCCACAATATGTCCGACCTCATACTCCAATTGACCCTCCACCAGCACTGGAGGAACAACAGGCTCGGAGTCCTCTTTGACAGATCCTGCTGGTTTCAACAGAGACTTATGGAACACATTAGATATTTTTAAGGAGGCGGGGAGACGCAACCTATATGCCACAGGGTTGACTATCTCCATAATCTCGTACGGACCAATGAACTTTGGTCCCAACTTAACTGATGGTACCTTTAAGTTGATGTTACGCGTGGAGAGCCAAACCTTCTCTCCCACCTGAAACATGTCTCCCGAGGCTCTCTTTTTTGTCCACAAAATATTTGTATCTCCCCTGGGCCCAAGAGATATTACGCCGGACTTCAGCCCAGAGGTTTTTTAACCGTTGAACGGACCCCTCTGCTCCTGGACAACCGGAATCCACCCGAGAAAACTCCCCAAAATGCGGATTAAAGCCATAGTTAATCAGGAATGGGGACATGTTGGTGGACTGACTCACCCGGTTGTTAAAAGCGAATTCAGCCAACGGTAACGCATCACACCCATCCTCCTGTCTGGCGGAGGTCAGACACCTGAGAATTTGTTCCAGGGATTGATTGGTGCGTTCCGTCTGACCATTGCTCTCCGGGTGATATGCCGACGAGAAGGAGAGTGAGATGCCCAATTTCATACAGAACGCCCTCCAAAATTTGGCCACAAACTGCACACCTCTGTCAGACAGAACATTCAGGGGTACCCCATGTAATCGGACCACATGCTGCACAAACAACCTTGACAATGTTTCAGCTGAAGGTAATGCTGCCAAGGGAATGAAATGGGCCTGTTTAGAAAACCTATCCACCACCACCCAGATCACGGTATTGCCCCTGGAAGGTGGAAGGCCGGTAATAAAATCCATGGAAAGATGAGTCCATGGCCTATCAGGAACTGGTAAAGGTATGAGTTCCCCAGCCGGTCGGTTATGCGAGCTTTCGGAACGGGCACACATGCCACAAGCAGAAACAAATTCCTTGACATCGGACCTTAATGAAGGCCACCAAAAACTCCTGGCTACTGCCTCTCTAGTGGCCGTGATACCTGGATGAGCACTCAGCCTAGACTCATGAAACTCCTGCAGAAGTCTAGGCCGCAATGAATCTGGAACAAACAGTTTATCCCCTGGCCTGGTTGCCGGAGCTAGGGCCTGAGCCCTTAGGATTTCTTGTTCCAACTCAGTTGAGACCCCCGCCACTACCACCCCTGGGGGAAGAATGGAGGACGGCGGCTCAGGGGGAGACACTGGATCAAAACTTCTGGACAGGGCATCCGCTTTAACATTTTTGGACCCTGGTCGAAAAGTAATTGAGAACTGAAATCGTGAAAAAAAAAAGTGACCAACGGGCCTGTCTAGGAGTAAGCCTCTTAGCAGATTCAAGGTATGCCAAATTTTTGTGATCCGTGACAACCGTGATAGGGTGAGCCGCCCCTTCCAAAAAGTGCCTCCATTCCTCAAATGCCAGCTTGACCGCAAGAAGTTCTCTATTGCCTACATCATAGTTTTTCTCAGCTAAAGAGAACTTCTTGGAGAAGAAGGCACAGGGTTTGAGATTGGTAAGGATGGCCGGACCCTGGGACAGCACAGCCCCCCACCCCCACTTCAGAAGCATCCACCTCCACAATGAATGGTTTGGACGGGTAAGGTTGCACCAACACCGGGGCAGACATAAAACATTTCTTAATCGCTGAGAAGGATTCCTTAGCGAGTACAGACCAATTTTTTACATCAGCTCCCTTCTGGGTAAGATCCGTGAGTGGTTTAACCACTTGTGAGAAACCTTTAATGAATCTCCGGTAATAGTTCGCAAATCCTAAGAAGCGATGGAGCCCCTTGAGATCTCGAGGCTGAACCCAGTCAGCGAACGCCAGCACCTTCTTAGGATCCATACGAAACCCCTCACAGGACACAATCAACCCCAAAAAAGACAGCTACTGTACGAAAAACGAACATTTTTCCAATTTGGCGAACAATTGGTTCTCCCTGAGTCTCTGGAGAACAGTCTTTAGATGTTGCAAGTGAGATTGACTGTCCGGGGAATACACCAAAATGTCATCCAAATAAATAATAACAAAACGGCCTATCAGATCAGAAAACATAACATTGATGAAATTTTGGAAAATAGCGGGTGCATTAGTTAACCCAAATGGCATTACCAGGTTCTCAAAGAGTCCTTCTGATGTGAGGAATGCCGTTTTCCACTCGTCCCCTTCCCGAACCCTTATCAGATTGTAGGCCCCCCGCAGATCTAACTTGGAGAACCATTGGGCCCCAGCTAACTGGTTACATAAGTCTGGGATGAGGGGAAGCGGGTAAGAGTTCCTAACCATTATCTTGTTCAGTTCCCGAAAGTCGAGGCACGGCCGCAAACCACCATCTTTTTTCTTCACAAAGAAGAACCCTGCTGCCACAGGTGACACAGAAGGCCTGATATGCCCTTTACGGAGACTCTCAGCTATGTACTCCTTCATGGCTTGGCGCTCAAGCCCAGACAAATTGAACAATCGAGCCTTAGGTAACTTGGCTCCGGGTACTAAATCAATGGCACAATCATAGGGTCTATGTGGTGGCAGCACCTCAGCCTCACTTTCGGAAAAAACGTCTTCGAAATCTTTCAGGTACTCCGGAATACCTTCCAGATCGACAGACGACACAGACACGGATTTAACAGCGTTAACAAGATGTCCCCGGTTACCACATTTATTATTGCATCCCCATTGAGTGATTTCCCCTGTAACCCAATCAATGGTAGGATTATGGCGTTGAAGCCAAGGCATCCCCAGTACCATCCCTGCAGGCAAGTTATCTAGCACCAGACAACTTAGTTTCTCCACATGAGTGGAACCCACTTTTAGAGATAAACAGATACCGTCTTGGGTAAGAGGAGATGAGTCAATTGCCACAAGTTTAACAGGATCGTGAAGCCTGACTGTCCCTATCTTATAAAGAGTCATAACCTTGGTATCAATCAGGTTCACCGCCGAACCGCAGTCAATAAAAGCAGTAGTCTGAACAGGACCATAACCAAGTTCCAGTTCCACCTGCAGCACCATTTTTGCACATGAGGAAAATTGTACCTGAAGGTCTGGGTAGCCTCCTCGATTACTACCCAGACCTAGTCGTTTCCCGCCATCTTGGAGGATGACGGACAGGAGGGGCAGTCCTTCTTCCAATGTCCAGATTTCCCACAATAGAAGCACAACTGCTTTTCCCGACGGCGTCTTCTTTCTTTTCCCTCACAGGTGACAGCGCTCACATCCATAGCCACAGGAAGAGTCTGGGTCTCATCTCCACTGAAGAATAAGGGTGTTTCCCGTTGCATAATGCCTCTAGCCCTCAGCCTGCGGTCCATGCGAACCGCTTGGACCATGACATCCTCCAGGGAGTCAGGCGGAGGATGGAGTGCCAAAGCATCCTTCAGACGTTCACACAGGCCTCTGTGGAACAGCCCCCGAAGGGCGGAATCACTCCAGGAAATCTCGGCTGCCCAACGTCTGAATTCAGTACAGAACCATTCTGCTGAGTGCTCCATCCGGACAGACACTCATCACTTTGTCCTCAGCCAACCGCACTCTATCAGGCTCATCATAAATAAGCCCTAAGGCTTCAAAAAATGCATCCACAGACATTCTCTCAGGGGCAGAAGAGGAAAGCGAGAACGCCCAGGCTTGTGGGGACCCCCTAAGCAGGGACATCACCACCCCCACCCTCTGTTTCTCATCCCCAGAGGAGCGGGGTCTCAAAGAAAAAAATAAGCTTACATCCCTCCTTAAATGCCCTGAAATCATCCTTGTTACCAGAAAACGTATCTGGCAATTTAACCGGGGATTCAGGTGGGACTAAAATGACATCTCTATTCCCCACCTGCTGGAAGCCTGCGGAAAGCACCCCCTGAACTGAGTCCTCAACCCGCCGTTGGGACTGGGCCAGAGCTTGGTGTTCCAAACTAAGCTTCTGCAGTGACTGAGTCAAGCTTTTCACCTGCTCAGATAAAGCACACATTGGGTCCATGCTGCAGAAGTGAGGAGAGAAAAAAAAATTGTAGGCCAGTTATAATGTCAGAGACACCGCACTGAGCTTGCTCACTGAGCCAGTGCGTGTGCCCTGAGTAAAGCGAAAGCGTGCTCAAAGCTACCTGTGGAGCGGGCAGCAGCCGAGTAGATGCGTACTTCAGAGCCGCAGGACCTGAAGCACGTGACTGCTAGAGGCGTGGCCTAAACTCCACAGAGCTAGGAGCTGCAAGACAATTCCTAGCAGAGTAACTGCGAGACAAAGTTACCAAGGGGCATAGACAGGGAGAATAGTCAGGACGTAGCCAATGAGTCACACACAGAGATAGCTGCAAGGTACCAGAGGGGCGAGCAGAGAGTAGTCAGGTCACAGGCAATGAGTCATACACAGATAATAACGCAGTACAAAATCAACAGGCAAACTCACAACGGGAAACAGAACCGGGTCAGAACCATATAAACAAGCTATAGCAACAAACAGGCACACGGGGATCAGCACACTAGGCCAAAGGCAAAAGTATAACTGGCAGGGATTGAAGCTACCCAGGGGTTTATGAAGCTCTCCCAGAACCAGAAATAGGCCACAATTATTAACCCCAAGTGTGCAGGTCAAAACCTGCACAGAGCTCCAGACATTAACCCCTGGTGTGCAGCTCAAAAACCTGCACTGGGATCATGACACCTACAGATACAAAAAGGGCGGCACCTCTCCCACACATCAGTTGTTTCCTGTCCTGATGGGACTGGTTCCTACAGATGCCTACAGGACATCAGATCCCAGGCCCGGCTGGTCAGCTCAGGTAGTGGGGGGTCTCCTACCTTGAGTGGTACGGGGGTCCTGGAAGCGCAACGGTGGTCCTCGACGCACAGCAGTGAGCGAGCAGTAGGGAGCGGGGTCTGGAGGATTGCCATCTCTGGAAATAGCCAACGCCGAGGTAAGTATGCTCCCTAGGACCCTGCAGCTCCTGCGGTGCAGGTATAGGGGCTCCGTGCTCGGTTTTCCGGGTCCGGCGGTGTGGGGGTGACTCTCTCCTAGGTGTTCCTGAGTGGCCTCGGACACGTTCTGCGTCATCAGGGGTCCCTGGGTGATGTTGGGGGCAGGCCCGGCGGGCGCTTCCTGGTCACCGGTGCCAGTGCCCTTTCTGCACATACGCGGGGTCTTCTGGTGCTGGGGACATGGCGGACAACATCCGGGGAGGCTGGAGCCCTGATTTTGGATTTTGCTGACCCGGATACCGGGGGGGGAAGTATATATTGCCAGCATGCAGGAAGGACCATGCTTCTGGCCCATTTTTTGCAATGGAAGGTGAGCAGCAGCTACTGCAACAGGAAGAGGCTGTAAGCCAGCATGCTATACAGAAGACTCAGGCCCGAGTCAGTAGCATCGTCTGAGAAATCCCCGCCTCGTAATCCGGTACCTATACCTGTAGACACTGGTAAGTGATCTTCATGAATGTTCACTCAGTGATGCAGCCTCCTCTTATGTTTTAATATCTAGGGGAAGAAATGCACAGTTAAGGCAAAGCACAGTGAATGACCCCCTCTGCGGATGCCCCCTACCGCACTCTTGTCTGAAAAAGCTATGCCCCCTCTGTATCCAGCAGACGGTGAGGTCTCAGGAGGGGAGGAGCGGCATTAGCTTCTAGGTAGACTATATCGCCCCTTACTATCCCCCTCAGGTGGCAGAAGAGACTCCCAACTTCACCACGAGTTTGAAGGACATCATCAGGAAAGAAGTGAGGGAGTCCATAAAATCCCTGACTCAAGGAGAGAGTTCTAGGTGGAAGGATCTTCCGGAATCAGATTCGTCGGCTGGTTGGAGGAGAAATGAGGATTCCTCTGATTCATCGTCCTCAGTTTCTTCATCCGAGGAAGACTCGGGTCGCTTCTGCCTGCCCCTAGACCACGTGGATAAACTTGTAAAGGCGGTTAGGGGAACAATGCGGATAGTGGAGCCCAGTCCAGAGCTGTCCGTTCAAGACGTCATGTTTAAGGGATTGGATCAAAGGAAACATAGATCCTTTCCCGTGAATGAAAAAATTCAAGGGCTGATTCTCCGGGCGTGGAAGAGGCCAGAAAAGAGGGGCTCCTTACCTCCGGCCCTCAAGCGGAGATACCCCTTTGATGACCCGGCCGTTAACACTTGGGATAAAGCCCCTAAGTTAGATGCAGCGGTAGCCAAAGCATCAAAAAGATTTTCCATACTATTTGAGGACATGGGAACCCTAAAAGATCCCCAGAGAGAAAGGCGGACATCTTTCTTAAAGGGACTTGGGAGATTGCAGCCGGATCCCTGAGAGCAGCAGTGGCATCCACTTGCGCGACCAGATCAATGATGGTCTGGCTGGACCAACTTGAGTCTAAACTAAAGGAGGGAGCTCCTCGGGAGACGATTCTGGGAGCCCTTCCAGTAATTCAAGGGGCCTCAGCCGTCCTGTCAGATGCCTCAGTGGATTCGGTCAGGACAGCGGCAAGAGCAGCGGGTCTTTACAATGCGGCCCGCAGGGCTCTGGTTAAAATGCTGGCCAGGGGGTATCCAGGCAAGATCTAAGCTCTGTGCTATTCCATGTGTGGGGCAATACCTTCTTGACTCAGCCTCTGACGAGCTGCTGGATAAGGTGGACAGAGTGGAGCCGCGTGTGTACGAGGACCAAGGTGTAGGGAGCGGAGCCGTGTGTGTACAAGGTGTACAGAGCGGAGCCGTGTGTGTACGAGGACCGAGGTGTAGGGAGCGGAGCCATGTGTGTATGAGGTGAACAGAGCGGAGCCGTGTGTGTACGAGGTGTATGGAGTGGAGCCGTGTGTGTACAAGGACCGAGGTGTAGGGAGCGGAGCCATGTGTGTACGGAGCGGAGCCGTGTGTGTACGAGGTGGACGGAGATGAGCCGCACGTGTACGAGGTGTGTGGAGCTGAGCCGCGCGTGTACGAGATGTGCGTGTTCGGAGCAGAGATGTGCGTGTATTTTGGCATGGGGGGCCCCCCTTTTGAAAGTTCGCACCAGGGCCCATAACTTTGTAGTTACGTCACTGCTCACGCTAGAAGAGAGGAGGAGTGCGCCGCTCCATAGTGGCTGTGGCCCTGCGTGATGACCTCCCTCTGGCTCTGTGTAATGACATCACGCCAGCGCACAGAGAGTGGAGGCGTGACTTTCCCCCCATTGCTGGATTTTGCAGGTGACTGTGGCTGTGCGTGTACAGCAAGATGATAGCGCCGGCTCACATGCAGAGCCGACACTATCATCCGCTGAGGTAAGCTGTACATCGCAGCTGACAACCTATTTGAACGGCCACGATCGGTATTAGCACCGATCACGGCCGTTTAACCCCTTGGATACCGCTATCAATTGTGACTGTATTAAGTTTGAAAGGAATGCGGCCCGCCAGTTTAAAAAATTTTTTATGTGCAGCCCATTTACTCTGCCGAATTTGAGACCCCTGCCGTAGGGGGTAGATTGTCGGCCTTTTATCCAGCCTGGTCACGAATCTCCAACAGCGTTTGGGTACAGGGCATGATATATTCAGGACTAAAACTTGAATTCCTTTCGGTTCCGGGGGATAAATTCAAGATAACTCCCTTCCCTCTCACAAAGAACAATCTGCCCTGGAGGCAGAGATCGTCAAACTGTGCCATAAAAAGGTCCTGGTGGACGTTCCGGAATCCGAGGTTTTTACTCTCCCCTGCTCTTGGGTCGGAAACCGGATAACTCTTACAGAACCATCATCAATCTTCGGTCCCTCAATAATTTTCTGATCACTCTCCCCTTTAAAGTGGAAACAATTGACTCAGCAATAAAAATGATGCTTCAAAACTGTTTCATGGCGGTTTTAGATTTAAAGGATGCGTGTTATCATGTGCCTATTCATGCAGATTATCAACGTTTCCGGAGAGTGGCGGTATCCATAGGTGGCATTGTTCGTCATTTCCAGTTCAGAGCCCTCCCCTTTGGCCTTTCAGTCGCTCTGCGAGTCTTCATGAAGTTAGTTTCCGAAGTCATGGCCCACCTTCAGGAGTCAGGCATCCTGATTATCCCTTGTTTAGACGACGTCTTAATTATAGGCAATTCGGTTGATCATTGCCTTTTGCAGGTAGAAAGGTCTAAGTTCATTCTAGAACACTTAGGTTGGCTGATAAACTCTGAAAACTCCCGTTTGCAACCCTTGAAGGTTCAGCAATTCCTCGGTCTCATTTTAGATTCAGAACATCAGGAATGTCCTCGGCCACCTGACAAAATTATTCACCTTCGTCACCAGCTTTTGCAGGCAGTAAATAGGCCTTCCATGACCCTCAGGCAGGCCATGTCCCTATATCCTTTATCCCGGCCGTCAAATGGGCTCAGTTTCACACGAGGGCCCTTCAGAGAGATGTTTTGCTTAATGATAGAACCCTAGAGGGGTCCCTACAGGGAAAAATGACATTGGGTCCATCAGCCTTAAGTTCCCTAGAATGGTGGCTTAGCAAGGGTAACTTGGCCTCAGGAGTTCCCTGGGAGGATCGCATATCCCGTATAATAACTACGTACGTCAGTCCCTAGAGGTGGGGGGGCCCATATGGGGAATATTGTTGTTGTCAATGGGATCCCCAGGTAGAAAGCTCATCTAACCTGAAGGAACTATCGGCGGTAGAACTGACAGTTTAAAAAACTCCTTGTGTACCTACAGGGTCACAGTGTTAGAATTCTCTCGGACAACCAGGTGGCGGTACCCTACATCAACCACCAAGCTGGGACCCGATCCAAGGCCCAGATGGAAGTAGCAGAGCGCCTTTTCCAGATAGCGAAAAGGCATCTTCTATCTTTGACAGCGCTACATATAAGAGGAAAAGACAATGCCACAGCAGACTTTCTAAGCTGCAACACACTAAGGCAGGGAGAGTGGTCTCTAAATGGAGCCATCTTCAACCAGATTGTCCGCAGGTGGGGTCAACCTCATATAGACCTCTTTGCCACCAGGAAAAACAGAAAAGTAAAACAGTTCTGTTCTCTGAATCCAGGGAAAAAACTCTTATAGTGGACGCCTTCCTGAGGAAGTGGGACTTAAACCTGGCCTACGCCTTCCCTCCGTTATCCATGTTACCTCTGGTAGTGGGAAAGATCAGAGAGGACAGGGCAAGGATTATACTAATTGCCCCCTTCTGGCCCAGAAGGGCTTGGTTCTCGTGGCTAAGAACTATGAGACATTTCCTAGCCACTTCTGACCGTAAAGCCAAAGAAGGGGTACCTATAGGGCAGATTCTGGAATTTCTTCAAAGGGGTCTGGAATTAGGTCTTGCCACTAGTACCCTGAAAGTGCAGGTTTCTGCCCTTGGTGCCTTATTTAGCTGTGATATTGCTAATAATTACTGGATCTCCAGATTTATTAAAGCAGCTGGCAGATCTAGGCCTATACACAAGGTAAGGTGTATACCATGCGACTTGAACTTGGTCCTTACGGCTATGACGGAGGCTCCGTTTGAACCCATGGTATCTGCCTCAATTAAGGTCCTATCCCTCAAGGTAGCCTTTTTGGTAGCTATTACATCAGCACATAGAATAAGCGATATCTAGGCACTCTCTAGAATTCCTCCTTACATGCAATTTTCAGATGACAGGGTAGTGTTTAGGCCAGACCCTGCCTACTTGCCCAAGGTTGCCTCAGATTTCCACAGGTCACAAGAGATAGTTCTACCCTCCTTCCTCCCTAACCCTACTAACCAGAAGGAGGAAAAGCCTCACACTTTAGATGTTAGAAGATGTCTGCTAGAGTATTTCTCTGTCACTAATCCCTGGGAAACGGACAATGCCTTATCTATATCCTTCCAGGGCTCTAGGAAGGGTTTTAGAGTTTCAAAGTGTACGTTAGCAAGATGGATTAGAGAGGCTCTCTCTGTAGCTTATACAGCAGGTGGCGGTCCGGCTTCACAGAATCTAAGGGCACATTCTACTCCAGCCACGGCATCCTCTTGGGCAGAAAGATCTGGAGTTTCCATTGACCAGATATGTAAGGCAGCTACATGGTCTTCCCCTTCCACCTTTTTTAATCATTATAGGCTGGACATGGGTGCCTCCTCAGATCTCACCTTCGGGTTAACGGTGCTGCAGGCTGTAGTCCCTCCCTAAGATAGTGCTTACATCTCTGTAATTCCTTGCTGTCAAGGGAGTCCGAATAAACCATTAAGTTACGTACCAGTAACAGTATTTTTCGGAAGCCCATGACAGCACCCTTTGTTCCCTCCCTTCACGTGTGGGTGCGCATTGTCCAGGTCTTGTATATATTAGGTGCCATTAACCATGGAGGTCCTCTCAAGCTCTATAATCCAACTGATGCGTGGGAGAGGTGCCGCCCTTTTTGTGTCTGTAGGTTTCCTGTTCCAAAAGGGCGGATCCCCTCTCTCGTGGTGCTGTCATGGGCTTACGAAAAATACAGTTAACCGGTATGTAACTTAATGATTTTTTTCTCATTAATGTACACTCTGCACCCCATCTTGACTCAAAAAAAACAGAAATGTAGAAATTTTTGTAAGTTTATTAAAAAAGAAAAACTGAAATATCAGATGGTCATAAGTATTCAGCCCCTTTGCTCAGCATTGAGTTGAAGCAGCTTTTGAGCTAGTACAGCCATGAGTCTTCTTGGGAATGATGCCACAAGTTTCTCACCCCTGGATTTGGGGATCCTCGGCCATTCTTCCCTGCAGATCCTTTCCAGTTCCGTCAGGTTGGATGGTGAACGTTTGTGGACAGCCATTTTCAGGTCTCTTCGGAGATGATCCATTGGGTTTAGGTCAGGGAGTTGTTCTGAAGTCACTCCTTTGTTATTTTAGCTGTGTGCTTAGGGTTGGAAGGGGAACCTTCGGCCAAGTCTGAGGTCCAGAGCGCTCTAGAAGAGGTTTTCATCCAGGATATCTCTGTACTTGGCGTCTTTCATGTTTCCTTCAATTTCAAACGGTCGTCCTGTCCCTGCAGCTGAAAAACACCCCCATAGCATGATACTGCCACCACCATGATTCACTGTTGGGATTGTACTGGGCAGGTGATGAGCAGTGCCTGGTTTTCTCCACACATACTGCTTAGAATTATCTGGGAGTCCTTCATGTGTTTTTTTTAGCAAACTCTATGCAGGCTTTCATATGTCTACCACTGAGGAGAGGCTTTCATCGGGCCACTCTGCCATAAAGGCCCCACTGGTGGCGGGCTGCAGTGTTAGTTGACTTTGTGGAACTTTCTCCCATCTCCCTACTGCATCTGTGGTGCTCAGCCACAGTGATCTTGGGGTTCTTCTTTACCACTCTCACCAAGGCTCTTCTCCCATGACTGCTCAGTTTGGCTGGACGGCCAGGTCTAGGAAGACTTCTGGAGGTCCCAACCTTCTTCCATTTAAGGGTTATGGAGGCCACTGTGCTCTTAGGAACCTTGAGTACTGCAGAAATTCTTCTGTAACCTTGGCCAGATCTGTGCCTTGCCACAATTCTGTCTCTGAGCTCCTTGGCCAGTTCCTTTGACCTCATGATTCTCATTTGGTCTGACATGCACTGTGAGCTGTGAGGTCTTATATAGACAGGTGTGCGCCTTTACACATCAAGTCCTATCAGTGTAATTACACACAGCTGGACTCCAATGAAGGAGTAGAACCATCTCCAGGAGCATCACAAGGAAATGGACAGCATGTGACTTAAATATGAGTGTCTGAGCAAAGGGGCTGAATACTTATGACCATGTGATATTTCACTTTTTCTTTTTTAATACATTTGCAAAAATTTCTACATTTCTGTTTTTTTCAGTCAAGATGGGGTACAGAGTGAACATTAATGAGAAAAAATGAACTTTTTTGAATTTACCAAATGGCTGCAATGAAACAAAGAGTGAGAAATGTAAAGGGTCTGAATACTTTCCATACCCACTGTAATTCTATCACTTGTGATACTGCATCTAATCCGTCCATGTATGATGGTATATTTACTGTATCTAACCTGACCACGTCATGCAGTATTACCCAGGATCAGATGCTGTATCTAAGGTCACCATGAGTTATACCATATCCACTGTATCTAATCTTACGACCTATAATATTGTGTCATGGTGGGCTTCCTCCTGGATTAATCAGCGTTGCCCCCTGTGTCTGTATAGGAAGGAGCAGGCGAGGATGGAGGCTGAGCGCCGGAGGCTTGAGAAAGAGCGCTGGGTGAGAGGATCCAAAACGGACAGATTCACTATTGCCCCTATTCCCTCTTTCCTCGACAGATTTCACTATGCCTATCTACCGAAAGGGTTTCCTGCTCTTCTTCTGCAGGGGGCACTTGTCTTTTGTGCGTATCTATCTGTCCTTCCCTTATTTCCCGCTCTCCTTCTGCGTGGACTCTTGCCTCCTGTAAACATCTCTCAGTCCTGCCCCTCCTGTGGAGTTCTAGCAGGGGCTCTTATCTACGGTAATGTACAGATTTTGCAAGTCTTCCCACCTATAGGGTTTCCCTTTCCTTCTGCAGGGAATTTGCACCATCTGCACACATCTCTCTGTCCCACCTCTGCTGCAGTGTTTCCCTATGCCTGCAGGGCTCTTACTGCCTGTGTACATCTCTTCCTGCTCTCCTCTCTCCCCCTGCAGTGGCTGTTACTACCTTTTACATCTCTCAGTCATGCCCCTCCAGTGGGATTTCCCTTTCTCATTCTGCAAGATATCTTTCTTCCTATACACGCCTCCTCCTTGCCTCCCCACCATGAGGGATTCTCACTCTCCTCTTTCAGGGACTCTTTCTTCCTATACACGCCTCCTCCTTGTCTCGTCACCATAAGGGATTCTTACTCTCCTCTTTCAGGGACTCTTTTTTCCTATACACGCCTCCCCCTTGCCTCCTCACCATAAGGGATTCTTACTCTCCTCCTTCAGGGACTCTTTCTTCCTATACACGCCTCCTCCTTGCCTCCTCACCATAAGGGATTCTTACTCTCCTCCTTCAGGGGCTCTTTCTTCCTATACACGCCTCCTCCTTGCCTCCTCACCATAAGGGATTCTTACTCTCCTCCTTCAGGGGCTCTTTCTTCCTATACACGCCTCCTCCTTGCCTCCTCAACATAAGGGATTCTCACTCTCCTCTTTCAGGGACTCTTTCTTCCTATACACGCCTCCTCCTTGTCTCGTCACCATAAGGGATTCTTACTCTCCTCCTTCAGGGGCTCTTTCTTCCTATACACGCCTCCTCCTTGCCTTCCCACCCTAAGGGATTCTCACTCTCCTCCTTCAGGGGCTTTCTTCCTGTACACGCCTCCTCCTTGCCTCCTCACCATAAGGGATTCTTACTCTCCTTCTTCAGGGGCTCTTTCTTCCTATACACGTCTCCCCCTTGCCTCCTCACCATAAGGGATTCTTACTCTCCTTCTTCAGGGGCTCTTTCTTACTGTACACGCCTCCTCCTTGTCTCCCCACCATAAGGGATTCTTACTCTCCTCCTTCTTCCTGTACACGCCTCCTCACCATAAGGGATTCTTACTCTCCTTCTTCAGGGGCTCTTTCTTACTGTACACGCCTCCTCACCATAAGGGATTCTTACTCTCCTTCAGGGGCTCTTTCTTACTGTACACGCCTCCTCACCATAATGGATTCTCACTCTCCTTCTTCAGGGGCTCTTTCTTACTGTACACGCCTCCTCACCATAAGGGATTCTCACTCTCCTTCTTCAGGGGCTCTTTCTTACTGTACACGCCTCCTCACCATAATGGATTATCACTCTCCTTCTTCAGGGGCTCTTTTTTACTGTACATGCCTCCTCACCATAATGGATTCTCACTCTCCTTCTTCAGGGGCTCTTTCTTACTGTACACGCCTCCTCACCATAATGGATTCTCACTCTCCTTCTTCAGGGGCTCTTTCTTACTGTACACGCCTCCTCACCATAAGGGATTCTCACACTCCTTCTTCAGGGGCTCTTTCTTACTGTACACGCCTCCTCACCATAATGGATTATCACTCTCCTTCAGGGGCTCTTTTTTACTGTACATGCCTCCTCACCATAATGGATTCTCACTCTCCTTCTTCAGGGGCTCTTTCTTACTGTACACGCCTCCTCACCATAATGGATTCTCACTCTCCTTCTTCATGGGCTCTTTCTTACTGTACACGCCTCCTCACCATAATGGATTCTCACTCTCTTTCTTCAGCGGCTCTTTTTTCCTGTACATATTCCTCCTCCTTGCCTCCCCACCATGAGGGATTCTCACTCTCCTTCAGGGGCTCTTTCCTTCTGTACACATATCTTTGTCTCACCCCTCTTGCACTGTTTCCTTCGCTCTTGCTTCCCACTCTGGGACTGACATGGAAGGTCGGTTTATATTGCAGGCACAGCAGCAGAAGGAATACGAGGAGGAGTTGAGGGGGCGCTTTAGGCGCAGTCAATCCATTGAGATGGCCGCGGTGAGTGACTCGTCTTAACCCTTTCTCCACTCTATATGGTGACCTCAGATACTCAATCACCCCACCTAATACAGAATTAGAAGATCATCCCACTCTATATAATTTCTGTTACTATATGGTGCCATAACAGGTGTGCTGCACATATCGCCCTCCATCTCTGCAGTTAGTCAGGGTCAACACGAACCATGGTATTGTCCATAATATCCCCACAGGAAGCTGCTGCTCTGGTGTCTGGCCGATCACTGCACCCTCGGGATTTCTTCCGTCAGCATGACCGTTCTGTGTCCACCTCCTTCTCGCCTCCATCCACACCTAGCTCCCCATCGAAAGTCTCCTCGGGTGAGTACCACCCAGATGCCACATGTATGATATCACAAATCACATCACGTAATGAACGGGCAGATGATGCTTGTTCATGTGACTATTGCAAAGGGCAGTGTGACCCTTGTGTCCCCTCCGTTATTGGCCTTTATAGTGATACTTAAGGAGAAAGAGGGCCATGGTGGGTAATGGCGGAGCCGGGATCCTTCGCAGGTCTTGATGTGCTTATTTTTTTTTCAGGGTTCTTCCACAGGACAACTCCCCGTTATCAGCGCAGTGTGACAGAATCCATCCTGACACCCACGAGCAGGAGTCCAACCTTCTTCCAGGGTTTCCAAAAAAGAGATACCTTCTGGGCCATTTCCCCCAGCATCCCTCAGCCTTGCTCCCCTGCTTTCATCTTCTCCAAGTCTCCTCTGCCAGGCCCATCTCCAAAGGTGGATTCCTTACCATCATTTATCCCCCCTCCGATAACGGCTTCTCGAGTGACTCCGACACAAGTCATAGGAGGTCCTCCACCTTCTCACAGCTCCTACACCTCTCCCAGACCCAGCTCCAGTGATGCACCCTTCAGAGCTGAATATGTGACCATTAGTCCAGCGGGGCACAGCGCTGACACCCTGGTCACCAATGTACAGAAAAGACCCCACCGTGAAGAACGCCATAGTGGGGATGCTCCTGCCCGGTTAGGCCATTTGTACCGAGCTGAACTAGTGCCAGTGGATTCTCCAGCAACATCCTGTCCCGAGCAGCAGGAAGTCCCAAATAAAGCTGCAAAGTCTCCAACAAGTTTCACAGGCGAAAGACTGACCGCAATAAAGGCCACAGTGTCTGTGTCCTCTCCTGTGACAGAGATTGCATTCACTTATCCCTCACCGATCCCAGAGACAAGAATACCTGCATCTACACTGAATACACAGACAGCAGTATCCATACCTCCATCTGTTCTTCAGGGTATACCGTCAGTTACTCCATCTGCTGCAGAAGTTAAGACACCCTCTCCAACTGGACAGGTTTTGTCTTCTGCTTTGACCTCTCAAGATAGGACCTTAAACATCAATTCTCTCACTAATGAGAGCGCCCTGTCCACTGACTCATATGAACCCAAAATGTCTATTGGATCGACCTCACTGGTGTCTTTGTTAGCTCCAGTTCCCTACACTCCCTATTCATCTACTAGAGCCTCAGTCTTACCAGTATCTGCCCGCCCACTTATTGACAGTGTTCATGGGTATCAGCCACAAGGTCCACATGTCACAGAGGCTTTACCATTCTTCACTTCCATCCTGTCAGAAAGACTACCTAAACCTCAGCCTGGGGCAACTCAAACAGAAGCTCCACTAGTAGTCCCTGTGCCAATATTGGATTCCCTTCCTGTCTATAAGTCTCCTACACCTCAGCCCAGGTATGACCACATTGATCTTCCAGAATCTTTAACTCAATCTATGGTTCTTCCTGTGACAGTCTCATCAGACTATCAACCAAACCCCAATATTCCTCTACCATGTCCTTCCTCCACATCCTCCAGCCTTCCCAGCAGAAGCTCACCACAGTCTGAAGCAAGTCCTGATATTCCTCTACCATGGTCTTCTACATCCTCCAGCCTTCCCAGCAGGTACTCACCACAGTCTGAAGCAAGTCCTGATATTCTTCTACCATGGTCTTCTACATCCTCCAGCCTTCCCAGCAGAAGCTCACCACAGTCTGAACCAAGCCACGAAATTCTTCTACCGTGGTCTTCAATATCTTCCAGCCTTACCAGCAGAAGCTCCCCACAATCTGAACTGAGCACCAATATTACTCTACAATGTTATTTCTCCACATCTTCTAGCCTTCCCAGTAGCAGCTCACCACAATCTGAACTAAGCACCAATATTTCTCTACCATTGTGTTCTTCAATATCCTCCAGCCTTACCAGCAGAAGCTCCCCACAGTCTGAACTGAGCACTAATATTACTCTACCAAGTTCTTCCTCCACATCTTCCAGCCTGCCCAGTATTAGCTTACCACAATCTATACCAACCACGGATATTCCTCTACCATATTCTTCCACAGCTTCCAGCAGTTCAACGCAATCTGAAGTAAATGCTGATATTCCTCTACAATGGTCTTCTTCCACATCCTCCAGTGTTCCCAGCAAGGGCTTACCAAAGTCTGGATCCAGCAATAGTCAAACCAAAGTGTTGTCTCCTGATGAGAGTCAGCCCAATAACATCTTTAGTGACATTCTACTTCCAGATTCATTGTCAATATCTCTACCTATTGATTTTCAGTCCTCATCTGAATTACAACCAAGTCATATCCAAGTTGATAGTCCAGCCATAGGCTCTCAAACAGAATTTTTGTCGCTTGGCGAGTCTCAACTCAATGATCAAAATAGTGATCTTCAGTTGCTGAAATATCGTCCTGAATTTCTTTCTTGTGACATTGGATTCTCAGCTGAGTCGGACCCTAATAATATCCAAACAGATATTCTCATGACACAGTCTTCATCTTCAACCATTCCTAATAATATTTCAGCTGAAATTCAATCAAAGCCTTTACTTATATCTTCTGGATTTCAAGTAAGTAACATCCAGGATAACATTCCACTATTAGAGCCTCTGTCTTCATCATCTATCGAGTGCTCAACAGTTGCACACTCAAATAATATTGTAGCTGATAATCCATTACTAGAGCCCACACTGGGATCTTTAGGATCACAACTTAGAAGTATCCAACATGATATTCCATTAATGAAGCCTCTATTTGGATCTTCATCCTATCATCCTGAAAGCTCATCTGAACCTCCATTATTTAATATTCAAGATGAGAATGAGTCTTTACTGGAATCCCAATCATTTTTCTATGAAGGCTACTCTGGACCTGAACATTCAATATTAGCGCCTCCACCTGTATCTTCAGCTTTTCCATCAGAGAACTTAACCGAACCTCAATTAAGTAATATCCAAGTGGAGTCTTTAGCAGAACCAACCATTACCACCATCACGGACTCTACTGGACCTCAACTAAATGTCCAAGCTGATATTCCATTAATACAATCTTTATCTCGGACTCCGGCGGGCTTAACCAAATCTCCATTAATTAACTTCCAAGCTGAGCCTTCATGTAAACCCCCATCCATTACCACTGCAGTCTGTTCTGCACCTCAGCTAAATAGCCAAACTTATATTCCATTAATCGAACCTCTTTCTGTATCTTCATCCATTCCTCCTGGGAGCTTAGCCGACCCTCAATCAAATAATATCCAGTCTCAGTCTTTAGCTGAAGTCTCATCTATTACCAGCGAAGCTTACACTGGTCTTCAGCTAAATAAAGACGAAGCAGACGTCCCAGTAGTAGCGCCTTTCTCTGTTTCTTCAGTTCTTCCTATTGAGAAATCTTCTGGACCTCAGTCAAATAATATTGAAGCTGATTCTTTACCGGACTCCCCATTTCATTCCAGTGCCGACTCTCCTGGACTTCAGCTAAATAATGAACAAACTGAGCCTTTACCAGAATCACCACCTGTTACCAACGAAGGCTCTGCTGGATGTCAACTAAATATTGTCAATGGTGATACTGCCTTAGTGGAGGCTTCACTCTGTTCCCCACCCTTTCTCTCCAAGAGCTCAACAGAACCTCAGATTTATGGTATAACAGAACCTCAGATTTATGGTATGCCAGAATCCTCTACTTGTACCTCTACCAAGAGTCCGAGAGATCCTCATGTGAATACCATCCAAGCAGATATTCAATTATTGGAGTCGTCACCGGTTTTATTATTTGCCTCTGAACCTATCGCTCTGGCTCCAGAGTCTTCTCGTTTATCAATTCAAACCACGAGCTCATCTGAGTCTCATTCAAATGATGTTCTAGCTGACAATCCACTAACAGGGTCTTCACCCCCACCCACTGAACACTACTCTGAATCTCACCCCAATAGACGGCCAACTGACATACAACAAGCAGAAGTCTTACCCAGATCTGTACCTCAACCCATTGAGAACTACTCCAAATTTCAACGCAGTGATATCCAAACTGACATACAGCTAGAAGATATCTTACTTAGATCATCAATCCTACCAGCTGAGCACTACTCCGAATCTCAGCCCAACAGAGAGCAAATTGACATACAGCAAGCAGAAGTCTTGCCCAAATCTTCACCTCTACCTACTGAGGACTACTCCTACTATCAACCCAATGATAATCAAAATGATATACAGCTAGCAGAGCTCCTACCTATATCTGCATCCTTGCCCACTGAAGGTTCTTTTGAAACTCAGCTCAATAGTATACAAACTGACACACAGATAGAAGAGCTCCTACCTTTATCTTACGCTTTACCCCCTGAGGTTTCCTCTGAATCACAAACAATTATGCAAACTGATGTACAGCAAGCAGAGGTCTTACCTATACCTTTATCCATCCCAACAGAGGTTTCCTATGAATCTCAACCTAATGATATTCAAAGTGATATTCAGTTAGCAGAGCTCCTACCTAAATTCTCATCTTTATCAAATGAAGACAGCGCTATACCTCAATCCAATACTATACAAAGTGATATACAGCAAGCAGAGGTCATACTTCTAACTTCCTACATTCCCACAGAAAGTCCTGCGGCCCAGAATGATATCCAGCCTGATGTCTTAGGGCTCACTTTACCTCTTTCTACTGAAAGCTCAGCTGAGTGTCACATCATCCAAGTAGACATTCCAGTGCTAGAAGAATCATCTCCATCTTCTCTCTTGACCACCGTGCATTCCTCTGATTCACATGCCAGTAGTAACAGAAAAGATGATCAATCACCGGAGTCTATGGCAGCAGCTCCTTCTACTGAGAACTCACCAGAACCTCAGGAAAATGACAGTCTAGTACATGATTCTTCATCTGTCCCCATTGATGGTTTCTTGGAGCTTCAATTGAATAATGCTGAAGCTGACTTCCCGCCTCAAAAGCCTCCTCCGGCACCACCAACAGAAGCTCAACCCGACCATGTCCAAACGGGCCTTTCAGTGACTGAGTCTTCACCCATTATCACTGATGGCTCCCCTGAACCTTTACCACATAAGGTTCAGGAAGATACTCCATTAATAGAGACTTCTTTTCTGTCTTCACCTCCTTCCACTGGGAATATCCCTGACACCCAGCTATTTAACACTAATGAATATTGCACTCCATTACTCTGCATTCCAAGTGATGAATCGCTACCTTCTATTTTAACAAGTGAGGGAACACTAAAAGAATCGCCAACAGTGACTACCTGTCCTTTCAACAACACATCAGGCTCTGATTCTAAACCAAATGATGGACAGTCTCTACCCATCCCTCTTAAAGAAGCTTTCCACAATCAGTTTCAACCTCCTTGCCTCCCCTCTGAAAGCTCACCTGCATCGCCTACAAGAAGCTCCTTTCCCTTATCTGAAATTGTGTATGCCGAGAAAGTCGTTCTGGTAGAAGACCCTCACCCAGGAAGCCCCCCAGTTAATGGAAATTTGATTGCACTTGAGTCTGTGCCAACAATTAGTCCTGGTGAACTTGAGTCGAAGCCTATAAGCCATGTTATAAATATTGAGGAAGTCATAGCCATCCATGATGTGTTGTCTTCCAATAACATCACTGTAGATGAAGCTCCACCGTCTGACTCCAAACTTCTCCAGAAGCCACTCACCAGTAACTCTTCTGAAGCTCTACTTTGATCTGCAGATAGCACTTAGCCTGGACTTGGAGAATAATACAGGTAACCACTTTGTCATGGGCTTCTGAGGTCATTTGATTTATGTGTTCTTGTCCTACTGACACAAGACATCGGGGTCAACACTTTTTGGAAACATGACCTTAAGGACACTATATTGTTAGGTGCAGGTTTCTTACAAATATCCTGTTTCTCTCCTTCCTCGGTTTCTTGCTTTCTTTCTATTTCTCCTGCACCCAGTCAGATCGTGCACTATAGTTAGAAAATGATCATCGGTAGGATGGCGACGGGTTATGTGGAATAGTACTGACTGGTGATTTATCTTTTATTACAGATTTTCGTGACTTAGGTGACAATGTCCAGTGTAAGAATAAGCTCCATGTATTATTTGTCTGTGACATGGTGTTATCACCAATGAAGGAGATGCCTTAAGTAACAAACAACATGAAAACCTCTCCGAATCACTTCCCCTATCGCGTCACCTCTAGCTGCTTAGCTTTCGCAAGCCAAGAAGACATTTCCAGTCACTGAACACCCATCAACCTACTAAATATCCTAATTGGGCACTCATCATGAAACAGAAGACACCTTCAGAAATTGTCACATATTAATCAAGGACAGGCTTGCAGTCACTGAGCACCCATGCACCAAGAAGACACCTACCATCCTTTGGATTCATCGAAGAAGACACCTACAGTCCTTCAGATCCGTCCACAAAAAGACACCTACAGTCCTTCAGATCCATCAGTCATGAAGATGCCTCTAGTTAATGACCGCCATAAAAAAGATGGTATTTCCATAATAGATACCCATCAATCAGGACATTTCTGGTTGTTAATATCCATTAACCAAGAGATCTCCAAAAAAAAAAAACATCTTCACTACCTGGGACCTCATGAATCAGTAGACATCTTTACTCACCGAGTACCCATCAACTAAAAAGACCCTTCCAGACATAGACATTCATCAATCAAAAATATAGCTCCAGTTTTTAGGAACTAATCAATCACGATACTTGATGTTATTGATATCCATCAACCAAGAAAAGATCTCATTTTTTATCACCTTTTAACCAAGAAGACACCTTTAGTCATAGACACCTGCAGTCACCAATTACACAGCCAGAAGATGCCTCCGATTTATGTTCACGTCTTAGACATTTCTATTCATTTACTCCCATCAAGTCGATGATGATGCGTGCTCCTCACGTCTTACACTCTGGAGGGTTGAGCCTACCACAAGTGCATGCGTGTGTATTCGGGACTTAATATCACATCACAAAGCAGGACCCTCCACCATCAACATCTTGCTCTGCACCCGCATCATCTTCAATTTGTAGTGTCTTTTTATCATGTGTTAACGGCACCATCACACGGTCACCTGATAAGGAGCTGGCACCATAACATGGCTGCATGAAGGAGTTGGCACTATGATGGCAGAATCACATGATCAGGATCTGGCACTATCACTGTCACGTTATGAGGGAATGGCACATCTCAAAGTTACATGATAAAAGGCTTGGCACCATCAGTGTCACATAATGAAGAGATGGCACTACCACATAAGTACGTGGTACTATCACGGTCACGTTTTGATGAGATGGCACATCACAGGATGAGGGCATGGCACGGTCACACGATGGGTTGGCACGGTCAGTTACATGATGATAAGTTTGCACTGTCACAATAAGATGATCGGATCGCACAGTCACATGATGATGGCTTGTCATGGTCAAAGGATGAGAATTTGGCATGTGATGAGGGGATGGCACAGTGAAGGAAAGGCACAGTGAGGATTAGATGGCACTCATCGGATGGGGGGGATGGCATGGTCACAGTATGAGGAGATGGCACTGATCGGATGGGGGGATGGCATGGTCACAGTATGAGGAGGTGGCAGTTATAGGCTGAGGGAATGGCATGGTCACAGTATGAGGTGGCACAGTTATAGGCTGAGGGGATGGCATGGTCACAGTATGAGATGGCACTGATCGGATGGGGGGGATGGCACGGTGACAGGATGAGATGGCACTGATCGGATGGGGGGATGGCACGGTGACAGGATGAGGAGATGGCACTGATCAGATGGGGGGATGGCACGGTGACAGGATGAGGAGATGGCACTGATCGGATGGGGGGATGGCATGGTCACAGTATGAGGAGGTGGCACTGATCAGATGGGGGATGGCACGGTGACAGGATGAGGAGATGGCACTGATCGGATGGGGGGATGGCATGGTCACAGTATGAGGTAGCACAGTTATAGGCTGAGGGGATGGCATGGTCACAGTATGAGGAGGTGGCACAGTTATAGGCTGAGGGGATGGCATGGTCACAGTATGAGGAGGTGGCACAGTTATAGGCTATGGGGATGGCATGGTCACAGTATGAGGAGGTGGCAGTTATAGGCTGAGGGGATGGCACAGCTATAGGCTGAGGGGATGGCATGGTCACAGTATGAGGGGGTGGCACAGTTATAGGCTGAGGGGATGGCATGGTCACAGTATGAGGGGGTGGCACAGCTATAGGCTGAGGACATGGCAGTGATGGTCTGAGGAGATACATGATTACAAGCTGAGAGGATGGCATGGTCACAGGATGAGGAGATGGCACATCACAGGATGAGGGCATGGCATGGACAGTTACATGAAGATAAGCTTGCACTGTCACAATAAGATGATCGGATGGCAGTCGCATGATGATGGCTTGTCATGGTCACAGGATGAGGAGTTGGCACGGTCAAAGGATGAGAACTTGGCATGTGATGAGGGGATGGCACAGTGAGGGGAAGGCATGGTGACAGGATGAGATGGCACTGATCAGCTGGGGGGGATGGCACAGTGATAGGTTGAGGGGATGGCACGGTCACAAGATGAGGAGATGGTACAGTGGTAGGCTGAGGGGATGCCATGGTTACTTGTATGGTGTGGCTGGTTCACACCAAGATTTGTGGATGTTTTGCGGAGCTGCTTCTGGGATAAGTTCTCTGGAGACCAAACGTTCTATGTCACACATATATATATATATATTCTATCACTAATCTTGTATAATCTGCCGGTAGAGATGAATAAATGCACAGTGTGGTATCACTCTGATGCTCGGCTGACTGCAGTGTTCTTGGATGATTGATGTGTGGACCTCAATGTCCTCGATCTCTACCATATCCACATTTGTGATTGTAGCATTGCCGCCAGTTCTGGGGAGGACCTCAGAAATGATGAAGGACAAACCGAGGAAGCCTGAGGGCATTGAGGCATCCAGGGAGATGAGAGGAAGTGATTCTTCATAATGGAAAAGTGTGAGCGAATCACAGCAGCAATACAAGGGGGTGCTGTGCCACTAGTGCCGATATCTACAGCGGCGGCCGAAAACAAAGAATCTACATGAGCTGCACGTTCGCCATTTATTGACATATAATACTCTGTTAGTAGATATTTGGTTAGGCTGCTTCCTTGATAAAGCTTGTATCCCACCAAGAACCCAGTATGACCATGATCGGTACAGTCCCCCAATATGCCGCACCAAAATGCTCAGTATGGGCTAGGACGGTTACAGGCCTCACACCACGCTCGTAGGACGGTTACAGGCCTCATACCACGCTCGATGCTGCAGGAGGAGGAGACGGCTCCGGGCCTCATGACTCCATCATGGTGCAGAATTCATGATCATACAGGGGATACGGAAAGTATTCAGGCCCCTTTAAATTTTTCACTCTTTGTTTCATTGCTGCCATTTGGTAAATTAAAAAAAGTTCATTTTTCCTTAGTAATGTGCGCTCTGCACCCCATCTTGTCTGAAAAAAAACAGAAATGTAGAAATTTTTGCAAATTAAAGAAAAACGGAAATATCACATGATCATAAGTATTCAGCCCCTTTGCTCAGCATTGAGTTAAAGCACCTGTTGAGCTAGTACAGCCATGAGTCTTCTTGGGAATGATGCAACAAGTTTTTCACCCCTGTTTTTGGGGATCCTCTGCCATTCTTCCTTGCATATAGATGCTCAATTGGGTTTAGATCAGGGCTCTGGCTGGGCCAGTCAAGAATGGTCACAGAGTTGTTCTGAAGCCACTCCTTTGTTATTTTAGCTGTGTGCTTAGAGTCATTGTCTTGCTGGAGGGTGAACCTTCGGCCAAGTCTGAGGTCCAGAGCACTCTGGAAGAGGTTTCCATCCAGGATATCTCTGTACTTGGCCACATTCATGTTTCCTTCAATAGCAACCAGTCGTCCTGTTCCTGCAGCTGAAAAACACCCACATAGCATGACGCTGACACCACCATGCTTCACTGTAGGGATTGTATTGGGCAGGTGATGAGCAGTGCCTGGTTTTCTCCACACATACAGCTTAGAATTATCACCAAAAAGTTCTATCTTCATCTCATCAGACCAGAGAATCTTATTTCTCATAGGCTGGGGGTCCTTTGTGTTTTTTAGCAAACTCTATGCTGGCTTTCATATGTCTGGCACTGAGGAGAGGCTTCAGTTGGGCCACTCTGCCATAAAGGCCCGACTGGTGGAGGGCTGCAGTGATAGTTGACTTTGTGGAACTTTCTCCCATCTCCCTACTGCATCTGTGGAGCTCAGCCACAGTAATCTTGTGGTTCTCTCTTTACCTCTCTCACCATGGCTCTCCTCCCACGATTGCTAAGTTTGGCTGGACGGCCAGGTCTAGGAAGACTTCTGCTGGCCCCAAATTTCTCCCATTTAAAGATTATGGAGGCCACCGTGCTCTTAAGAACCTTGATTACTGCAGGAATTCTTTTGTAACCTTGGCCAGATCTGTGCCTTGCCACAATTCTGTCTCTGAGCTCCTTGGCCAGTTCCTTTGGCCTCATGATTCTCATTTGGTCTGACATGCACTGTGAGGTCTTATATAGACAGGTGTGCGCCTTTACAAATCAAGTCCTATCAGTGTAATTACACACGGCTGGACTCCAATGAAGGAGTAGAACCATCTCAAGGACGATCACAAGGAGATGGACAGCATGTGACTTAAATATGAGTGTCTGAGTAAAGGGTCTGAATACTTATGACCATGGGAGATTTCAGGTATTCTTTTTCTTAATAAATTTGCAAACATTTCTACATTTCTGTTTTTTTTCAGTCAAGATGGGATGCAGAGTGCACATTAATGAGAAAAAAATGAACTTTTTTGAATTTACCAAATGGCTGCAATGAAACAGAGTGAAAAATTTAAAGTAGTCTGAATACTTTTCGTACCCACTGTACCAAGCTCCCTGCAGTAGGAGTGGACTGCCTCGGGCCTCATACCAAGCTCCCTGCAGTACAAGGCGACAACACCGGGCCTCGCTCCCTGCAGTACGAGGCTATAACAACGGGCCTCTCCCTGCAGTAGGAGGGGACGGCTCCGAATCTCATAGCAAGCTCCCTGCATTATGAAGCGACAACATCGGGTCTCTATCCCTGCAGTAGGAGGGGACGGCTCCATGCCTCATGCCAAGCTCCCTGCAGTAGGAGGCGACAACACCAGGCCTCTCTCCCTGCAATAGGAGGGGATGGCTATGGGATCCCTGCAGTAGGAGGGGACGGCTCCGGGCCTCATATCAAGCTCCCTGCAGTACGAGGCGACAACAATGGGCCTCAATCTCTTCAGTAGGAGGGGACGGCTACCGTGCCTCATACCAAGATCCCGGCAGTAGGTGTTCATTCTATGATCAAGCCGCTCTCTCTACAGTAGCAGGCAACAACACCGGGCCTCCTTCCCTGAAGTAGGAGGGGACGGCTCTGAACGTCTCGCTGCAGTAGGAGGTGATGGCTACTGGTCTCGTACCAAGCTCCCTGAAGTAGGAGGTGACAACATCGGGATTATATCCCTGCAGTAGTGGGCGACGGGTCTGGGCCTCATATCTCCCTCCGGTCATACATATAAGGAATATAAATAAGGAGCATGCTGTAGTGTGTTGCTCTAGGTCTTCTAGGGTCAGGCACATCAGATCGTAGTGTGGCCCTGTTGTGGAGCAATGTATGGAAACATCTGAAGTCCACTCGTATTTCTATATTGCACGGCCTGGCACCAGCAGCCAGGTTTCATAGTATGGCACAGGAAATGTTCTTACATGTCTCCCATGGTCATTGACTGAGACTGGTGTGAGTCGTGGAAACAGCAGTGGTGCGCACAGACACCATGTTAATCTCATTCATGCTTAGTATACATCAGAAGCAATAAAATCCCGACCTCAACCAAGGAGAAGGGGGCAGCTACACCCAATTCAGGAGTTCCCAGGTCACTCCGGCAGCAATGAAGACGTTAGACATGGAGGCATCTGGCCTCTCTTCTCCTACAGTTCTTGGGTTTGTTCGTAGACAGCTCACACTTGACTTTGAAGCCAATTTCGGGGGTCTAGTTTGGTTTTCAGGCTCTTAATGTTCTTGCGGGTGGGACACCCTCTTTCTGTGTCGGGCGTGCTGCTACCACTGCTGCTACTACTGTTTCTTGCCTCTGTACGAGGACTTTTATCCCTGCTGGCTCCATGAGCAGCTGGACTCTCGGTCAATCTTAGGCCACGGTTCTTCAGGGTCGTTAGTTTGGCATCGAGGGAAAGTGTTCGAGGTCGGTGTTTGGAAGTCTGGCTTGGAGGACTGTCACAGTCAGAGGAAGAAGAGCATGTTGTACGTCCAGGGGAAGGACTGTGGAAGAAAGATGTCCACGGTGGGGGATCTATACCCCTTTCAAGTTCAAACTCCTTCATCCTCTGGGAAAGCAAGTCAGGAATCGGACCCAGGCCCTCAATAGCTGCAAGAGCAGAAGGACAAGGTTAGTAAAAATATCCCAGCAAGAAGATGGTGAGGACAAACCTACAAGACCAACATGACCTAGGTGGCCATGGACATCTCTTTATATCCAGTCCAACCCATCACAGGAGGAAACTTAGTAACTACAGTCCATGATCAAGGGGAGGAAAAATTCAGGACTCTGTCTCGACTTCCTCAGCCATTGACTTTGCCCATGAGACTAATGATCCCACGGCACCCTCACTGTACTCTCATGATGCCCATTAGGGGCCACACATGCAGGGAATCTCGAGCTACAAACCTTTCAGTGTAATAGGTGCACAGTAGTGATCGGATTTCAGCAGACACTACATTATCCTGCAGGAGCAGCCCCTCATCACTGGGTGCAGGGGCAGCAGAGAGTGCTGAGCAGAGGAATGGCAGGGACAGAGGAGGGAGAGCGCCATGCAAGGCATGCAGAGACAAGAGAGAGAGTGTTACTCTGAAGGTGAAATATAGACAAGGTTAGTCACAGAGCAGATAGCATGACATCAGCAATCACGTCAGTGTATACTATGAAAGGGAGGAACACCTACATCCACTTCTCAGACCACTCATATCCTTGTATCACAAGACCCCTCACCTTGCACTTCAGTGTTATGTCCGCAAGTACTCACCCATCTCATGATAGAGGGAGCCCTGTTTGGTGAGGGCGACTGCTGATCTCTTGGGTGGAGGGGTTTCTATTTTCATCAAGTCATCGCAGCACTGCTTCCACTGACCTGAAGAAGACGAGCAGGAGACCTCAGCGCATCGCAGCTGCCGACCTCAGACGGGGAAGGAGAGAAGGAACGGAAAAAGGGAAATGGGAGCAGAGAAAGAGACTAAAGGAGCCGAGAAAGGGCAAAGAAGGAGACTAAAGGAGCCGAGAAAAGGACAAAATCATCTACAGAAGGAACCGATTAAGAGACATAAAAAGGAGGAAGAACAGAAAGAGTAGAAGGAACAGAGAAAGAGCAAAAAGTAATGGAGGATCGGAGAAAGACAAGAGGAGCTGTGAAAGTGCACAGAAAAAGAGAAAGGAAAGAAAAAGTGGAGAAAGGACAGAAAAAGAGGGACAGAATCATCTGACAAAGAGATACAAGGAGCTGAGAAAGAAATAGAAGGAGCCGAGAAAGGACAGGACAAGAGGAGAAAGAACAGAAGGAGCAGAGAAAAAGAAGGAGCTGAGAAAGAGATAAAATGTCTCGACTTCCTCAGCGTCCCTTAGATACCCAATGTGTACCTTAGTTACCAGCTGATCGCTGGTCTCCCGCCTGTCACACGCAGCGATGCGTGCTGGCCAGCGGGAGACCAGCAGTCAGAAATGTCCAGGGCTTTCCTACAGCGATCAGCGATACCAGAAGGTGGGCCGGTCGCTGATCACTGTCACACACAGCGATCTCGCTGGTGAGATCGCTGTTGTGTCACAAAACTTATGACTAAGCTTACCCTGTTCACCAGATAACTTCTGATGGTGAAGATACCGGGGCCATGTACCTTGCCTTAGCTCCTGAATTCGCCCTCGGTCTTTACCCTTCCCCCACCCAGGGAAGATGGGAGTAGTAGTTTACTGTAATACACCAACTAGAGTAACAAGGTAATACAAACAGAGATAACGGAAAATACTAATGATACAAATATACTCACACTAACAACAGAGGTAAACACCAGGGAGTAGAGAATGGGGTAAAACCAAAGTAGGAGAAAGTGGGCAATTAGCACACAACCAAAACCTCTTAACAGTCTCAGATAAATCCACCAAACGCCTTCTCAAACAGTAACGTACTACCATCTCCTAACCATGCAGCATGGAGATAGCTCTGGCAATGAGTGCTTGCCAGGGCCCTGAATATATAGGGGAGGGGAGTAGCCAACAGTGAACAGCTGAGAGTCTTAATGCAGGAAAGCTCCCAGAGCTCTCAACTGAGCAGATTAACCTCTGCACTGCAAAAAGAAACCTGCACCGTTTAATATGAAGGTGAAGTGCTACTAAATAGAGCAGGAGTAGGAGAAATCAGATGCTGCAGTCTTTTGGCTCCTCTCTGCTGTGTTAAACCTGTAACTCAAGGAGCAGAGAAATTGACAGAATCATTGAAAAATATACAGAAGGAGCCGAGAAAGGGACAAAAGGAGAGGAGGAAGAATAGAAAGTGAGGAGGAATCACAGAAAAATAGGAGAAAAGACGGGGACGGGACAGAAGCAGCCAAGAATAGGACAGAAACAGGAGAAAGGACAGAAAAAGAGAAGAGAGAACATAAGGACTCTGCAAAAACGCTTAGTTTCTCTTATTCATTCTTGTCTGGACTATTGTAACTCTCTTCTAAATCGGTCTCCCTCTTACCAAACTCTCCCCCCTCCAATCTGTCTTGAATGCTGAAGCCAGGATCATATTCCTCTCCAATAGTTACACCAATGCCTCTACCTTGTGCCAGTCATTACACTGGTTACCTATCCACTCCAGAATTCAGTATAAACTTATTACCCTCACCCACAAAGCACTCCATGGCTCAGCACCACCCTACATCTCCTCCCTCGCCTCAGCCTACCACCCCTACCAGTGCCCTCCGTTCTGCTAATGACCTGAGGTTAACATCCTCAATAATCAGAACCTCCCACTCCCATCTCCAAGACTTTTCATGTGCTGCACCAATTCTTTGGAATGCACTACCCAGGTCTATACGATAAATCCCCAAAGAGACCAAAGGAGCAGAGAGAGAGGCAGTAGGAGGGGATAAAGAGATGGAAGGAGCTGATCGAGACGGAAGAGCCCAGAAAGGGACAGGAAGAGCTGAAAATGGCCCCAAAGGAGATAAAGGACTGAAAGAGAAGGGACACAAAGAGAGGATGAAGTGGAGGAAAAAGGACAAAGAGGAGGAGGAACGGTAATAGGATAAAGGACAGAGTGGAGGATGGACCAAAAAAGGAAGAATGGAAAGAAAACAAATAGAGGTAAGGATAGAAAGACAAGAAAAAGGGAAAGCATGGAAGAGGGATGAAAAAGTAAAGGTTGAACTAGAAAGATAGAAAGACGGGAAAAAAAGGAATGACAAAAAAAGCAAAAACAGAATTAAGAAGAGAATGGAGAAGGGGCAAAGGGAAGAAAGCAGAAACAGCATATAAAGAGAGTGGAGAGTACAGAAAGAGAGAGAAATGAGAGACAGAGGAAGAGAAAATGAAGGCTCAAAGGAAAGACAGAAAACAGAAAAACTTATGAAAGGATAGAAAGAGAAGGAAGCACAAAAATCAAAGGAAAGATAGAAAGACAAACAACGGAAAAAGAGGAGAAAGGAAGAATGGACAAAAAGGGGAGAGGAGGGAGGAGAAAAAAAAGGAGAAAAGAAAGGGAAATAAAGAATCAGAGAAAGATAGAAAAAAGAAAACAGAAAGAGAGGAGGAAGGATAGAAAGGGAGAAGGAAATACAGGAGAGGAGGGAGAGGGGAGAAAGTAGGAAAGATAAGCAGGAAAAAAGGGAGGAAAAACAGAAAAAAAGTAGGAAGGACAAAGAGGAGGAAAGTCAGAAAGAGAGGAAGACAAAGAGAAGAGGAAGGAGAGAGAAAATTACGAAAATAGAGGAAAAAGGATAAAATGAAAAGCGAGGGACACAGAGGAGGAGGTAGGACAGAAAAGAGGAAGGACAGAAAAAGCTGAAGCAGGACAAAGGGAAGAACAGAAAAAGGAGGAAAATCAGAAAGAGAAAATGAAAGAAAGATAAAAGGAAAGAAAAAAAGGAAATAGAGAGAAAGAGGAGAAAATGAGAAAGAGGAGAAAATAGGAAACAGTGAAAGACAGAGACGAGGAAGGACAGAGGAAAGAGTACAAAAAAAAAAGATTGGAGGAAGAACAAAAAGTATTGAGGAAGGACATAGCGAAGAATGGAAAAATAAGAGTGAGGACTGGAGAAACCAGCCAACAAGAAGAGCGAGAGGGAAAGCAGAGCACAGGCCAGACAGAAGGAAAGGCAACTAAAAGGAAAGCGGAAAGGAGCAAGATCATCGCTCCGAAAGGAGAACACATCAGTGAATCACAGGGATTACAGGCAGAGGAAGAGGGGAACGGAATCTGGAACCATTGGTAGGCCGGAACACACATACTCATGTCATAGAAGTGCTGCCAGAAGGCCTCCATCCAGCGGCGCAGATCATCCCGACTCTCAGCTCTGGCGGTGTGAGTCACCTCCTCACATCCATAGCGGTTACTGATAGACAGAGTGTGAGACAGATTCTGACTGTCACGATCCGAACAGCGGATCCTGGTCTCCTAAAGACAAGAGCAGAACGCATCAATGCCGCTAGTGTCCCCATACATGCCACCGGGACTATGACAGCCCTTGTATGTCACACCTGTAATTCAGACACTCCGCTGTGTAATATCATATGTGTAATAGAGACACTGCCCCATGTAATATCACACGTGTAATTTCAGACACCCCCCGTTGGCTAATATCACACATGTCATACAGACACTCCGCTGTGTAATATCACTCCTGTAATTCAGACACTCTTCCTGTGTAATATTACACGCATAATACAGACACTCCGCTGTGTGATATCATGCGTCTAATAGAGACACTGCCCCATGTAATATCACGTGTAATTTCAGACACCCCCCGTTGGCTAATATCACACATGTAATACAGACACTCCGCTGTGTAATATCACTCCTGTAATTCAGACACTCTTCCTGTGTAATATTACACGCATAATACAGACACTCCGCTGTGTGATATCATGCGTCTAATAGAGACACTGCCCCATGTAATATCACACGTGTAATGTCAGACACCCCCCGTTGGCTAATATCACACATGTCATACAGACACTCCGCTGTGTAATATCACTCCTGTAATTCAGACACTCTTCCTGTGTAATATTACACGCATAATACAGACACTCCGCTGTGTGATATCATGCGTCTAATAGAGACACTGCCCCATGTAATATCACGTGTAATTTCAGACACCCCCCGTTGGCTAATATCACACATGTAATACAGACACTCCGCTGTGTAATATCACTCCTGTAATTCAGACACTCTTCCTGTGTAATATTACACGCATAATACAGACACTCCGCTGTGTGATATCATGCGTCTAATAGAGACACTGCCCCATGTAATATCACACGTGTAATTTCAGACACCCCCCGTTGGCTAATATCACACATGTCATACAGACACTCCGCTGTGTAATATCACTCCTGTAATTCAGACACTCTTCCTGTGTAATATTACACGCATAATACAGACACTCCGCTGTGTGATATCATGCGTCTAATAGAGACACTGCCCCATGTAATATCACACGTGTAATTTCAGACACCCCCCGTTGGCTAATATCACACATGTAATACAGACACTCCGCTGTGTAATATCACTCCTGTAATTCAGATACTCTTCCTGTGTAATATTACACGTATAATACAGACACTCCGCTGTGTAATATCACACGTGTAATACAGACAATCTCCCCCCGTGGAATATCACATGTGTAATACAGACACTCCCCCCTGTGTAATATCACATGTGTAATGCAGTCACTCCCCAGGGTAATATCACATGTGTAATACAGACACCCCCCCCCCATCGAATATCACATATGTAATAGACACCCCCCCCCCCGTGGAATATCAAACATGTAATACAGACACTCACCCCGTGTAATATCACATGTGTAATGCAGTCACTCCCCAGGGTAATATCACATGTGTAATACAGACCCCCCCCCCCCGTGGAATATCACATATGTAATAGACACCCCCCCGTGGAATATCAAACGTGTAATACAGACACTCACCCCGTGTAATATCACATGTGTAATGCAGTCACTCCCCAGGGTAATATCACATGTCTAATACAGACACTCTCCCCATGTAATATCACATGTGTAATACAGACACTCACCCCGTGTAATATCACATGTGTAATGCAGTCACTCCCCAGGGTAATATCACATGTGTAATACAGACACTCTCCCCATGTAATATCACATGTGTAATACAGACACTCACCCCGTGTAATATCACATGTGTAATGCAGTCACTCCCCAGGGTAATATCACATGTGTAATACAGACACTCCCCATGTAATATCACATGTGTAATACAGACACTCACCTGTGTAATTTCACACGTGTAATACTGACTGTGAAGATCTGATGTTGTGGGATGTAATAATCACCTAGGCAGGTGAACGATGCAACTATTTTTATTCCATACATCCATAGTTGTACAACAAATCCAGGTAGACGGCCAAAATACAATGTCCTCAGTCCACAAGTTCCTAATCTAAGATCGGCAGTCCCACTGCCCCCCAGGCGATACTCACTGTCTCCCAACTTTTGGTTGGCCCACAGCTTTTGGTATCTCCAGCCGGCGTAGTGTGCAGCCTATGTTCCTCCAGATGATGGATATCACCACCGTAGCTCATGGATCCCCTCCAGCCAACAACCGATCTCCAGAACTCCATAGTCCATCCCAGCTTGGATCCTCTCCCATCGATGTCACTCCAACAACTGCCTGATTGAACCCCTGTGTCTTTTCCTCCCTACCCCTTACACTTGTTCCTTTAGTTCACAGAATGAAGCCTATTCCATCACCTGAGACTCCATGTGAGACCCCGGTGGTGACGGCTCCCCTGGGTCTACTATCTCCATCCACACAATGGGCCCAGGGCTGGTAGAACAACGGATTGGTAGGATGATTGCTTTACATTTACCTTTAGCAATCTCCTGTCTGGCCTTAGGGCCCCATCACACATAGCGACTCACCAGCGATCCCGACAACGATATCAACGTGTCAGGATCGCTGGCGAGTCGCTACATGATCGCTGGTGAGCTGCCAAACAGGCAGCTTCACAGCGATCAGGACCAGCGACGCCGCGCGCGTCACTGTGTACTTTACTTATCAGCGCGCTGATGCAGGGAGCTGGTAACTAAGGGGCGTGCATCACTTAGTAACCCGATGTGTAACTTAGTTACCAGGTCCCTGCATCAGCGCGGTGCTTAGTAACCCTGCACTTACCTTAGTTACCAGCTGATCGCTGGTCTCGCGCCTGTCACACGCAGCGATGCGTGCTGGCCAGCGGGAGACCAGCGACCAAAAAAATGTCCAGAGGTTTCTTCCAGCGATCAGCGATACCGGCAGGGGGGCCGGTCGCTGGTGTCACACACCGCAATCTCACTGGTGAGATCGCTATGTGTGACGGGGGCTTTAGGCATTCATAAGATCCAGCCTGCTCGTCCTCCTCTGCTTACTGTCACTGAGGATGAACATTGATTCCTGAGGATGAACTGACGAGCCAGAAAATATCTAATAAAACATAACAAAACCGGTGCACCGTGCTGGAAAAAGTCTCTATCTCGTAGAGCTGTGGACTCCGCTCTATGTCTATTTGTCCAATAGTAAGCGGCCGGCTCCTCGCATTCCTCCCACACTTTTTCAGCATGGACACAGATTCTATGAGGTTTCACCTTCATGAGAACAAAACTTTGTATCATCCAGTTTCCTCGTGGCATATTCCATGTCGTCCTTGTGAATAAACTCCACAGTCCCCATTCCACTATGGTGTACATCGGCACAGTAGACATCTCCAGCTTGTCTCATATGACTCCCCGATGGGGGGAAGCCCTGAGACAAGGACGCTGTATTTAGTTAGCTGCGACAAGGGTCTGTTTCTCCAGCGGGGTCCTCCATATCCTCCTCCTGATCCACGGTTGGACCTGGGAAACACCACACGTACCCGATGAGAACCGAACTTATATCCATTGCATCCAACCCCAGAGTGCTGACCCTCAGCTATGGGGATGGTCACTTGGCGGCCTGGTAAATAATGTACTGGGGGGACAGTATTTTGGCTGACCAGGGTGATGGTAGACCCTGTGTCCTGGAGTCCGTTTGTCTCCTCCCTGATGTCATCTACCTCCCCAGGTCATACTCCTACATGGTCACAGTCATTACATTTTGTGCATTGCTCACCACTGGCAGGAGAGTTGACGGCATGTTGAGATTGCTCCATTCCCTCTCAGATGATGCAGTGGGAACAGATCCTTGGCTTTGAGTTACGACATTGGCCCAGTGGCACACCAGCCCTGCTCCTAGGCTGTTTCCCAGCAGCATGTCTACTGGTAGGTGCTGCACTACTCCTACATCCACCATTCCACGACTGTGACCCCAGTCTTCATGTAGTCGGGCCCTCTGAATGTTCTGAGATTCTCCTCCGGCTACATTGACTAACATCTGTCTGTTGGGAACAATACGCTGGTCCGGTACTAGATGTTCTTTGATCAATGTAACAGAGGCTCAGGAGTTACGGAGCCCCGCAGCCTCCACGCTCTCTACCCAGACCTGCTGCAGATGCTGTTTCATGGTCGCTGAGGTGTCCCATCTAGTCTGGGGCACTTGTCCTTGTACCACAGATGCTTCTTCCTCTACCGGTCGGGGTAGTGGGATCCTCTCTCCTTCAGCATTCCAGCCCCATTGTAGCACAGTGTTCACCGGTTGGGGATGTGGATGATGTGGGCTAGAACGTTCATGGCATTCCCTGGCAAAGTGTCCCATGCGTCCAGAGTTATGGCAGCTTAACCCTCCTCGCCCCGATGTGGGCTGCACTGGAGGGCTTCGGAAACCTCCCCCTCTTTGTGTAGTCCAAAATCCCCTCGTTTCCTCCTCTTGCCAGTCCATGGGTCTCGCTGGCCTCCATGTAAGCTCCTGTTCGCGACTCGCTGGGGCTGTACTTCCAAGTAGCCCTGGTCGATTAGCAGACCAATCATCCGCCAATCTTGGAGCCTCATCCAGGCTGAGTGGTTTTCTATCCGCCACCCATTCTTTTAAGTCATCTGGGAGCTTGGACATCAATTGTTTCAGCATGAAGATATTCAAGACGTGTTCTGCTTCCTGAGCCCCGAGTCCTTCTATCCACTGAGTGCACGCCGTACATAGTGTGTTAGCAAATTCCCGATGTGTGTGTGTGTGCAAACCAAACTTCCTGCGGTAGGTTTCATGTGTGACGGCATACCTCTCTAGTAATGAGCTGCGAATGGTAGAGTAACACCTCTGGTCCCCAGAAGACAAGTTATTAAAAGCTTCTCTTGCTTTTTCAGTTAAGCCAATGCTCAAAAATCTCAGCCTGTCACTGACTGACACCTCATGTAGCAGGCAGAGGGTCTCAAATAACCGGAGGTGCTCATCAGTATTCGAGGTGTCCTCACTGATCTGTGGTATATCCCGGTACCTTAAAAATGGGGGCCCATCTCTCCTGTAATCCACTGTCCTCTGCGCTGGGGCTGGTTGCCGTACTGTTACATGCACACGTGTACATTTGCTTAACATGGCCGCCCGCTCTATCTCCGTGGCCCATTCTGCTAGGGCGTCCAGCATCCGCCTCAGCTCACTTGGTCGATCCTCTGCCATCTGGATGTCGGCCCCCACATGTATTTAGGCTGCTGGAACACAAACTAAATCTCCGAGCACGCCCAAACTACTCGGAGAGCACCCGAGCATGCTCGGAAATCTCGAGTGACGAGCACACTCGCTCATCACTAATACTCTCCCATCAAAATCCCTCCAACAACTGATTCACCCCGTGTGTCTTTTTCTCCATCCCCCTTAAACATTTTTCTTCAGCTCACAGAATGAAGCATATTCCATCACCTGAAGCTGACGCGAGACCCCCTGTGGTGATGGCTCCCCTGGGTCTACTATCTCCATCCACACAATGGGCCCAGGGCTGGTAGAACAACGGATTGGTAGGATGATTGCATTAAGGGCCTTTTACACATAGCGAGATCGCTAAAGCGTCACCGATTTTGTGACGCAGCAGCGATCTCGCTTTGTGTGCCGCGTACCTGCGACTGCCCCCCCCGCTGGATATCGCTGATCGCGCTGGAACGGCCTGGGCCATTTTTTCCTCGATGGCATCCCGCTGGCACCGACTAGCGACGCATGGACGCAGGCGGAAGTCATCATCGCTGCGGTGTGACAGGTAAGAGCGCCCGCCGACGGATCGCTTATCGCTGCTGCGTTGCTGGTGAGATCTGCCTGTGTGGCAGCTCACTAGCGACCACTTAGCGATGCACCAGCGATCCTGACCAGGTCGTATCGTTGTAGGGATCACTAGTGCATCGCTAAATGTAACGGGACCCCTACATTTACCTTTATCAATCTCCTGTCTGGCCTTATGTATACATAAGATCCAGCCTGCTCGTCTTCCTCTGCTTAAGGCCCCGTTACACGCAACGACATTGTGAACGATATCGGTGCAACGTCAACCATCAGTTGGCTGATCGCTAATCGTTGCTTAATGGTTTGGGCCTTAAATCTATCGTTTGTCTCCCACTGGGCAGCACACATCACTGCGTGTGACAGCGAGAGACCAACGATCAGCGAGCTCCCAGCGCCATACAGCAGACGCTGGGATCTAGAATCCAGGGTAAACAGCAGATAACTAAGCGCCGCGTTTACCCTGGATACCAGCGTGCTCGCTGGTCCTGATCGCTGGTGAGCCTGCCTATGTGACAGCTCATCAGCTAACCATGTCCCAGCGATCCCATCCACGTCGGATCGTTGGTGGGATCGCTGGGACATTGAAGCGTGTAACGGGGCCTTTACTGTCACCGAATGGAAACATTGATTCATGAGGACGAACTGACGAGCAAGACTCCGCACTAGATCCATTTGAGCTATAGTCTTTAGTAAGCGGCGATATCCTCACACTAACACTCTCGGGTGTAATATCACAGGTGTAATACAGACACTCTCCCCGTGTAATATCACACGTGTATTACAGACACTCTCCCCGTGTAATATCGCAGGTGTATTACAGACACTCTCCCCGTGTAATATCACACGTGTAATACAGACACTCTCCCCGTGTAATATCACACGTGTAATAATACAGACACTCTCCCCGTGTAATATCACACGTGTAATACAGACACTCTCCCCGTGTAATATCACACGTGTAATACAGACACTCTCCCCGTGTAATATCACACGTGTAATACAGACACTCTCCCCGTGTAATATCACATGTGTAATACAGACACTCTCCCCGTGTAATATCACACGTGTAATACAGACACTCTCCCCGTGTAATATCACATATGTAATACAGACACTCTCCCCGTGTAATATCACAGGTGTAATACAGACACTCTGCCCGTGTAATATCACAGGTGTAATACAGACACTCACCCCGTGTAATATCGCAGGTGTAATACAGACACTCACCCCGTGTAATATCACAGGTGTAATACAGACACTCTGCCCGTGTAATATCACAGGTGTAATACAGACACTCACCCCGTGTAATATCACAGGTGTAATACAGACACTCTCCCCGTGTAATATCACACGTGTATTACAGACACTCTCCCCGTGTAATATCAAACGTGTAATACAGACACTCTCCCCGTGTAATCACACGTGTATTACAGACACTCTCCCCGTGTAATATCACACGTGTAATACAGACACTCTCCCCGTGTAATATCACACATGTAATACAGACACTCTCCCCGTGTAATATCACAGGTGTAATACAGACACTCTGCCCGTGTAATATCACACATGTAATACAGACACTCACCCCGTGTAATATCGCAGGTGTAATACAGACATTCTCCCCGTGTAATATCACAGGTGTAATACAGACACTCTCCCCGTGTAATATCACAGGTGTAATACAGACACTCTCCCCGTGTAATATCACAGGTGTAATACAGACACTCTGCCCGTGTAATATCACAGGTGTAATACAGACACTCTGCCCGTGTAATATCGCAGGTGCAATACATACAGTCCTACCTTATTTACAGACACCGTCAGTTCAGGTTCAGTTTCAGGCCCCGTTTGACATTTTTCTTTATAACAGAGCAGCCGACAACCATGTAACACACAGAACATCCGCTGCCAGAACTTCTGACCCCGCGTCTGAAACAAGTCACCTGTTTTGGTTTGTATTCAGACATGGGACGTGGTATTACCACAGCGTAATCACACATTATCAGGCAGATTACCTGGATTTGGAGATCACCGGATATCATGTCCTGATTCATACAGTCCGGCTGTGCAGTAAGGCGGCAGCAGACGCTTCCATATAACGGCAGCCAACAGGAACTCTCATCTGTAAAGGCAGCAGACTGCCATCAGCTACAAGCTTTTACATCCATCACCTCAATCATGTAGTTCTAGGGGAATGAACATTCATGAGGAGTGCACCTCCTTAACTGCATCTACAGGGGTCCCGCTATGGGGTTCTTCCTCATGCCATCTCTTCTCCAACTGCATGCTATCCTATTAATGCCATCAAGAAACCCCTTAGGCTGTAGAGATATCACTGATTATACTGCTTAGTAGGCACAATATCCAGGGATTCTTCATCAATGTAAAAGGTTTTGGCGAGGGGATTTAATAAAGTTATTCTGGCTGTTGGCTAGATATGGCCCAATATCCTAAATTCTTCCTTACTAGGGTCCTCTCTAAAAATGCTTCATCTACTTCTACTATGAAACAATATTCATGTAGTGCTTCCAGTAATATGACTTAGTTGATCGTGATCCAGACCAGTAGACACAATTTACAGCTTCTCCTTACTGTAAGGAAGAAGGATTCTCGGGGGCAGAACAGTACTAAAGAATTGTTTACATCATCATCATCCGTCTAGGAACAGTAAAGGCGAGCTGTGACATCATGGCCAGTCTAAGAACCATACAAGAAAGCTGTGATATCATTATCAGTAAGCATAGCTCCTCTGTACTGTTCTTAGGATGGTGATGTCACGGCTCCTCAGTACTGTACAGCTATATATATATATATATATATATATATATATATATATATATATATATATATATATATATATGAAGAGGGGGCACGTCAGTGAGTGATCAGTGACCTGTCAGAAGCCATACAGATGAATACCTAAGCAGAGTACCACATGAAGACCCCCACAGCCCCGCCGAGAACACAAGCATATCATTAATTCAAAACTGAAAATAAAGATAACACAACAACCACAGTACAGATATTATAACCAGTTATCAGTGTAATCAGTATAACGGCGCCAACCTGACACTGCCTGTAGTCACTGAGCACAATCCTGCTGACAGGGGCACCTTAGCAATGAGAGGAGATGACCCACCAGAGGCACAAAGTTGTAGAGTCCGCCTCCAGACCCTGGGAGGTCAGACGTGTGCTGCTGCCGGCTGCGTTCTGTGCAGCGAGCTCCTTACCTGAGCTGCTGATGGTGAGATCGTGAGTCCTGAAACCGTCCTGCACATGGGCCAGCGTCAGCTTGGTGTGGGCCAGCAGCTGAAACTTAGGTCCCCTGAAATAGAAGCAGCAGACAATATAATGCTACTATAGACGGCACAGAGGAGACTACAACTCACTCAGTGAGTTATTATTCCATAGTATGGCCTGGGAATACAGCAAATTCCCCCTGGGTTACTCACGGGACACTGGGAGGGGGCAGCAGGATTGGGCTTCCTCCCCCATTGTTGCAGCTTCCATCCATGGTAGCTCGTAACCTGCGCCCAGAAGATCTCCCCATGGAACTGCTCAGTCTGGTGGATAATCTTCGTGGGGTCCCCGAAAGCGAGAAGTCTTCATCCACCGCACAACTGTACAGCTGCAGGCTGAGCTCAAACCCGGGGTCCACGTCAGAGCTGGAGAGGACACAACAGGTGGGTCACACCATGTGATGGAGGGCCCTCAGATATGGGCCCTCACACTGGGAAAATCAGGAGGCCGTACTCACAAGACGATGGCATTCTGAAAGCAGATGTCTGTGGCGGTGCGATCTACGAAGACCATCTCGGTGTCATACACCTCTCCCCGGATCTGCAGAGCGCAGAATACGGCACAGCGGTGCAGCTCTGCGGCAGGCGAGACAAAGAAAAAAGTTATGTATATGGAGATTATGTGAACTGCTGTGGTAGCAGTCCAAACACATCACATGGGTGGTAGCATCGTCTGCGCACATACTTTGCGACCATGCTCTGTGTGCGCACAGAGTGCGTGTGCTCTGTGTGTTTTATAGTGAGCACATTCCTTGTTTTTCTACATGTTTTGTAGTGAGCGTGCTCATTGTGTGCTTTAAAGCACAAGCTGTGTCTTCTTAGGAGCGCCCTCTTCTGTGTATTCTCTAGTGAGCACCTCCTGCTGCGGCGCATTTTGCAGTGAGTGCCCTCTGTTGCGTGTTCCCTAGTGAGCGCTCTCTGCAACACGCGTTCTCTAGTGAGCGCCCTGTGCAACGCGCATTCTCTAGTGAGCGCCCTGTGCAATGAGCTTTCTCTAGGGAGCGCCCTCTGCAACGCGCGTTTTCTAGTGAGTGCCCTCTGCAACGCGCGTACTCTAGTGAGCGCCCTCTGCAACGCGCGTTCTCTAGTGAGCGCCCTCTGCAACGCGCGTTCTCTAGTGAGCGCCCTCTGCAACGCGTGTTCTCTAGTGAGCGCCCTCTGCAACGCGTGTTCTCTAGTGAGCACCCTCTGCAAAGCGCGTTCTCTAGGGAGCGTCCTCTGCAACGCGCGTTCTATAGTTAGCGCCCTCTGCAACGCGCGTTCTCTAGTGAGCACCCTCTGCAACGCGCGTTCTCTAGTGAGCGCCCTCTGCAACGCGTGTTCTCTAGTGAGCGCCCTCTGCAAAGCGCGTTCTCTAGGGAGCGTCCTCTGCAACGCGCGTTCTATAGTTAGCGCCCTCTGCAACGCGCGTTCTCTAGTGAGCGCTCTCTGCAACGTGCATTCTCTAGTGAGCGCCCTCTGCAACAAGCTTTCTCTAGTGAGCGCTCTGCAACGCACGTTCTCTACTGAGCGCCCTCTGCAACGCGCGTTCTCTAGTGAGCGCCCTCTGCAACGCGCATTCTCTAGTGCGTGTTCTCTAGTGCACGTGCAGATGGTGCTCTGCATGCACAAAGTATGCAACAGCTATTAATCACTGTGGTAACTATCACACTCCATATTCTGGGGTCTCCACAGCTCCATAGCCCCAGATTACTCCAGTTTTATTGCGGAGACTCCACTATGTGGACAGAGTACGTAGAGCCTTTGTTCTGTGAGAACAGCCCTCTAAAAACGACACCATCTCCTAATCTGTACCATCTGTGACTGGGGTGCAAAAGTCATTGTAGATACATATCCGTCAGGATACCACCAGCAGCTCTGAAGACACATTTTGAGAGAACGCTGATTGTCGGGCATGACAAAACCTCATGCGAGCTCAGGCCATTCTTCCATTTTTGAAGACCAAAATGCAAAAGCGTTAAAATTCCCCTTGATGGCATTTATATTGAGCTCAAGATACTCCTGCACCATCCTCTCCAGTCGTTCACAGCATGTTAGACTTTTACTCTCTGCTGCTGCACGGGCTGGTCTAAAAAAAATGTGAAATGACTCACAAATTGCTTATGCCACTTACACTGCTACTGCCAGTGTTTTTGTGATGACAACTTCACGTTTCTGGGGTTGGAAGTTTCGATCTGCGATATACACTGTGTGACTCACTGCTGTCTTGGGGAAAACCTAAAAATTGTCTACAAGGGTGTTTCAATACTCCAGCACATGTCCCTTTCAAGGGGAAGCATCTGGCAAAATGTACTCTTGTACCTAACAGTGGCAACCCAGTAGTCAGCACTAATTCTAACTATTTGTGGACCCAACTGATACCTTCTAAGATGTGAAGGAGGTGACCCCTGGGGTCTGTACTCACCACCCTTATTCTTAAAGTATTCACTGTCCTTCCACATGAGGGGAATCCGCAAATCTGAGGAAACAAGAAAGAAAGATGGCTGCTGATAAAGGTACAGAGCAGCTCCTACTAGCGGCAGGGATCAGGTGACCCCACATACTACCCACTGACATTTTCAAACTTCCCCCCAACAAACATTACTACACTCCCCCCCCCCCAACAGACATCATCACACTTCTAGAGATGCACGCTCCTTTCAAGGTTCGGTTCGATTTGCCGAACATCCCAATGTTCACCAAACGGTTAAACAAACATACCAGAACCCCACTAGATTCAATGGGAGACCAAACTAAACGTATACACAAAACCTTAAGGGATGACAAAAAGCTTCCCAAACAAATAAAAATAGGAGCACGCTCCTTGCAAAGTGCCATCAATTGACCCACAGTATAAATTTGCAAATGGCACTGCAGCAGTCAGCCATGGGCCATGCATGAGGTATCAGGGTCTGGCCCAGCATTTAAAGCTTGGAACTGAAGTTTTAATGAGGACTTGGTGGTTAAAGGAGCAGTGTAGGCCTTCTTAGCTGGGAGACCTGATACCTCATGCAACACCTCCAATTTTTTTTTTTTATTCCAGCCACACTCAGGTGGCACAAATATCAGTTTCATACAGTACTATTGGTAGAAAAATGTAAGAATAGTAACAGACGTAGATAACTAAAAGGAAATTCAGGCCTGTCTGTCTGGGGGCTGTACTTACACACGCAACCTTCCAGATGGAGACCTAACGGGAGTCTCCATATTTCCAAAAAATGTCACAGCACAAAAGTGGCATCAATATCCACAGAGTAGAAACAGTATAATAGGCCTCTGACACACCTACTACAGCAACCCACCAGATGGAGGCCCAACTTGGATTTTCCACAGGCACAGAAGCAATGACATAGGTGGCACAGACTGCAATAACGCGAGATCTACGCATGACACTAAAAGTGACACCATTGCCTAGTCTGTACCATATGCGACTTTGGTGCAAAAGTAATTGAAGATACGTGACTTGTTTATTTTCACAAAAGTTAGGCAGTCTACACTTTTAGGGGATAGTGGGATGCACTTATACGTCAGGACACCCCCAGCAGCACTGAAGACACATTGAGAGAACGCTGACTGTTGGGTATGACAAAACGCCCAAGGCATGACATGTGAGCTCAGGCCACTCTTCCATTTTTTAAGACCAAAATGCAAATAGGTCCAAACCTCCGCTGATGGCATTTATATTGAGCTCAAGATACTCCTGCACCATCCTCTCCAGTCATTCACAACATGTTAGACTTGTACTCTGTTCTGCTGCTGCATGGGCTGGTCTAAAAAAGTGTGAAATGACTTACAGAAATTGCTTTTGCCTCTTACACTGCTACTGCCAATGTTTTTGCGATGACTCCTTCACTTTCTCTGGGTTGGAAATTTAGAACTGCGATGCACACTGTGTCCCTCACTGTTGTCTTGGGAAAAACCTAAAAATGGTCTCCAAGCGTGTTTCGATACTCCCAGCACATGTCCATTTCAAGGGGAGAAACATCTGCCAAAATTTACTTTTGTATCATGGATCTAGAAGAATGGCGACCCAGTAGTCAGAGCTATTTCTAACACTAAGAATATGGGTATCATGCTGAAGATAGTGCAGCAATAAGGTGCTCATGTGTCAGGCGCTTCCAGAGGTCCAAGTCCATGACGAATTGGTGGCGGGGTAATTCTGAAGGTTGCTTTCTCTGTCCCCTCTGCCAACCACGGACAACAGAGAGGGGATCATTATCCTTTTAATATCCTGACTGTGGCCTGTCCATCTGTCCATCACCTCTTCCTCCTTGTCCTCCTCAATTTGTTCCTCTGCTCCTGCACCTTCAATAACAGTATGTCTAGTACCATGAGCCCCCTGATCGCTGTAATCCAACCTCTCATGGCACCAGCCTGTACGACGATAGTCCGGAACTTAGAGATACTGTTATCCCTTCTGCATCCTCCTCTGCTTCCACCTCTTCCTCTGGGACCACCATCTCCTCATGCAGACTATTAAAATTGTGCTCCAGCATGTACACTCCCTAACTGAAGTTCTGTCGCTTATCCATGTTATGTAAATAAAAGCTTATAACCTGACACTAAATTCATCCATTGGTTGTATAAATTACTCTTTTGAAAGCTGAAACCCTCCGAAATGTGGTTTCGGTTAAGAAAATAAATTGGCATCAATGCAGAAATATTGATCATTTAGTGGACACATTTAATGGTCAGATTTTAGCAAGACAAAAGTTTTGTCGCCTGGTCATATAATGCACCCAATCCTAGTTTACATCTGCACCTGTGCTCTGTAAATGATCGGTTAATTAGTGGGTGTGTATAAAAAGAAACCCAGCACCCCAGACCTTCACTTGAGCTGCAACTTGAGCTCTGACAACATGCCAAAAATCCACCCTGCGACCAAAGCCTGGATTATCAAGAGGCTGAAGACCAGATCCACTGCAGAGGTGGCTGGCACCTTTAATGTGTCTCAGCGTCAAGTACAAAGAATTAAAAAAAAGATTCGAAGAGACTGGTGATGTGTTTGACAAGCCCAGGTCCGGCAGACCTCACAAGACAACGGCTCAGGTGGAACGTTTGTTGGTTGGAAAATCGAAAGAAAGCCCCTCTTCCACTGCAGCAGAGCTCCAACAGGCCTGGTCACCTCAAGTCCCTGTGTCAACTAGAACAGTTTGTAGGATTCTGTCTCGAGATGGCCTCCATGGTCGAATCAGTGCCCAGAAGCCAGCACTAAACAAAAGGCAAATAAAAAAATAAAAAACCATGTGGCATTTGCAAAGTCCCACAGCCTGCTAATCAGATGGATGCTGGAAAAGTGACAGAAGGTGGATTTCTCTGATGAATCTTCAGTAGAATTACACTACAGTAGTCGCAAATACTGCAGGAGACCTACTGAAGCCTGTATGGATCCAAAATACACCCAGAAAACAGTTACATTTGGTGGTGGAAAGATCATGGTCTGGGGCTACATTCAGTATGGGGGTGTGCGAAACATTTGCAAGGTGTAAGGCAATATCAATAGCCTAAAATATCAAGAAGTATTAGCTGCCTCTTATATTCCAAATCATAAAAGGGGTCAAATTCTGCAGCAGGATGGTGCTCCATCTCATACATCCATCTCTACAACAAAGTTCCTCCAGGCAAAAAAGATCAAGGTGCTCAAGGACTGGCCAGCCCAGTCACCAGACAGGAGCATCATTGAGCAGGTTTTGGGGTAGGATGAAAGAGGAAGCTTGGAAAACAAAACCAAAGAATCTAGATGACCTCTGGGAGGCAGGTGAGACTGCATTCTCTGCTATTCCTGATGACTTCATTAATAAATTGTATGAGTCATTGTTGAATCGTATGGATGCCGTCCTTCAAGCTCATGGAAGTCACACAAAATATTATATATGACTAATAGCACCACAACTTCATTCACCAATGTTATGCAACATAGATTTGTATTTTCAGTTAATTATTTGTTTTAATATCACATTACTTTCTGTGGCGACAAAACTTCTGTCTCGCCAAAATCTGACCATTCTGTGTCTATTAAATGATCAATATTTCTCCACTGAGGCCAATTTATTTTCTTAACCTAAACCACATTTCGGAGGGTTTCAGCGTTCAAAAAATAATTTATACAACCAAAGGATGAATTTAACATCAGCTTTTATTTACAGAACACGGATAAGCGACATAACTTCTGTCAGGGAGTGTAGATGACAAGAATAGTGATGTTGATGACGGCATCGTTGGCCCTACCCATATTTGTAGCCATTTTGAAACTGTGCACAAGGGTGCAGAAGTCCTTCATCTGTGCCCACTCCGCAAGCGTTATTTGCACCACGTCCGTACTGTGCTGACCCAGGCTATGCAAAATGTCATACTACACCAGGTATCGTCGCTGCTACCACAGTCGCTGCAACATGTGCAGGTGGAATTCCACCGTGTCAGAACATCGCATATGTCACGTCCGCCATGTCTGTTTGTCTCAAGAACTCCTGGAGCGATGTGCATGCGCATGTTTTGTCTGCTGTCCTGCATTTTTGCTAGAGCTGTGTGCAGACTCACCTCATGTCTGAGCTGCAGGATCCCTGCGTTTCTGCTCTGCCTTCTGTGATCTTCTCGTCATGTCTGGAGTCCTTGATCATGTGATGTTTCTTAAGATCCTGCACTGTCTGGTTCTGCAATCATCTCGTCATGTCTAGAATCCCGGATCATGTGTTCTTCCTAGGATCCTGCACTGGTTGGTTCGGTGATCATCTCGTCATGTCTGAAACCCTGATCATGTGACGTTTCCTAAGATCCTGCACTGTCTGGTTCTGCTATCATCTCGTCATGTCTAGAATCCCGGAAGTGCTCCCCTGGTCCTGACCTGAGGAGGAGGTGCTATGCCCTATATCAGGCCGCCTCTTCCTATGCTCAGGGCCTGATTATTGTGTTGCTTCCCTGCAAGGCTCTGGGTCTGTGGGGTTGCTCCCTCTATTCTGTGCCCTTGCACTTTGCTCTGTAGTGCGTCTCTGCGCACGCTCCGTGCTCGTATTCCGCCTCTTGTCTTGTGCCATGTCTTGTGTTGTCTCTCGTGCCATGTTTGTCTTTGCCTTGCTTTGCCTTGTAGTCCTTCTGCTGTTCTTTGTCTTAGTCTGTTTTGCTATGTCTCGCCTTAGCTTTGCTTTGACTTGTAGTCCTTCCTGTGTTCTCTGCCTCGCCTGTTTTGCCATGTCTTGCTTTTGCTATGCTTTGACTTGTAGTCCTCCCTGTGTTCTCTGCCTTGCTATTCCTTGCTTTGTGTTCCTCCCTATGGTCTCAGTCTTTGCTTGCTCTGCCTCGCTCTCTCCTATGGTGCTCTGTAGTGCTCCCTGGCACACGCACCATTTCTCCTCTCCTTAGTGCTCGTTTCTTTGTCTAGTCCCAAGGTCTTCCCTTGGCCCGGCTCTGGGCTTCTGCCTACGCTCCGCTGCTAGACTCTGTCCTCTCTCTGACCTGGCTCTGTTTCTGCCTGTATTCCTTGCCTTGTTCCCTGCCTTGTCCTTGCATTGAACCCCGGCGTGGGTTCCCCTTGGCCGTCTCCTGTGCCGTGGTAAGTGCCACGTGTTTGTGTACAGCCGTGTGTACTGGCCAGTGTGGCGTGCCCCCTGCGTGGCTCCTAGCACGCAGCCCTTCCTTGTGCCCTGCCTTGAACCCTGGCGTGGCTCCTAGCACGCACCCTGCCTTGAACCCTAGCGTGGCTACTAGCAAGCACCCTGCCCTGAACCTGGCGTGGCTCCTAGCACGAAGGTTCCTTTGCCCCCTCCTGTGCCTTAGTCGTGCCTCGTGCTGGCGTTACAGCCGTCTGCATTGGCCAGTGAGGTGTGCGTCCCTGCGTAGCTCCTAGCACGCAGCCCTGCTCTGAACCCTGGCGTGTCTCTACACGCACCCTGTCTTGTGCCTTGGCGTGTCTCTACACGCACTCTGTCTTGTACCTTGGCGTGTCTCTACACGCACTCTGTCTTGTACCTTGTGCCTTGGCGTGTCTCTACACGCACTCTGTCTTATCCTATGCTTTGGCGTGGCTCTACACACGCACCCTGTCTCGTTTCTGAACCCTGGCGTGTCCCCTACACACGCACCTCGCTTTGAACCCTGGCGTGTCCCCTACACACGCACCTAGCCTTGAACCCTGGCGTGTCCCCTACACACGCACCTAGCCTTGAACCCTGGCGTGTCCCCTACACCCGCACCTAGCCTTGGACCTTGGCGTGTTCCCTAAACACGCACCCTGCTTGGATATCTGTCGTGCCTCCTTGCCTGAACCCTGGTTTGCCTGCCGGATGCCCGGAACCTGCCGACCGTTGCCAGAGGTCCGGAACCAGATGACTGCGGCCTGATGTCCGGTGCTGACGTCCGCAGCCTGATCCCTGGACCCTGTCGGTTTGCCAGCAGTCCGGAGTCCGATGCCATTACCTGTGCCTAGGCGTGCCATCTGGCACGTACCATGTTATGGACCTTGGCGTGCCCACGCGCGCACCTTGCACGTTTTGCTTGTTTTCTCTGTATGTGATCTTGTGTTATTCTAATGAAGATACCTTGCACCTACGTCTAGTCTCGTCTTGCTTCCTGCTCGTCCTTGTCGTCAGACACTCGTCTAGTGTCCCCTGAGCCGGCCGTCTGGTCCCAGCAGTCGTGGTGGCTCACCCCCTTGGTCTTGCCCCTGACACTCCCTGTATAGGGGGTGGATTCTCACAAGGTCAGCTCGCCCTCGGTGGGTGGGTGCCACGACCCAGAGGGTCCACTCAAAAAATGGGCTCAGCAGGAGCTGAGTCCGTCACAGTTAATCAGGCCATGGACTCCGCTGGTACCTCGGCTACCCGTCTGATGACCCGTCTGTTATAGAATCTGATCTGCTCTGTCTCTTGGACTCTCCTGGATATGGCGGTACCCCGGCCACTCTTCTGATGTAAATCAGACCTGGCCCTTGACCTCTGGACTCATTTGGAAATGATGGCAGCCAGAGTAAGAAGACTTGCTTGTCTAACCGCAGTCCTCCCCACTGGATCTTCGTGTCTCGTTAGCGGCTCCTGTGTCTTGACCGGTGCAGGTGTCCGTTTCAGATGTCGGATCAACATTGTTGGAGTGGTTTGTACTAAACTCTGGTTTCTGCCAAAGAAAATTTTTTTTTTTTTTTCTTCTTTCCAGCCCCGGTGAGAGGGGGCTTAAAGAGGGGGGGTACTGTCACGTCCGCCATGTCTGTTTGTCTCAAGAACTCCTGGAGCGATGTGCATGCGCATGTTTTGTCTGCTGTCCTGCATTTTCGCTAGAGCTGTGTGCAGACTCACCTCATGTCTGAGCTGCAGGATCCCTGCGTTTCTGCTCTGCCTTCTGTGATCTTCTCGTCATGTCTGGAGTCCTTGATCATGTGATGTTTCTTAAGATCCTGCACTGTCTGGTTCTGCAATCATCTCGTCATGTCTAGAATCCCGGATCATGTGTTCTTCCTAGGATCCTGCACTGGTTGGTTCGGTGATCATCTCGTCATGTCTGAAACCCTGATCATGTGACGTTTCCTAAGATCCTGCACTGTCTGGTTCTGCTATCATCTCGTCATGTCTAGAATCCCGGAAGTTCTCCCCTGGTCCTGACCTGGAGGAGGAGGTGCTATGCCCTATATCAGGCCGCCTCTTCCTATGCTCAGGGCCTGATTATTGTGTTGCTTCCCTGCAAGGCTCTGGGTCTGTGGGGTTGCTCCCTCTATTCTGTGCCCTTGCACTTTGCTCTGTAGTGCGTCTCTGCGCACGCTCCGTGCTCGGATTCCGCCTCTTGTCTTGTGCCATGTCTTGTGTTGTCTCTCGTGCCATGTTTGTCTTTGCCTTGCCTTGTAGTCCTTCTGCTGTTCTTTGTCTTAGTCTGTTTTGCTATGTCTCGCCTTAGCTTTGCTTTGACTTGTAGTCCTCCCTGTGTTCTCTGCCTCGCCTGTTTTGCCATGTCTTGCTTTTGCTATGCTTTGACTTGTAGTCCTCCCTGTGTTCTCTGCCTTGCTATTCCTTGCTTTGTGTTCCTCCCTATGGTCTCAGTCTTTGCTTGCTCTGCCTCGCTCTCTCCTATGGTGCTCTGTAGTGCTCCCTGGCACACGCACCATTTCTCCTCTCCTTAGTGCTCGTTTCTTTGTCTAGTCCCAAGGTCTTCCCTTGGCCCGGCTCTGGGCTTCTGCCTACGCTGCTAGACTCTGTCCTCTCTCTGACCTGGCTCTGTTTCTGCCTGTATTCCTTGCCTTGTTCCCTGCCTTGTCCTTGCATTGAACCCCGGCGTGGGTTCCCCTTGGCCGTCTCCTGTGCCGTGGTAAGTGCCACGTGTTTGTGTACAGCCGTGTGTACTGGCCAGTGTGGCGTGCCCCCTGCGTGGCTCCTAGCACGCAGCCCTTCCTTGTGCCCTGGCGTGGCTCCTAGCACGCACCCTGCCTTGAACCCTGGCGTGGCTCCTAGCACGCACCCTGCCTTGAACCCTGGCGTGGCTACTAGCACGCACCCTGCCCTGAACCTGGCGTGGCTCCTAGCACGAAGGTTCCTTTGCCCCCTCCTGTGCCTTAGTCGTGCCTCGTGCTGGCGTTACAGCCGTGTGCATTGGCCAGTGAGGTGTGCGTCCCTGCGTAGCTCCTAGCACGCAGCCCTGCTCTGAACCCTGGCGTGTCTCTACACGCACTCTGTCTTGTGCCTTGGCGTGTCTCTACACGCACTCTGTCTTGTGCCTTGGCGTGTGTCTACACGCACTCTGTCTTATCCTATGCTTTGGCGTGGCTCTACACACGCACCCTGTCTCGTTTGTGAACCCTGGCGTGTCCCCTACACACGCACCTCGCTTTGAACCCTGGCGTGTCCCCTACACACGCACCTAGCCTTGAACCCTGGCGTGTCCCCTACACACGCACCTAGCCTTGGACCTTGGCGTGTTCCCTAAACACGCACCCTGCTTGGATATCTGTCGTGCCTCCTTGCCTGAACCCTGGTTTGCCTGCCGGATGCCCGGAACCTGCCGACCGTTGCCAGAGGTCCGGAACCAGATGACTGCGGCCTGATGTCCGGAGCTGACGTCCGCAGCCTGATCCCTGGACCCTGTTGGTTTGCCAGCAGTCCGGAGTCCGATGCCATCATGCCATTACCTGTGCCTAGGCGTGCCATCTGGCACGTACCATGTTATGGACCTTGGCGTGCCCACGCGCGCACCTTGCACGTTTTGCTTGTTTTCTCTGTATGTGATCTTGTGTTATTCTAATGAAGATACCTTGCACCTACGTCTAATCTCGTCTTGCTTCCTGCTCGTCCTTGTCGTCAGACACTCGTCTAGTGTCCCCTGAGCCGGCCGTCTGGTCCCAGCAGTCGTGGTGGCTCACCCCCTTGGTCTTGCCCCTGACACTCCCTGTATAGGGGGTGGATTCTCACAAGGTCAGCTCGCCCTCGGTGGGTGGGTGCCACGACCCAGAGGGTCCACTCAAAAAATGGGCTCAGCAGGAGCTGAGTCCGTCACAGCATATCAACCAGTTAACCAGTAGGCCGATAGACCTCTGTAGCGATGCAAGTCGATAACCTGCGGGGAGCGAATATCAGAAGTGCGCACACAGCAACCATGCTTTCTGCAGCAGCACATCCAGGCCGGGATAGTGATGGAGAAATTGCTGTTCAACAAGGTTATTATTATTATTATAGCACCATTTATTCTTTGATGCTTTACATGTAAGGAGAGGTACTGTATATATAATAAAAAACAAGTATAGTAATCTTAAACAATACATGTCATGATTGGTACAGAAGGAGAGAGGACCCTGCCTGCGATGGGATGGGTGCGGATGCAGTAGGCGAGGGTAGAGCTGGACATGCAGTGGTTTGGTGGATCAGTGGTCACTGCAGGTTATAGGCTTGTCGGAAGAGGTAGGTCTTCAGGCTCTTTTTGAAGGTTGAGGATGTGAGCCATGCAAGGCATAGGTGTGAGGTTGTCACAGCATAGTGCCGTCCCAGGTTTGCACCGTTATCGGACACTGCCTTCCCAGGCTCCAGGTTCAGTGGAGAAAGCCATTTCTCAAACTCAGCCTGGAGAGCTGTCCACAACTCAACAAGTTGTGTGACTGCGATCTCCAAGGCATATCAATTTTGACAGTGCCTGATTGTGGTGAGCCCTGGTTGCGCAGTACGAGGTGGAGGGATTCTCTGCACTGTTGGAATGGATGTCTCATTAAAGGAGAAATTGAGGGTGTAGGTGGAGGCCCTAGAGGAAGTGAAGGAGTCAAAAGCAGTGGAGGAAGTGTTAGATACAGAGGTTTGTCTCACGCTATAGAGTCCAAGTCCTCTTCCTCTCTGAAGAGGCAATTTGCATATTATTCTCCCAGAGGAGCATTGCACAGCGAATAAGCCTCCTTACCTTAACAAGCCAGAGCTGGCATGTCACTCTCCACAAGGAGAAACCTAACCCCTTAGACCTCAGTCCAGAGCCTCTCACCTAGAAAAATCAGTTCTCATACTTTGCACTGACGAGAGCCAATAGCCCGAAACACCGTGTCTGCAAAAAGAGATTCTGATTTGGCTTTTATCCCAAGTCGTATTACAAGACTCGTTAAAGGGTTTATTGTGACTTGTATGATCGCTGTTACCAACAAGTGGCGCTATAGACTTCAAGTCCTCTTCCTCTCTGAAGAGAGCAATTTGCATGGAGTTTTCTGTTAACCCTTGTTTGTCGGGTTGGTGTACTGCGGTGCACAATAGCACCCCCCTTCCCTGGGTGGGTAAAGAGAACAGACAGGGGGCTAACTCAGGAGACAGGTCAAGGGTCAAGGCCCCGGCATCTTCACCTTCGAAAGTATCCCAGGGAATAGAGCAAGCTAGGGCACCTCTAGAGTTGGGGACAAGGAAGGAGCCCCTGATCACCCCACAGCTGTGTCATGACACTCCCTCAGACATTAGCACAGATTCCCCCTCACCCACAGACATTACCACAGATTACCTCCACAGACCGACCCCACAGACGTCACCACACCTCCTCCCCCCACAAACACGTAGCCATCCCCCATATCCATATACCCACCTGACATTGACAGCTTTCCCTTACAGGGAACACGATCGTCCACAAAACCCCCGATAGACGGTCTGCGAAGCACAAAACCATAAACGTAAAGATCCCAGATACAAGACACATAATACTGGATACACTGGAGGCGCAGCCTCCATCTTTACTACTGAGGAGCGGTGGTCACACAGATCTCACCGGCCTCTCACTATGTACAGTCTTGGCCGAAAGTGTTGACGACCTTGAAATTGTTCTAGAAAATGAAGTATTTCTCCTAGAAAATCATTGCAATTCCACCTGTTTTGTTATATACAGGTTTATTTCCTTTGTGTGTTTTGGAACAACAACAAAAAAAACAAAGGAAAAAAAGGCAAACTGGGATATAATTTCACACAAAACCCCAAAAATGAGTTGGATAAAAGTGTTGGCACCCTCAGGTTAATATTTGTTTGCATCCTTTAAAATAAATAACTGCAACCAATCGCTTCCTCTAATCCTCCACCAGCTTCTTGCACCTCTCAGGCTATGTGCACACGCTGCGGTTTTTGCTGCGGATGCGCTGCGGTTCTGCAGACAGTAGCATGTTATGGGATTTACAATCTGCGGTGCACACGCTGCGGATTTTTAACTGCGGAAAAGCTGCGGTTTTGAATCCGCAGAAAGAAAAGACATGTCACTTCTTTTCTGCGGATTCCGCTGCGGTTTACCATCTCCTCCATTGTAGAGGTGATAAACCGCAGATACCAATCTGCAGCGCATGCACATAGCCTCAGGCTACTTTCACACTTGCGTTTTTTTGCGCTGCATTTTTGTGCATAAATGCTCATGCGTTTCTTCCCTATACTTAACATGGGTGCGGCATTGTCATGCGTTTGTACGCGTTTGTATGCGCATGCATTTTTTTGTAGTGTGCGCCCGGGCGCACAAAATGCATCCTGTTGCATTTTTTGTGCGTCCGACCTGTCTCAAAAAAACGCATGCGCCGGAATTCACCCAAGAACACATTAAAGTCTATGGGAGCGCTGACGTGCGCATAGTCATGCGCACGTCAGCGCAAAAAAAAACGCATGTCTCATCTGTCCACCAGATGCTTTCCCAGAAGAACGTTGGCTTACTCACGTACATTTTGGCAAACTGCAGTCTATCTTCTTCATGTCTCTGTGATAGCAGTGGGGTCCTCCTGGGTCTCCTGCCAAAGCTTTGTAAGAGTGGGTACACTGTGCTGCTGTGTTCCTAGCCCTAAAGACACCAATCACATCAACATTATGTAATGTGAATAGTGTCCAGTGTTTATATGCATCTAGTGTGTAATAATATACTGCTCAAAAAAATAAAGGGAACACTTAAACAACAAAATGTAACTCCAAGTCAGTCACACTTCTGTGAAATCAACACTGATTGTGATTCAATTTCTCCCGCTGTTGTGCAAATGGAATAAACAACAGGTAGAGATGATAGGACGGTCACTAACATCCATGTGTCTGCTCAGAGTGCCTAGGGTTCCCTTTATTTTTTGAGCAGTGTATAAGTACTGATAATATAATACCACCCTTAAGGCTGAGTTCACACGTTGCATTTTTTTCGCGTTTCCGCGGCGGTTTTAACCGCGCGATTTTGCCGCGAAAAATAAGCATCCCATGCATTCCTATGGGATTCCGCAATGCTGTGCTAATGCTGCGGTTTTTACTGCGGCAGAATCGCTTCGTGGTAAACACCGCAGCATGCTCATTAATTTGCGGAATCGCGGCGATCCCACACCCATAGGAATGCATTGCTCCGCTTACTTCCCGCATGTGGCTGTGCACACCATGCGAAAAGTAAGCAGAACAATTGCGGATGATACCCACGGTCCGGAGGAGAGGAGACTGTCCTCCGGGCTTTGGGTACCATATCCCTGTAAAAAATAGAATTTAAAATAAAAAATATTGTTATTCTTACCTTCCGGCGTCCCGCGCAGCCTTCCCGCCTCTCTCCACGCTCCCGGTCCCAGTAAGCCTTTGCGGAAATGCCCGCGATGGCGTCCGTTCTCACGACGTCATCGCGAATCACCGCAAGACGTCGCGATCCCACGAGAACAGACGTCATCGCGGGCATTTTCGCAAAGGATTACTGGGAACGGCTGCGCGGGACGTCGGAGGGTGAGAATAACACCATTTTTTATTTTTTTTTACATTTTATCTTTTACTACTGATGCTGCATAGGCGGCCTCAGTAGTAAAAAGATGGTCACACTTGTCAAACACTATGTTTGACGAGTGTGACCAACCTGTCAATCAGTTCTCCAGACGATGCTACAGATCGCTTAGAAAACGCTAGCATTCTGCAAGCTAATTACGCTTGCAAAATGCTAGTTTTTTCCACGGGAAAATCGCGGGAATTTAAAATGCGATTTTCCCGCGGAATGGAATTCTGGAATTCTCGCGGTAATTTCCGCGAGAGTTCCGGTACGTGTGAACTTAGCCTAAGGACGCCTCAACTCACTAGGATTCACCCCGCTGTCACCCGATCCCCAGGTATACGAAAAACGCAGCCCAATGATGACGGAAATAACGTAGGCTCCGGAGGTGCAACAAATCTCCAGAGCGACGACCTGTGGAATAGGTTATGTACAGTATGTGCATTAATGGGGGTAACTTCAACTGGAAGGTCCTAGTGCTGAGGATGGGCGACACCCTATACAGCCCGATCTCCATAGAACTCCAGGTCCCAGATGCATACTTCTAATTGATGTCTTTAGCGGACACCAACATGAACGCATTCACACACAGGTCCAGACCTGAATGTTTATTTCCACGCGTACATTTGCCAACAGATGGTAATTTCTTTGAGGAACAGACAACAGAAAGGTCCCCCATCGTGTCCCCAAACAAATACTCTCAGGATATTCAGGGGGAACCACCTTCCACCGATCCCTCCTCCAGAGAGGACACAGAGACTCAGAGTTTACCCTGAGATGAGGGTAGAGTCTTGCCCCCTATTCCCTGATAGCACCTTAGCTGCATCCTCCAGAGAAGAAGTGGTAGATATGAGACAGATGGCAGAGAACATAGCTCCCAGGCAACAGTCTTTACAAGACTTGCCACAACTAATTACTTCCCTAGACCGACAATCTATGACCGGATTGCGTCTCTTTAGCCAGGGAAGGTCTAAAACGATTGGAGTTGGCATACTATCCAAGATGTATCACGACAGGGACTATTCATGAAGAGTTCCTATGCGCAAGTTAATATTGCCTACGACTTGGGTCAAACTCCTCTGGCTGACAGGAACAGAGCCAATTGCATGAATGGAAAAGGGATTCACTAACATCCTAACAATCAGACCACGAGTCTGAACAAAGCGAGAATCCACCAGTGTCACCCCAGCTTCACTACCCACAAGAATCGGTACAGTCTCAGTCTCTCCACCAACCACCACTTCATCTGAAACGGAAAACTGAGACCTGAAGGTGGAGAAAATGTACACACCCTGGTCACCTCCCTCCACACGTCCAGGCGAACGCAGCTTTTGTGATGAAGTGTATACTTTGGTCCGAGCCGGGCACACATTGATATAATGATCAGTCAGACCACAGAAAAAACATGCCCTCACCCCACGGTGAACCACAGGCAACCTAGTTTGAGAGGAGACTCCTCCCACCTGCATGGGTTCATCCATCTGCACCAGTGTGTCCTCCTCCCTAGAAAGAGCAACAGGGGGTAAATTCGGTGTATGTCTCTCCATAAGGCGTCTATCCACCCAGATAGCAAGGGCCATGGCAGCCTCCCAACGACCCAGGAGTATGATACTGCACCAGAGTATCCTGAAGCCTAGCTGACAAACCCTGACTCCTAAAGGCAGGGTCATTCCACTGAGTGTCAGTGGCCCATCTCTGAAACTCTGAGCAGTATTCTTTAGCCGGCCAGGCCACCGAGCAGTCCTCCTCAGCCAGCCGGGCCCTCTGCTTGATCTTATGGATTGGAGACTCAGCCAGGGAGACGCCATCAGGATCCCCATACTCCAGCGTCAATGCCGCAAAAAAATCCTCCATCGACCGCAAAGATGGTGAATGGTTGGCAGGGAGAAGTCCCAGGAATGGGGAACACCCTTGAGAAAGGAGACTATAATCCCCACATGCCTTTCCTCACTCCCTGAGGAATAAGGGTGAAGCCTGAAATATAATATACAGGCTTCTTTGAAAACCATACATTTATCTCTCCCTCCAGAGAACCTGTCAGGGAGAGATATTTTGGGTTTCGGTTGAGCCTGGACATGAGCCAAGAACAAGAATTCAGACATCTGCTGAGGTTGCTGCACCACCTGAGACCGCAGCTCCGTTACCTCATCCATGAGGGTCTGGATCAGGTGAGCAAAAGCCTCCGCTTGAGCCATAGCTTCACCGGAAGAATGGTATGGTTGGTAATAATGTCACACTCGGGATGAGTAAGTCCGGCGGACGGCACAACACACAAACAATGGGGTGAAAAAAGGGAGAGGAAAGCCCTAACAGTAGGGAGCGAGGGATGGGCTACCTCTTGACTACAACCTGTGCGTATCTCTAACCTCCCCTAAGTTCCCTAAACGGGTCCTTCCCCCTGTCGCCATCACGTGCCTTGCCCCTAGCTGTCACCTCACTATACCCTGGCTAGTGCACTGGCCGGCAAGGACGCTAGCTTCACCACTGCAGATGGTATCCACACAGGGGAAGTGACAAACACAAGATAGACAAGGAAAGGGAAAACGATACTTAGCTCCAGCCTCTGCTGCCAAGCTACAAACCACAAAGGCTACGGAACCAGGAACCCAAGCTCCACAGAAGCAGCAGATACACAGCTAGCACCAGAGAGCAAAAAACTCCTAGGCTGATCCTCATAGAAAAACTATTACCGACAGTCAGCTGATGCGTCATGTGACTATTTAAAGGATGATGGGAGTGATCACCACCCACATCAGCTGACCAGCAACAAAGTAGCTGCCAGCAAGGACACTGACATTAACCCTTGTAAGCCAAAAAAAAAAAAAAGCAACATTTATATTACAGCAGAACCAGAGCTGCCACAAATACAAAAATGAATTGTGACACCTCGCACTTCACTACCATGGTGGCGGATGTATACACTGTCTCTACTTGCGACTCGAGCCATGTCAGAATACATCTAAGAGAACCTAGCCAAGGGATTCATCTGTAAATCCTCTTCTCCTGCCAAAACCGGCTTATTCTTTGTGACTAAGAAGGATGGTTCTCTACTCCCCTTTATAGTGGTTTTGTTAAAGGTGCTGTCCACTACTAGGACAACCCCTGCTTAAACTAAATGTTCTGCCCCGATTAAAATAATAAAGCCTATACTCACCTCCTATGCCGGCTCCGTTACAGCGGTGTCAGCACTTTCGCTCTCGGGGACGTGATGAGGTAGAATGACACGATTGTCTCCGCATCACTGTCTCCGCATCACTGTCTCCGCATTTGGACAAAGTGAACATGAACAGGCAGTCCGGGCTGCAGCGGATTCCTGGATTCCTCTTCATGTTCAGTTCATATGAAGGGACAGACAGTGACGCCAGCAATGATTTGTCGCCGGCGTCACGTGTCACAACACCGCATCACAGCCCTGGGGAGAGCGAGTGTCGACACCGCGAGAACAGTGTTGGCAGGAGAGGTGCGTATAGGCTATAATATTTTATCGGGGCCAAACATTTAGTTTGATAAGGAGTTGCCGTAGTAGTCGACAACCCCTTTTAAGACCTTGATAGTCTATAAAGAACAAGTACCTTCTGCCTCTGATTTCTCAGCTGACACAATCCGTGGAACAAAGATCTTCTCTAAATTAGATCTCCTAGGGACTTACAACTTGATTTTAATTTGTAAGGGCAACAAATGGAAAATGGACTTTAATACTCGTGACAGCCACTACGCGTATCTGGTCATACCCTTTGGGCTGTGTAATGCACCAGCCATGTTTCAGGAATTTGTTACTGACACCTTTCAGGATCTCCTCTATGTTTCTGTGGTTGTGTATTTGGACGATAATCCCCCCCTGACCTTTCTTCCCACAGGCAGTACATTCATCAAGTACTCCAGGAGAACAATTTGTCAAATTGTCCAAATGTATCTACCAAAAAACCTACAGGCAATTTATCCCGCACGTCTTGTCACTTATGACACCTATCTCCGCCTTAACCAAGAAGGGGGTCAATACCAGAGACTCGCCTGTGTCGGCCTCCCAGCATTTGAACCCCGATCACAACAAGCAGTTTGTCCTGTCGTGCCAGAGCAGTGCTTCTGCAAAAAACTTCTTTGGGAAGTCTGTCTCTTGCATCTTTTTTCTCCAAACAGTTTCGCGGGCTGAGCGAAATTATTCTATTGGGGCTAGTGAACTTCTGGCTATCAATTTGGCGCTTGAGGAGTGGAGACATCAATTGGAGGGTGCCAGCTCAGACCTTACCGCAGTCTACGCTGAGCTGAATCCCCATCAAGCCAGGTGGGTAATCTTCTTTGCTCGTTTTAATTTAGACTAGAACTTCCAAACTGCGGAGACAAAACGTTAAGGCAGATGCCTTGTCTTGATCACATGATGTGACCGATTCTACAGTGGAGCTTCAGCACATCATTGACCTGGTCAATATTATTGAGGCAGCCCCTATCCTTTTAAAGGACCTTCCACCAGGCAAGAACTTTGTCCCCTCTGCTAGCAGGAAGATAATTCTGTCCTGGGACATGAGTCGAAGTTTGCTGGTCATATGGGCATATGCAAGTCCACCAAACTGATTTCTCACAGCTATTGGTGGTCAAGGATGTCTGGGACTTCATAACCTTGTTCACAATGCGCCAGAACAAGTCTTCCAGAGGTAAGACTGCTGCTTCTGCTCCCTGGCAACATATTGAAGCATGGAGGAGGAGGTGTGATGGTGTGCGGGTGCCTTGCTGGTGACACTGTTGGGGATTTATTCAAAACTGAAGGCATACTGAACCAGCATGGCTACCACAGCATCTTGCAGGGGCATGCCATTCCTTCCGGTTTGCGTTTAGTTGGACCATCATTTATTTTTCAACAGGACAATGACCCCAAACACACCTCCAGGCTGCGTAAGGGCTATGTGACCAAGAAGGAGAGTGATGGGGTGCTACGCCAGATGACCTGGCCTCCACAGTCACCAGACCTGAACCCAATTGAGATGGTTTGGGGTGAGCTGGACCGCAGAGTGAGGGCAAAAGGGCCAACAAGTGCTAAGCATCTCTGGAAACTCCTTCAAGACTGTTGGAAGACCATTTCAGGTGACTACCTCTTGAAGCTCATCAAAAGAATGCCAAGAGTGTGCAAAGCAGTATTAAAGCAAAAGGTGGCTACTTTGAAGAACCTAGAATATAAGACATATTTTCAGTTGTTTCACACTTTTTTGTTAATTATACAATTCCACATGTGTTAATTCATAGTTTTGATGCCTTCAGAGTGAATCTACAATTTTCATAGTCAAGAAATAAAAGAAAACTCTTTGAATGAGAAGGTGTGTCCAAACTTTTGGTCTGTACTGTAAGTTTGGGTGTGAGGGGCTGGGGTCCTGGAGCATCAGTCACATTGGTCAAAGAATATCTAGTACAGGACTAATGTACTGTTCCCACCAGCCGTATGTTAGTCAACGTAGCCGGAGAGAATCTCTGAACATTCGGAGGGCCCGACTACATTTAGACTGGGGTCACAGTCATGGAATGGTGGATATAGTGCGGCACCTACCAGTAGATGTGTTGCTGAGAAACAACCTAGGAGCAGGGTTGGTGTGCCACTGGGCCAATGTTGTAACCCAAATTGGTTCACACTGTGTCAGCCGACAGGGAACAGAGCAGTCTCAACATGCCGACAACTCTCCTGCCAGTGGTGAGTAATGCACAAAGTGTAATGACTGTTACCATGAAGGAGCATGACCTGTGGGAGGTAGATGACATCAGGGAGGAGGCCCAAAGACTTTGGGACACTGGGTCTACCATCACACTAGTCAGAACAGATATTGTCCTCCAGAACACCATATAACAGGCCACCAACTCAACACCTCCCTAACTGAGGGTCAGCGCTCTGGGGATGGGAGCACATATCTGGGAAATATACGGGCCGATGTATGGGAGATGGAGTTGGAGTGGTTCCATCAGTACGGGCAGATCCGTACAGCTGAGCTGCAGAATCGGGGGGGGAAGCAACACCGTTTGCCTAAATAAGCTTCCAAAAGCCCCAGGATGTATAGGACGCCATGTTTGGATGCAATGGAAACAAATTTGGTTCTCTTTGGGTATGTATGGAGTTTCCCAGGTCAAACTGGTGATTATGGGGTGGATATTGCAGACCCCACGGGAGGAACAGACCACCATCCCGGCGAACTGAATACAAAGTCCTCGTCTTAGGGCTGCCCCCATCGGGGAGCTGGCAGGATCTGATTGATCATATGAGAGAAGCTGGAGATGTCTACTATGCCGATGTACACCAGGGCGGAATGGGGACTGTGGAATTTATTCACAAGGACGACATGGAATACGCCACGAGGAAACTGGATGATTCAAAGTTTCGGTCTCATGAAAATGAAACCTCTTACATCTGTGTCCATGCTGAAAAAGTGGGGGAGGAATGCGAGGAGCCGGCCATGGACAAAAGACTATTGGACCGATGGACATAGAGCGGAGTCCATGGCTCTAAGGGTTGCAAACTTTTTCTGGCCAATTGTTGGGGTTTTGCGTTAAAACTATATCCAATTTGCCTTTTTTTTCTGTTTTTTTTTTTGTGTTGTTCCAATACAAATTAAGGAAATAAACATGTGTATAACAAAACATGGAAAATTGCAATAATTTACTGGGAGAAATACTTCAATTTCAAGGGTGCCAACACTTGAAGCCATGACTGTACCTTACTGCAGGCACGACATCCATACATAACACTGAGGAGCGGAAGTCACCCGTACGAGTCCTTCCTTACCTGCGCGCGCTGTGCTGTAGGACCTGCTCCTCCTTGCGATGCTGCAGCTCAGATAGGTAGGTCATGATGCGGCTGTTACAGACCAGCAGACTCTTGGCTGCCTCCAGGGCTTGCTCTTTCTGAGTACAGGCTCCCAGAAGCTTCACCGCTCCCTCGCGGATCCGGACCTCATGGTCGATGCGTTTCTGGATGTCTGTGTCCTGTAAGAAAGCACAGTGGGTGTCAGAGAAGTGTACATGCTGCCAACTACCCGTGCCCTGGCCACACGCTCGCCCACCCCCCGGCCACAGACTAGCGCCCCCCAGCCACACATTCACCCCTGCCTCAGATGGCATCCCCCAGACACACATCCTCAGGTAGCAGACCATACCCCACTACCAATGACTATCAGCCCCATGGCCACACACCCGCCTCTCCTGGCCATACACTCGTCTCTCCTGGCCACACACCCGCCTCCCCTGGCCACACACCCGTCTCCCCTGGCCACACACCCGCCTCTCCTGGCCACACACCCGCCACTCACCCGCCTCTCCTGGCCACACACCCGCCACTCACCCGCCTCTCCTGGCCACATACCCGCCTCCCCTGGCCACATACCCGCCTCCCCTGGCCACACACCCGCCTCCCCTGGCCACACACCCGCCTCTCCTGGCCACTCACCCGCCTTTCCTGGCCACACACCCGCCTCCCTTGGCCACACACCCGCCTCCCCTGGCCACACACCCGCCTTTCCTGGCCACACACCCGCCTCTACTGGCCACTCACCTGCCTCTCCTGGCCACACACCCGCTGCTCACCCGCCTCTCCTGGCCACACACCCGCCTTTCCTGGCCACACAATATAATATGGAAAATTCTGAAGGGTTCACAAACATTCAAGCGTCACTGTATGCACTTCCACACAATATACGTATACATACAGTCCACCATGTTTCTGATGCCAGTTCATACATAAAAAAGCTGGAACTAATGGCTGTTTGTTGTTTTTGTATCACAGACATACTGCCCCCCATACAGCAGATCGGCACAGTCCACCCTATCATAATGGGTCGTTCAGAGTCAGTGAAGACTAAACCAAAGAGCAGATTAACTGACAGCAATGACAGTCATTGTACTCTGATGTCTGCTGCACATTAGTGATGAGGGCATACATACACCCTCCACCACCAAATGCACAGCTTCTAACAGATGGAGTCACCACGAGGTTCTGGTCTTCAGATGGGATAAAAAAAGATTTTATCATATAAGATCACCAATATCCAGGAATCACACTACAAGTAGAGGCCATACTGCTAGAAAGCTTTCTTACCACCTCTTCTAGGCTTAACATTTAAAGAGATGTGTAATGTCCCTTTATCTTCAACCACACCAAGATGTCTCCTGTACCTGCATCATCAGTCACAACCTCATCTCACAACCTTCTCCAAGACTTTTCCTGTACTACTCCTCCATCAGTCACAACCTCATCTCACCCTCATGTCCAATACTTCTCCTGTACCACTCCTCAATGAGTCACAACCTCATCTCACCATCTGGTCAAAAACTCCTGCACTACTCCTCCATCAGTCACAACTTCATCTCACCACCTTCTCCAAGACTTATCTGGTACTACATCTCCATCAACCACAACCTCATCTCACCATCTACTTCAAGAATTCTCCTGCATTACTCCTCCGTTATAAATCACAAACATCACTTTGCCTTCTGCAAGACTTCTCCTCCATCATCAGTCATTACTTTATCATCTTGTCCAACACTTCTGTACTACTACTCCATCAGTCACAATCTCATCTCACCATCTTCTCCAAGGCTTCTTAAGTCGTTCTCCTCCATCATTCACAACCTCACCTCACCACATTCTTGAAGACTTCTATACTGCAGCTCCTTCAGTCACAACCTTATTTCATCACAGTCTCAAAATATTTCTGTACTAGTCGTCTATTGGTCACAACCTCATCTGTCCACCTTCTTCAAGACTTGTTCTGTACTACACCTCCAACAGTCACAGCATCATCTCCACAGCTTCTCCAAGACATCTTCTATACTTCTCCATTAATAACAATCTCATTTCAACACCTTGTTAAATACTTCTGTACTACTACTCCAGTCACAACCTCATCTCCCCACCTTCTAGAAGACTATTGTCAGGGATTTATTTGTCTATCCCACTCTCAGTCCCGGTCCGGAACTTGCAGCTCTCTGACGCGTCCCTTACCCTCAGGTCTGTCAAGGAACTACATATAGAATAAGTAGTCGCCAGAAAGGCTGCCTTGCCATGTACTCGCTATTGGACACTCTGCAGTGAGGGTGGTATGTATATTCCCAGTCTCAGGACGCTCCGTCACTGCCAGAGTCTCCTAAATCCCCGAGAACACTGTGCTGCCACAAGCTGCTCTTTTGACATTAAAACCAACATTGGGTCAGGAGCCCATCCACAAGATAGCGTAGTTTAGCACGGAGGACGTGGCGGTTCATAGAGCAAGGAAAACGAAACTAGTAAATTTTATAGATTTACTCCAGAAATTATAGGCAGTAATTACAATAATACAGAAGATATTACAAAAGGAGACAAAATACGATACATACAACAGTTACAAAACAAGAGGGACTAAAATAAGAACTTACACATATCAGTCACTGGTACGACGTGTTGATGAGGGAAGGGGAGTTCCCAAGGACAAAGATTTAGTCCACAGCATAGATTGTAGATAGCTGTCTTCCCCAGGACTGAACACACTCCTGACTGAGCATCTGAGCTTTATACCTTTGCCCAAAACAAAGGGACTCCCCCCTTTCTGACCTCACTTAGTGGGCTGGGTACGCTCTTTTTGGAAAGTTATTAAAAACATCTAGTTGCCAAATCTCTGGCTGGGGAGCTCGGAGAGTGACAACAGGGGTATCATATGTTCGGCTACGAATTTATCTTTCTTTAGATACCAAACATCATATGTCTGTATGTCTGGGAGGCTTATACCCTTTTCTCGGTTTCTGGTGGACGCAGAAGTCGCAAAACGATGCTGCGTGTAGCTTTAATCATGCCGATCCCGAAAATATAGGTTTCCTGTCTCTAGGCTTATTGTGTGTTATTAAATTCGATCTGAAATAAAGAAACCTGTGCCTGGAAAACTTCCTGCCAGTTACTTCCTGCTTAAGCCCGGAGACCATGATCTCTCATTACACAAAGCTCGTTTACCTGAAGGGAGGGTCGAGGGGACATTCCACCAAGGATAAAGAGGGATGGGGCTGCGTGTGTGGGGGGGACGCAGCATGAGAAGCTCAGTGTTATACTGCAAAAACCTAATGGGGGTGAGGCAGCATGTCATTCACAAACCATGGAGATGTAGCAGGCAGCTCTGGACGGATGATTTGGTTATTTACGCAATAACTCATTTTCCTGACAACTATTCCTCCATCATCAGTCATAACCCTATCATCTTGTCCAGGATTTCTCCTGTACTGCTCCTCTATTAGTCAGAACTTCATCTTACCACGTTCTCCAAGAGTTCTCCAGTCACAACCTTATCTCACCAGCTTCTCCAAGACGTATTCTGTCTCTTCCATGAGTCACAACCTCATCTCACCACCTTTTACAATACTTATCTGGTACTACTCCTCCATCAATCACAACCTCATCTCGCCACCTTCTCCATGTCTTCTCCTGTACCATGAAGACTTCTTATGTGGTCTTTGCATGAATGTAAGAACCAGATAAGACTGCTACCTCGGAGCCTCTATACCAATGTCTTTCCATATACTGCATGTTGTGATTCCATTGCTTCCATCATTACACAAATAATAGTTACAATCACAAGTCAGGAGTGTCCAGGCTTATCACACCCATCGCAGAAATGTCCAGAATGTCCACTCTGCTTGTGGAAAGTTCTTGTATCAGGTTCCAAGCATTAGAGCATTTTCTTCCCCAAATGTTATCTTTTGTGGTCTTTGGGACATATTGTCCCTCCACAATCTGCCCTTCCCTCCATTAAAATTCATGAAAGGGTTAAGCTTGTGACGTTAGTAGTGTGGGGGCGCAACGGACCCCAATGTCCTTTTGAAAATGTCAGGACACGCGAGACACAGAAATCATTGTGTGATCAGCTTCTGAGATGGAGCTTGGCTGCCCGTGACATAATCCTACATATGTCTGCAGGGATGCTTCATGCCGACCTCACCATACAGTATCCACGCGTACAATGCTGAGCTGGGAGTGTTGGGGCCCTGTGGCCCAAAATCTACTTTCGAAACCTGTAAGGAATTTCTATATGAACTGGTGGTCATGTCCAGTACCTCTTTGGGGGCATGTGTCTAGAATCTCCATTGGTACTCCCTTCCAATGTCACCATGAGGGCTCATATCTGCCATGTGTCTTTGTACTTGAACTTAGTGCATCCTGTATCTGTGACACTACCGCTTTCTTGTACGGACACGTATTAACATGTCACGACAGTGTATTAACCAGCTGACAGCAAAGTCCGGTGCCAGACATCATGACAAGCTGATGGCAGGGTACAGCGCCATACATGACTAACTGATGGCGGTTTCCGGGTCAGACATAATCACCAGCTGTTGTCAGGATCCAGTACCGGACATCAACACCAGCTGATGGCGAGGTCCAGTGGTGGACATCCTCACCAGCTGATGGCGAGGTCGAACAGTAGGCATCCTCACCAGCTGATGGCGGTGTCCAGCACCTGACATCACCAGCTGATGATCGGGTCCAGCAGCGGACATCATCACCAGCTGATGGCAAGGTGCAGCAGCGGACATCATCATCAGCTGATGATGAGTTGCAGCGGCGGACATCATTACTAGCTGATGGCAAGGTCCAGTAACTGACATCACCAGCTGATGGCGAGGTGAAGCAGCGCACATCATCACCAGCTGATGGCGAGGTGCAGCAACGGACATCACCAGCAGTTGATGGCGAGGTCCAGTAGCTGACATCATCACCAGCTGATGGCGAAGTGAAGCAGCGGGTTCATCACCAGCAGATGGCGAGGTCCAGTAGCTGACATCATCACCAGCTGATGGTGAGGTGAAGCAGCGGACATCATCACCAGCTGATGGCGAGGTTCAGCTGCGGACATCACCACCAGCTGATGGCGAGGTCCAGCACTGACATCACCAGCTGATGATCGGGTCCAGCAGCGGACATCACCAGCTGATGGTGAGGTGCAGCAGCGGACATCATCAGCCGATGATGAGTTGCAGCAGCTGACATCATCACTAGCTGATGGCGAGGTCCAGTAGCTGACATCACCAGCTGATGGCGAGGTGAAGCAGCGGACATCATCACCAGCTGATGGCGAGGTGAAGCAGCACACATCATCACCAGCTGATGGCGAGGTGCAGCAACGGACATCACCAGCAGTTGATGGCGAGGTGCAGTAGCTGACATCATCACCAGCTGATGGCGAGGTGAAGCAGCGGACATCATCACCAGCTGATGGCGAGGTTCAGCTGTGGACATCACCACCGGCTGATGGCGAGGTCCAGCAGCTGACATCATCACCAGCAGATGGCGAGGTCCAGTAGCTGACATCATCACAAGCAGATAGTGAGGTGCAGCAGTGGACATCACCACCAGCTGATGGCGAGGTGCAGCTGCGGACATCATCACCAGCTGATGGCGAGGTGCAGCTGCAGACATCATCACCAGCTGATGGTGAGGTGGAGCAGCGGACATCATCACCAGCTGATGGCGAGGTGGAGCAGCGGACATCATCACCAGCTAATGGCGAGGTGCAGCAGCGGACATCACCACCAGCTGATAGCGAGGTGGAGCAGCGGACATCACCACCAGCTGATGGCAAGGTGCAGCAGCGGACATCATCACCAGATGATGGCGAGGTGGAGCAGCATCACCAGCTGAGTCCAGCCTGTGACATCAGAGGATGAACACTGTCAGAACCTAGCCCAGCTCTCATAGCTGACTCCGACCAGTGTAGGCAATGCTCCGGCTGATATCCTGCCCTGACAGAGTACAGTACATAGATCCATACTGCTGCTGTGTAGGATTCTCCATGCTGAGACACAGTAACGAGCCCTCAGCTGTGTGAGCAGGACTATGTCAGTAAGCCTCTCATACATAACGTATATTATATACAGCGCCCCGTTGGTGAGGGACCGTCACATGCAGTGGGTGTGATATATAGGTCAGGCGGTTACCTGCAGGCTGAGGGCGATCTGCCGGATGTACAGCATGTTCATGTCCTGCAGGATCCACAACTTCTCCTCCATCTCCGACCACAGATCCGGGGGCTCCCATGGGCGACCTTTGTCCTGCGCCATCACCGCACCCCGATTCCCTGCAAACTAGGATCTGTCACCCCAACACCGGGAGACCTGAGCCCAGAGTAGAGCCCTGCACCCCAGAGTTATAAGGGAGGCAGGTTGTTATACAGGGGACCGACGGGACACAGCGTAATACAGAGGGGCCCTGCACATGCATAAAACGTACACAGCGTATTATACCGCTATAATGAGTCCGGAGCGTTATACCGGGAGCAGGAGATTATAGTGTTATAATGAGTCCGGAGTGTTATACCATGAGCTGGAGATTATAGTGTTATAATGAGTCTGGAGCGTTATACCAGGAGCAAGAGATTATAGTGTTATAATGAGTCCGGTTTACAGTGTTATAATGAGTCCGGAGCGTTATACCAGGAGATCATAGTGTTATGAGTCCGGAGCGTTATACCAGGAGCAGGAGATTATAGTGTTATAATGAGTCCGGAGCGTTATACAGGGAGCAGGAGATTATAGTGTTATAATGAGTCCGGAGCGTTATACCGGGAGCAGGAGATTATAGTGTTATAATGAGTCCGGAGCGTTATACCGGGAGCAAGCGATTATAGTGTTATAATGAGTCCGGAGCGTTATACCGGGAGCAAGAGATTATAGTGTTATAATGAGTCCGGAGCGTTATACCGGGAGGAGATTATAGTGTTATAATGAGTCCGGAGCGTTATACCAGGAGCAGGAGATTATAGTGTTATAATGAGTCCGGAGCGTTACACCGGGAGCAGGAGATTATAGTGCTATAATGAGTCCGGAGCGTTATACCGGGAGCAGGAGATTATAGTGTTATAATGAGTCCGGAGCATTATACCAGGAGCAAGAGATTATAGTGTTATAAGGAGTCCGGTTTACAGTGTTATAATGAGTCCGGAGCGTTATACCAGGAGATCAGTGTTATGAGTCCGGAGCGTTATACCAGGAGCAGGAGAATATAGTGTTATAATGAGTCTGGAGCGTTATACCATGAGCTGGAGATTATAGTGTTATAATGAGTCCAGAGCGTTATACCGGGAGCAGGAGATTATAGAGTTATAATGAGTCCGGAGCGTTATACCGGGAGCAGGAGATTATAGTGTTATAATGAGTCCGGAGCGTTATACCATGAGCTGGAGATTATAGTGTTATAATGAGTCCGGAGCGTTATACCGGGTGCAGGAGATTATAGTGTTATAATGAGTCCGGAGCGTTATACCGGGAGCAGGAGATTATAGTGTTATAATGAGTCCGGAGCGTTATACCGGGTGCAGGAGATTATAGTGTTATAATGAGTCCGGAGCGTTATATCGGGAGCAGGAGATTATAGTGTTATAACGAGTCTGGAGCGTTATACCGGGAGCAGGAGATTATAGTGTTATGAGTCCTGAGCACTATACCGTGAGCAGGAGATTATAGTGTTATAACGAGTCCGGAGCGTTATACCGGGAGCGAGAGATTATAGTGTTATAACGAGTCCGGAGCGTTATATCGGGAGCGAGAGATTATAGTGTTATGAGTCCTGAGCATTATACCGTGAGCAGGAGATTATAGTGTTATAATGAGTCCGGAGCGTTATACCGGGAGCATGAGATTATAGTGTTATAATGAGTCCGGAGCGTCATACCGGGAGCAGGAGTTTATAGTGTTATAATGAGTCCGGAGCAATATACTAGGAGCAGGAGATTATAGTGTTATAATGAGTCCAGAGCATTATACCGGGAGCAGGAGATTATAGTGTTATAATGAGTCCGGAGCGCTATATCGGGAGCAGATTATAGTGTTATAATGAGTCCGGAGCGCTATATCGGGAGCAGGAGATTATAGTGTTATAATGAGTCCAGAGCGTTATACCAGGAGCAGGAGATTATAGTGTTATAATGAGTCCGGAGCGTTATACCGGGAGCAGGAGATTATAGTGTTATAATGAGTCCGGAGCGTAATACCGGGAGCAGGAGATTATAGTGTTATAATGAGTCCGGAGCATTATACCGGGAGCAGGAGATTATAGTGTTATGAGTCCGGAGCGTCATACCGGGAGCAGGAGATTATAGTGTTATAATGAGTCAGGAGCGTTATACCGGGAGCAGGAGTTTATAGTGTTATAATGAGTCCGGAGCATTATACCGGGAGCAGGAGATTATAGTGTTATAATGGAGTCTGGAGTGTTATATCGGGAGCAGGAGATTATAGTGTTATAATGAGTCCAGAGCGTTATACCAGGAGCAGGAGATTATAGTGTTATAATGAGTCCGGAGCGTTATCCCGGGAGCAAGAGATTATAGTGTTATAATGAGTCCGGAGTGTTATATCGGGAGCAGGAGATTATAGTGTTATAATGAGTCCGGAGCAGGAGATTATAGTGTTATAATGAGTCCGGAGCATTATACCGGGAGCAGGAGATTATAGTGTTATAATGAGTCCGGAGCGTTATACCGGGAGCAGGAGATTATAGTGTTATAATGAGTCCGGAGCGTTATACCAGGAGCAGGAGATTATAGTGTTATGAGTCAGGAGCGTTATATAGGGAGCAGGAGATTATAGTGTGATGAGTCCGGAGCGTTATACCAGGAGCAGGAAATTATAGTGTTATAATGAGTCAGGAGCGTTACATAGGGAGCAGGAGATTATAGTGTTATGAGTCCAGAGTGTTATACCGGGAGGAGATTATAGTGTTATAATGAGTCCGGAGAGTTATACCGGGAGCAGGAGATTATACTGTTATAATGAGTCCGGAGCATTATACCAGCAGCAGGAGATTATAGTGTTATAATGAGTCCGGAGCATTATATAGGGAGCAGGAGATTATAGTGTTATAATGAGTCCGGAGCGTTATACCAGGAGCAGGAGATTATAGTGTTATAATGAGTCCGGAGCGTTATACCGGGAGCAGGAGATTATAGTGTTATAATGAGTCCGGAGCGTTATACCAGGAGCAGGAGATTATAGTGTTATAATGAGTCCGGAGAGTTATACCGGGAGCAGGAGATTATAGTGTTATATTTAGTCCAGAGCGTTATACCGGGAGCAGGAGATTATAGTGTTATGAGTCCGGAGCGTTATACCGGGAGGAGATTATAGTGTTATAATGAGTCCGGAGCGTTATACCGGGAGGAGATTATAGTTATAATGAGTCCGGAGCGTTATACCAGGAGCAGGAGATTATAGTGTTATAATGAGTCCGGAGAGTTATACCGGGAGCAGGAGATTATAGTGTTATAATTAGTCCAGAGCGTTATACCGGGAGCAGGAGATTATAGTGTTATGAGTCCGGAGCGTTATACCGGGAGGGGATTATAGTGTTATAATGAGTCCGGAGCGTTATACCGGGAGGAGATTATAGTCATAATGAGTCCGGAGCGTTATACCGGGAGCAGGAGATTATAGTGTTATAATGAGTCCAGAGCGTTATACTGGGAGCAGGAGATTATAGTGTTATAATGAGTCCGGAGCGTTATACCGAGAGGAGATTATAGTGTTATAATGAGTCCGGAGCGTTATATCGGGAGCAGGAGATTAGTGTTATAATGAGTCCGGAGCGTTATACCAGGAGCAGGAGATTATAGTGTTATAATGAGTCCGGAGCGTTATACCGGGAGCAGGAGATTATAGTGTTATAATGAGTCCGGAGCGTTATACCGGGAGCAGGAGATTATAGTGTTATAATGAGTCCGGAGCGTTATACCGGGAGCAGGAGATTATAGTGTTATAATTAGTCCAGAGCGTTATACCGGGAGCAGGAGATTATAGTGTTATGAGTCCGGAGCGTTATACCGGGAGGAGATTATAGTGTTATAATGAGTCCGGAGCGTTATACCGGGAGGAGATTATAGTCATAATGAGTCCGGAGCATTATACCGGGAGCAGGAGATTATAGTGTTATAATGAGTCCAGAGCGTTATACTGGGAGCAGGAGATTATAGTGTTATAATGAGTCCGGAGCGTTATACCGAGAGGAGATTATAGTGTTATGAGTCCGGAGCGTTATATCGGGAGCAGGAGATTAGTGTTATAATGAGTCCGGAGCGTTATTCCGGGAGCAGGAGATTATAGTGTTATAATGAATCCGGAGCGTTATTCCGGGAGCAGGAGATTATAGTGTTATAATGAGTCCGGAGCGTTATACCGGGAGCAGTTTAGTGTTATAATGACTTTATCTGGGGGGCACTGACCAGGGTGAGGGGTGTTATTTCGGGGTCCCCTATATACACACATATAAGGTCCCGCTTGCTGCTGTCCTGTGTCCACGTCCTTCTCCTCTTCTCTTCCTCTCCAGCACTTTCCTTCCGCCTCTTGCCTGTCCCTCCTGCTCAAAGACCACCATTCATAGCCAGCCCCCCTCCCCCGCCATATATTAACCCCTCACACACCGCGCGCCTTCAATTACATTACATACAGCCGGCGCCATCCCAATCATAGAAATCCCAAATATTCCCAGGAATTGCAAGAGTAATACGGAGTAACAGGAGGAGTGTGTATATATATATATACACACACAGCCACAATAGGAGAGGATATACAGAGTAACAGGAGGGGATATACAGAGTAATAAGAGGGGAGGATATACAGAGTAATAAGAGGGGATATACAGAGTAATAAGAGGGGATATACAGAGTAATAGGAGGGGATATACAGAGTAATAGGAGGGGATATACAGAGTAACAGGAGGGGATATACAGAGTAACAGGAGGGGATATACAGAGTAACAGGAGGGGATATACAGAGTAATAGGAGGGGATATACAGAGTAACAGGAGGGGATATACAGAGTAATAAGAGGGGAGGATATACAGAGTAATAAGAGGGGAGGATATACAGAGTAATAAGAGGGGATATACAGAGTAATAGGAGGGGATATACAGAGTAATAGGAGGGGATATACAGAGTAACAGGAGGGGATATACAGAGTAACAGGAGGGGATATACAGAGTAATAAGAGGGGAGGATATACAGAGTAATAAGAGGGGAGGATATACAGAGTAATAAGAGGGGATATACAGAGTAATAGGAGGGGATATACAGAGTAATAGGAGGGGATATACAGAGTAACAGGAGGGGATATACAGAGTAACAGGAGGGGATATACAGAGTAACAGGAGGGGATATACAGAGTAATAGGAGGGGATATACAGAGTAACAGGAGGGGATATACAGAGTAATAGGAGGGGATATACAGAGTAACAGGAGGGGATATACAGAGTAATAGGAGGGGATATACAGAGTAACAGGAGGGGATATACAGAGTAACAGGAGGGGATATACAGAGTAATAGGAGGGGATATACAGAGTAACAGGAGGGGATATACAGAGTAACAGGAGGGGGTATACAGAGTAACAGGAGGGGATATACAGAGTAACAAGAGGGGATATACAGAGTAATAAGAGGGGATATACAGAGTAATAGGAGGGGATATACAGAGTAATAGGAGGGGATATACAGAGTAACAGGAGGGGATATACAGAGTAACAGGAGGGGATATACAGAGTAACAGGAGGGGATATACAGAGTAATAAGAGGGGATATACAGAGTAACAGGAGGGGATATACAGAGTAACAAGAGGGGACATACAGAGTAATAAGAGGGGATATAATAAGAGGGGATATACAGAGTAACAGGAGGGGATATAGAGCAATAGGGGGGGTTATACAGACTAATAGGAGGGGATATACAGAGTAACAGGAGGGGATATACAGAGTAACAAGAGGGGATATAGAGCAATAGGAGGGGATATACAGAGTAATAGGAGGGGATATACAGAATAACAGGACGGGATATACAGAGTAACAGGAGGGGATATACAGAGTAACAGGAGGGGATATACAGAGTAACAGGAGGGGATATACAGAGTAATAAGAGGGGATATAGAGCAATAGGAGGGGATATACAGAGTAACAGGAGGGGATATACAGAGTAACAGGAGGGGATATACAGAGTAATAAGAGGGGATATAGAGCAATAGGAGGGGATATACAGAGTAACAGGACGGGATATACAGAGTAACAGGAGGAGATATACAGAGTAACAAGAGGGGATATACAGAGTAACAGGAGGGGATATACAGAGTAATAGGAGGGGATATACAGAATAACAGGACGGGATATACAGAGTAACAGGAGGGGATATACAGAGTAACAGGAGGGGATATACAGAGTAACAGGAGGGGATATACAGAGTAATAAGAGGGGATATAGAGCAATAGGAGGGGATATACAGAGTAACAGGAGGGGATATACAGAGTAACAGGAGGGGATATACAGAGTAATAAGAGGGGATATAGAGCAATAGGAGGGGATATACAGAGTAACAGGACGGGATATACAGAGTAACAGGAGGAGATATACAGAGTAACAAGAGGGGATATACAGAGTAACAGGAGGGGATATACAGAATAACAGGACGGGATATACAGAATAACAGGACGGGATATACAGAGTAACAGGAGGAGATATACAGAGTAACAAGAGGGGATATACAGAGTAATAGGAGGGGATATACAGAATAACAGGACGGGATATACAGAGTAACAGGAGGAGATATACAGAGTAACAAGAGGGGATATACAGAGTAACAGGAGGGGATATACAGAGTAATAGGAGGGGATATACAGAATAACAGGACGGGATATACAGAGTAACAGGAGGGGATATACAGAGTAACAGGAGGAGATATACAGAGTAACAAGAGGGGATATACAGAGTAATAGGAGGGGATATACAGAATAACAGGACGGGATATACAGAGTAACAGGAGGGGATATACAGAGTAACAAGAGGGGATATACAGAGTAACAGGAGGGGATATACAGAGTAATAAGAGGGGATATAGAGCAATAGGAGGGGATATACAGAGTAATAGGAGGGGATATACAGAATAACAGGACGGGATATACAGAGTAACAGGAGGGGATATACAGAGTAACAGGAGGGGATATACAGAGTAACAAGAGGGGACATACAGAGTAATAAGAGGGGATATAATAAGAGGGGATATACAGAGTAACAGGAGGGGATATAGAGCAATAGGGGGGGTTATACAGACTAATAGGAGGGGATATACAGAGTAACAGGAGGGGATATACAGAGTAACAAGAGGGGATATAGAGCAATAGGAGGGGATATACAGAGTAATAGAAGGGGATATACAGAATAACAGGACGGGATATACAGAGTAACAGGAGGGGATATACAGAGTAACAGGAGGGGATATACAGAGTAATAAGAGGGGATATAGAGCAATAGGAGGGGATATACAGAGTAACAGGAGGGGATATACAGAGTAACAGGAGGGGATATACAGAGTAATAAGAGGGGATATAGAGCAATAGGAGGGGATATACAGAGTAACAGGACGGGATATACAGAGTAACAGGAGGAGATATACAGAGTAACAAGAGGGGATATACAGAGTAACAAGAGGGGATATACAGAATAACAGGACGGGATATACAGAGTAACAGGAGGAGATATACAGAGTAACAAGAGGGGATATACAGAGTAACAGGAGGGGATATACAGAGTAATAGGAGGGGATATACAGAATAACAGGACGGGATATACAGAGTAACAGGAGGGGATATACAGAGTAACAGGAGGGGATATACAGAGTAATAAGAGGGGATATAGAGCAATAGGAGGGGATATACAGAGTAACAGGAGGGGATATACAGAGTAACAGGAGGGGATATACAGAGTAACAGGAGGGGATATACAGAGTAATAAGAGGGGATATAGAGCAATAGGAGGGGATATAAAGAGTAACAGGAGGGGATATACAGAGTAACAGGAGGGGATATACAGAGTAACAAGAGGGGATATACAGAGTAATAGGAGGGGATATACAGAATAACAGGACGGGATATACAGAGTAACAGGAGGAGATATACAGAGTAACAAGAGGGGATATACAGAGTAACAGGAGGGGATATACAGAGTAATAGGAGGGGATATACAGAATAACAGGACGGGATATACAGAGTAACAGGAGGGGATATACAGAGTAACAGGAGGAGATATACAGAGTAACAAGAGGGGATATACAGAGTAACAGGAGGGGATATACAGAGTAATAGGAGGGGATATACAGAATAACAGGACGGGATATACAGAGTAACAGGAGGGGATATACAGAGTAACAGGAGGGGATATACAGAGTAACAAGAGGGGATATACAGAGTAACAGGAGGGGATAAAGAGCAATAGGAGGGGATATACAGAGTAATAGGAGGGGATATACAGAGTAATAGGAGGGGATATACAGAATAACAGGACGGGATATACAGAGTAACAGGAGGGGATATGCAGAGTAATAAGAGGGGATATAGAGCAATAGGAGGGGATATACAGAGTAACAAGAGGGGACATACAGAGTAATAAGAGGGGATATAATAAGAGGGGATATACAGAGTAACAGGAGGGGATATAGAGCAATAGGGGGGGTTATACAGACTAATAGGAGGGGATATACAGAGTAACAGGAGGGGATATACAGAGTAATAAGAGGGGAGGATATATAGAGTAACAGGAGGGGATATACAGAGTAATAAGAGGGGATATAGAGCAATAGGGGGGGTTATACAGAGTAATAGGAGGGGATATACAGAATAACAGGACGGGATATACAGAGTAACAGGAGGGGATATACAGAGTAACAAGAGGGGATATACAGAGTAACAGGAGGGGACATACAGAGTAATAAGAGGGGATATACAGAGTAACAGGAGGGGATATAGAGCAATAGGGGGGGTTATACAGACTAATAGGAGGGGATATACAGAGTAATAGGAGGGGATATACAGAATAACAGGACGGGATATATAGAGTAACAGGAGGGGATATACAGAGTAACAAGAGGGGATATACAGAGTAATAGGAGGGGATATACAGAGTAATAGGAGGGGATATACAGAATAACAGGACGGGATATACAGAGTAACAGGAGGGGATATACAGAGTAATAGGAGGGGATATACAGAATAACAGGACGGGATATACAGAGTAACAGGAGGGGATATACAGAGTAACAGGAGGAGATATACAGAGTAACAAGAGGGGATATACAGAGTAACAGGAGGGGATATACAGAGTAATAGGAGGGGATATACAGAATAACAGGACGGGATATACAGAGTAACAGGAGGGGATATACAGAGTAACAAGAGGGGATATACAGAGTAACAGGAGGGGATATACAGAGTAATAAGAGGGGATATAGAGCAATAGGAGGGGATATACAGAGTAATAGGAGGGGATATACAGAATAACAGGACGGGATATACAGAGTAACAGGAGGGGATATACAGAGTAATAAGAGGGGATATAGAGCAATAGGAGGGGATATACAGAGTAACAAGAGGGGACATACAGAGTAATAAGAGGGGATATAATAAGAGGGGATATACAGAGTAACAGGAGGGGATATAGAGCAATAGGGGGGGTTATACAGACTAATAGGAGGGGATATACAGAGTAACAGGAGGGGATATACAGAGTAACAAGAGGGGATATAGAGCAATAGGAGGGGATATACAGAGTAATAGGAGGGGATATACAGAATAACAGGACGGGATATACAGAGTAACAGGAGGGGATATACAGAGTAACAGGAGGGGATATACAGAGTAATAAGAGGGGATATAGAGCAATAGGAGGGGATATACAGAGTAACAGGAGGGGATATACAGAGTAACAGGAGGGGATATACAGAGTAATAAGAGGGGATATAGAGCAATAGGAGGGGATATACAGAGTAACAGGAGGAGATATACAGAGTAACAAGAGGGGATATACAGAGTAACAAGAGGGGATATACAGAATAACAGGACGGGATATACAGAGTAACAGGAGGAGATATACAGAGTAACAAGAGGGGATATACAGAGTAACAGGAGGGGATATACAGAGTAATAGGAGGGGATATACAGAATAACAGGACGGGATATACAGAGTAACAGGAGGGGATATACAGAGTAACAGGAGGGGATATACAGAGTAATAAGAGGGGATATAGAGCAATAGGAGGGGATATACAGAGTAACAGGAGGGGATATACAGAGTAACAGGAGGGGATATACAGAGTAATAAGAGGGGATATAGAGCAATAGGAGGGGATATACAGAGTAACAGGAGGGGATATACAGAGTAACAGGAGGGGATATACAGAGTAATAAGAGGGGATATAGAGCAATAGGAGGGGATATACAGAGTAACAGGACGGGATATACAGAGTAACAGGAGGAGATATACAGAGTAACAAGAGGGGATATACAGAGTAATAGGAGGGGATATACAGAATAACAGGACGGGATATACAGAGTAACAGGAGGAGATATACAGAGTAACAAGAGGGGATATACAGAGTAACAGGAGGGGATATACAGAGTAATAGGAGGGGATATACAGAAGAACAGGACGGGATATACAGAGTAACAGGAGGGGATATACAGAGTAACAGGAGGAGATATACAGAGTAACAAGAGGGGATATACAGAGTAACAGGAGGGGATATACAGAGTAATAGGAGGGGATATACAGAATAACAGGACGGGATATACAGAGTAACAGGAGGGGATATACAGAGTAACAGGAGGGGATATACAGAGTAACAGGAGGGGATATACAGAGTAACAGGAGGGGATATACAGAGTAATAAGAGGGGATATAGAGCAATAGGAGGGGATATACAGAGTAATAGGAGGGGATATACAGAATAACAGGACGGGATATACAGAGTAACAGGAGGGGATATACAGAGTAATAAGAGGGGATATAGAGCAATAGGAGGGGATATACAGAGTAACAAGAGGGGACATACAGAGTAATAAGAGGGGATATAATAAGAGGGGATATACAGAGTAACAGGAGGGGATATAGAGCAATAGGGGGGGTTATACAGACTAATAGGAGGGGATATACAGAGTAACAGGAGGGGATATACAGAGTAACAGGAGGGGATATACAGAGTAATAAGAGGGGATATAGAGCAATAGGAGGGGATATACAGAGTAACAGGAGGAGATATACAGAGTAACAAGAGGGGATATACAGAGTAACAAGAGGGGATATACAGAATAACAGGACGGGATATACAGAGTAACAGGAGGAGATATACAGAGTAACAAGAGGGGATATACAGAGTAACAGGAGGGGATATACAGAGTAATAGGAGGGGATATACAGAATAACAGGACGGGATATACAGAGTAACAGGAGGGGATATACAGAGTAACAGGAGGGGATATACAGAGTAATAAGAGGGGATATAGAGCAATAGGAGGGGATATACAGAGTAACAGGAGGGGATATACAGAGTAACAGGAGGGGATATACAGAGTAATAAGAGGGGATATAGAGCAATAGGAGGGGATATACAGAGTAACAGGAGGGGATATACAGAGTAACAGGAGGGGATATACAGAGTAATAAGAGGGGATATAGAGCAATAGGAGGGGATATACAGAGTAACAGGACGGGATATACAGAGTAACAGGAGGAGATATACAGAGTAACAAGAGGGGATATACAGAGTAATAGGAGGGGATATACAGAATAACAGGACGGGATATACAGAGTAACAGGAGGAGATATACAGAGTAACAAGAGGGGATATACAGAGTAACAGGAGGGGATATACAGAGTAATAGGAGGGGATATACAGAAGAACAGGACGGGATATACAGAGTAACAGGAGGGGATATACAGAGTAACAGGAGGAGATATACAGAGTAACAAGAGGGGATATACAGAGTAACAGGAGGGGATATACAGAGTAATAGGAGGGGATATACAGAATAACAGGACGGGATATACAGAGTAACAGGAGGGGATATACAGAGTAACAGGAGGGGATATACAGAGTAACAGGAGGGGATATACAGAGTAACAGGAGGGGATATACAGAGTAATAAGAGGGGATATAGAGCAATAGGAGGGGATATACAGAGTAATAGGAGGGGATATACAGAATAACAGGACGGGATATACAGAGTAACAGGAGGGGATATACAGAGTAATAAGAGGGGATATAGAGCAATAGGAGGGGATATACAGAGTAACAAGAGGGGACATACAGAGTAATAAGAGGGGATATAATAAGAGGGGATATACAGAGTAACAGGAGGGGATATAGAGCAATAGGGGGGGTTATACAGACTAATAGGAGGGGATATACAGAGTAACAGGAGGGGATATACAGAGTAACAGGAGGGGATATACAGAGTAATAAGAGGGGATATAGAGCAATAGGAGGGGATATACAGAGTAACAGGAGGAGATATACAGAGTAACAAGAGGGGATATACAGAGTAACAAGAGGGGATATACAGAATAACAGGACGGGATATACAGAGTAACAGGAGGAGATATACAGAGTAACAAGAGGGGATATACAGAGTAACAGGAGGGGATATACAGAGTAATAGGAGGGGATATACAGAATAACAGGACGGGATATACAGAGTAACAGGAGGGGATATACAGAGTAACAGGAGGGGATATACAGAGTAATAAGAGGGGATATAGAGCAATAGGAGGGGATATACAGAGTAACAGGAGGGGATATACAGAGTAACAGGAGGGGATATACAGAGTAATAAGAGGGGATATAGAGCAATAGGAGGGGATATACAGAGTAACAGGAGGGGATATACAGAGTAACAGGAGGGGATATACAGAGTAATAAGAGGGGATATAGAGCAATAGGAGGGGATATACAGAGTAACAGGACGGGATATACAGAGTAACAGGAGGAGATATACAGAGTAACAAGAGGGGATATACAGAGTAATAGGAGGGGATATACAGAATAACAGGACGGGATATACAGAGTAACAGGAGGAGATATACAGAGTAACAAGAGGGGATATACAGAGTAACAGGAGGGGATATACAGAGTAATAGGAGGGGATATACAGAAGAACAGGACGGGATATACAGAGTAACAGGAGGGGATATACAGAGTAACAGGAGGAGATATACAGAGTAACAAGAGGGGATATACAGAGTAACAGGAGGGGATATACAGAGTAATAGGAGGGGATATACAGAATAACAGGACGGGATATACAGAGTAACAGGAGGGGATATACAGAGTAACAGGAGGGGATATACAGAGTAACAGGAGGGGATATACAGAGTAACAGGAGGGGATATACAGAGTAATAAGAGGGGATATAGAGCAATAGGAGGGGATATACAGAGTAATAGGAGGGGATATACAGAATAACAGGACGGGATATACAGAGTAACAGGAGGGGATATACAGAGTAATAAGAGGGGATATAGAGCAATAGGAGGGGATATACAGAGTAACAAGAGGGGACATACAGAGTAATAAGAGGGGATATAATAAGAGGGGATATACAGAGTAACAGGAGGGGATATAGAGCAATAGGGGGGGTTATACAGACTAATAGGAGGGGATATACAGAGTAACAGGAGGGGATATACAGAGTAACAAGAGGGGATATACAGAGTAATAAGAGGGGAGGATATATAGAGTAACAGGAGGGGATATACAGAGTAATAAGAGGGGATATAGAGCAATAGGGGGGGTTATACAGAGTAATAGGAGGGGATATACAGAATAACAGGACGGGATATACAGAGTAACAGGAGGGGATATACAGAGTAACAAGAGGGGATATACAGAGTAACAAGAGGGGACATACAGAGTAATAAGAGGGGATATACAGAGTAACAGGAGGGGATATACAGAGTAATAAGAGGGGATATACAGAGTTATAGGAGGGGATATACAGAGTAATAAGAGGGGATATACAGAGTAACAGGAGGGGATATACAGAGTAATAAGAGGGGATATACAGAGTAATAAGAGGGGATATACAGAACAGGACGGGATATACAGAGTAATAAGAGGGGATATACAGAGTAATAGGAGGGGATATACAGAGTAACAAGAGGGGATATACAGAGTAACAGGAGGGGATATACAGAGTAACAGGAGGGGATATACAGAGTAATAAGAGGGGATATACAGAGTAATAGGAGGGGATATACAGAGTAACAGGAGGGGATATACAGAGTAACAGGAGGGGATATACAGAGTAACAGGAGGGGATATACAGAGTAACAGGAGGGGATATACAGAGTAACAGGAGGGGATATACAGAGTAACAGGAGGGGATATACAGAGTAACAGGAGGGGATATACAGAGTAATAAGAGGGATATACAGAGTAATAGGAGGGGATATACACATTAACAGGAGGGGATATAGAGTAATAGGAGGGGATATACAGAATAATAGGAGGGGATATACAGAGTAACAGGAGGGGGTATACAGAGTAACAGGAGGGGATATACAGAGTAATAAGAGGGGATATACAGAGTAATAAGAGGGGATATACAGAGTAATAAGAGGGGATATACAGAGTAACAGGAGGGGATATACAGAGTAACAGGAGCGGATATACAGACTAACAGGATGGGATATACAGAGTAACAAGAGGGGATATACAGAGTAATAGGAGAGGATATACAGAGTAACAGGAGGGGATATACAGAGTAACAGGAGGAGATATAAAGAGTAACAGGAGGGGATATACAGAGTAATAGAAGGGGATATACAGAGTAACAGGAGGGGGTATACAGAGTAACAGGAGGGGGCATACAGAGTAACAGGAGGGGACATACAGAGTAACAGGAGATGATATACAGAGTAACAGGAGGGGATATACAGAGTATCAGGAGGGAATATACAGAGTAATAGGAGGGGATATACACATTAACAGGAGGGGATATAGAGAGTAATAGGAGGGGATATACAGAGTAATAGGAGGGGATATACAGAGTAACAGGAGAAGATATACAGAGTAACAGGAGGGGGTATGCAGAGTAACAGGAGGGGGTATGCAGAGTAACAGGAGGGGGTATGCAGAGTAACAGGAGGGGATATACAAAGTAACAGGACGGGATATACAGAATAATAGGAGGGTACATACAGAGTAACAGGAGGGGATATACAGAGTAATAGAATGGGATATGCAGAGTAATAGGAGAAGATATACAGAGTAACAGGAGGGGATATACAGAGTATCAGGAGGGAATATACAGAGTAATAGGAGGGGATATACACATTAACAGGAGGGGATATACACATTAACAGGAGGGGATATAGAGAGTAATAGGAGGGGATATACAGATTAATAGGAGGGGATATACAGAGTAATAGGAGGGGATATAAAGAGTAACAGGAGGGGATATACAGAGTAACAGGAGGGGATATACAGAGTAACAGGAGGGGATATACAGAGTAACAGGAGGGGGTATGCAGAGTAACAGGAGGGGGTATGCAGAGTAACAGGAGGGGATATACAGAATAATAGGAGGGGATATACAGAGTAATAGGAGATGATATACAGAGTAATAGGAGGGGACATACAGAGTAACAGGAGGGGATATACAGAGTAATAGGAGGGGATATATAGAGTAATAGGAGGGGATATGCAGAGTAATAGGAGGAGAGGATATACAGAGTAACAGGAGGGGATATACAAAGTAATAGGAGGGGATATACAGAGTAACAGGAGGGGATATACAGAGTAACAGGAGGGGATATACAGAGTAACAGGAGGGGATATACAGAGTAACAGGAGGGGATATACAGAGTAACAGGAGGGGATATACAGAGTAACAGGAGGGGGTATACAGAGTAACAGGAGGGGGTATACAGAGTAACAGGAGGGGGTATACAGAGTAACAGGAGGGGATATACAGAGTAACAGGAGGGGATATACAGAGAAATAGGAGAGGATATAGAGAGTAATAGGAGGGGATATACAGAGTAATAGGAGGGGATATACAGAGTAACAGGAGGGGATATACAGAGTAACAGGAGGGGATATACAGAGTAACAGGAGGGGACATACAGAGTAACAAGAGGGGATATAAAAAGTAATAGGTGTTATATAGAGTAATAGGAGGGGATATGCAGAGTTATAGGAGGGGACATACAGAGTAACAGGAGGGGACATACAGAGTAATAGGAGGGGATATACAGAGTAACAGGAGGAGGGGATATAAATAGTAATAGGAGGGGTTATATAGAGTAATAGGAGGGGATATGCAGAGTTATAGGAGGGGAGAATATACAGAGTAACAAGAGGGGTATACAGAGTAACAGGAGGGGCTATACCGAGAAATAGGAGATGATATACAGAGTAACAGGAGGGGATATAGAGAGTAACAGGAGGGGATATGCAGAGTAATAGGAGGGGATATATAGAGTAATAGGAGGGGATATACAGAGTAATAGGAGGGGATATGCTGAGTAATAGGAGGGGATATACACATTAGCAGGAGGGGATATAGAGAGTAATAGGAGGGGAGGATATACAGAGTAATAGGAGATGATATAGAGAGTAACAGGAGGGGATAGAGAGAGTAACAGGAGGGGACATACAGAGTAACAGGAGGGGATATACAGAGTAATAGGAGGGGATATACAGAGTAATAGGAGGGGATATACACATTAACAGGAGGGGATATAGAGAGTAATAGGAGGGGATATATAGAGTAATAGGAGGGGATATGCAGAGTAACAGGAGGGGATATGCAGAGTAACAGGAGGGGATATAGAGAGTAACAGGAGGGGATATAGAGAGTAACAGGAGGGAATATAGAGAGTAATAGGAGGGCATATATAGAGTAACAGGAGGGGATATAGAGTAATAGGAGGGGATATAGAGAGTAATAGGAGGGGATATAGAGAGTAATAGGAGGGCATATATAGAGTAACAGGAGGGGATATAGAGAGTAATAGGAGGGGAGGATATACAGAGTAATAGGAGATGATATAGAGAGTAACAGGAGGGGATAGAGAGAGTAACAGGAGGGGACATACAGAGTAACAGGAGGGGATATACAGAGTAATAGGAGGGGATATACAGAGTAACAGGAGGGGATATACACATTAACAGGAGGGGATATAGAGAGTAATAGGAGGGGATATATAGAGTAATAGGAGGGGATATGCAGAGTAACAGGTGGGGATATAGAGTAATAGGAGGGGATATGCAGAGTAACAGGAGGGGATATAGAGAGTAATAGGAGGGGATATAGAGAGTAATAGGAGGGGATATAGAGAGTAATAGGAGGGGATATATAGAGTAATAGGAGGGGATATAGAGAGTAATAGGAGGGCATATATAGAGTAACAGGAGGGGATATAGAGAGTAATAGGAGGGGATATATAGAGTAATAGGAGGGGAGGATATACAGAGTAATATTTCTGACTGAGTGCTGCTCCCAGACAATAAGCTCTGGCTTCAGTCTGCACATGAAACCTTCGGGAGAAATTTGTTTTCTTGTACCACGGGAAACTATCAAGGGCTGATTTTCAGGGTGGAGAAAGATCTCACAATCCTCTATCCACTCAACTACCAGAGGCTGTTTCTTTTTAGAGAGGTCAGTCAGGGGGTTTGCTAGGGATCTACAGTTGTGAACAGCCTTCCTATTGCAGTAACCTAGAACAATCACCTGTACTTTGGTCTTTAGGCCAGGCTGTGATGGTATCTACCTTCTCGCGCTCTGCCTTCCCCTCACCCACTATGTGTCTCACTCACTGAACCCTTGGCATGCCAATCTGATATTTCCAGGCTTGATTATCAGTACTGCGGTTTGGATCCACCTGAGACAGTGGGTGAGATGTTCTTCCCAGGTGGGATGAACACTGTTTAGTCATCAACGTAGGCTACTGCGGACCATTCAAGACCCTCAAGCAGCCAGTTACCCAAGCGTTGGACAATGGCAGGGGCATTCTTCATGTCAAAGAGCAGAACCATGGATTCATATGACCTGAAAGGTGTAATGACTGCAGACCGCTCCGAAGCTTCCTTGGACATTGGGGTCTGCCAGCACCCCTCATTAAAATCATTATTATTAAGTACTGGGCACCGATCGAGAACTCATCTATACAAGGTATCATGTTGGCATCGGAGACAGTGATGGCATCAACACTGACAAGGCAAAGGGTAACAATGTTCTGACCTTCTGACTTTCAGGCACCATATCTCACCATCCACCACTGCTGCTTAGAACGTGAGACCACCATCATTTTACAGGCAATCATCTTGGCGATCATACATTATTTGTTCTTATGATGTGATTATCTATGCAGATTCTTATGTCACTGCATTGTTTGTTTTGCTCCCAAAAATCTAAATTTAAATTTTTACTATTTTGTTAGTATTTTAAAATCCACCTTTGGCTTTTAATACTACATGAATCCTTCTGGGCACGCTCTAAGAGATCATATTCAAACATGTCTCACCTGAAATCTCATCTCAATTCTGTTCTACACGTTCCCAAAGTTTGTGCACACTGGTCTCCTCACTGGGGTCTGGATACTACTGTTTCTTCAACTCTACCCACAAGTGTTCAAGTGGGTTGAGTTCTGGGGATTGTGGGGACAATCCAACACCTCTACTTCAAGGTCATTGAACCACTTCTTTACCAATCTCTATGTATGCTTCGGGTCGTTGTTCAGTATTCATAGATTGGTACAGAAGTGGTGACACTATGTCGTCTTTTTCATTCCCATATTCAAGTGTATGAAGTAACTCATCTTGTACGATACTCACATACAGCTCAGCATTGAGACCACCATCGATCCTGGTCAAGTATCCGTCTTTGGCAGTGAAACAAAACCATATCATCAGGCTTCCCCCACTGAACTTGACAGTTCCTTTAATTTCTCGGGACTCTAGCTTCCTTTTTCCTGGTTTCCAGACCCATTTTCACCCATCAGAGTCTAGTCTATTGACTTTCATTCCATAGCTCCAAATCACCCGTTTCCAATCTTCAACTGCCCAGTTTTCATACTTTTTTTTGCAAGCTCAAGCGGATGCTTCTTATGATGATATTGAATTTGAGGCTTCTACATCCCTTTTTTCGGGCCACCATTCCAGAATTGTGTAACGCGCGTCGCAGGGTGCCTGCATGGATTTCTGTGATCTCATTATTATGAAGCATACGAGCCTCCTCCACTGCCGTGTTTCCAGAACTGATGGACCTTGTGATGAGCCGACTTGTTGACTCCGTTATTTTGCCCGTATTATTACAACTGTCATGGCGCTCACGTGATGCAGTGTGGCAATTTTCTTAGCCAGGAGACCGCCATTGATGAGCTGGATGATGTTGTTTCTCTTTTCTTAGGAAATCTTCTTCATGGCTACTCCCCGATTCGGACCAGTGACCTTTCACTGGGGAATCATCCTAATAACACACTGAGATATTAGGAAATGTGAGAACAGGTTGTGATTTGTAGTATTCAGGAAGAAAATGAATATTCCACCACCAGGATAAAAACAGTAACAATGCAGTGACATGACGATAATCTGCAGAACTAATCATATATGCTAAACAGCTGCAAGTCATTTATATATGAGACAAAAGATGATGTCTATAAAGTGATGGAAGTCTCACGATCAGAGCAGTAGTGGAGGGTGAGATATGGAGCCTGAAATTCAAAAGTTCAAAACATTGTCACCTTATTGCTCCTCAGTGTAGATTCCCGTAGTCCACAAAGAACTGGGTCTTCCAGTTTTTCTTGAGAATTAGACTCGCATCTGGTGTAATTCTTGTTTAATATCCTCCTTTACTCCTAAGGATACGCAACAGGTCGACTGCCTTTTGGGAGAATGGTCCCCAGTGTCCACATAGTAGACAGCTACCTGGGACCTTAGAGATGAAAGTGGCTCAGAGGGGGTGTAGTGTATCATGCAGCTGGGCCTTCTGGTCCACAAATAGCTGACAGTTGAACTGGGCCTTCAATGGCAGCCTTGACATCTACAAGAGCATCTATCTTCTCCCTTCTCGGGTAAAATGCGCACTGGCGGGGCACAGACATCCTTGTCATTATGGTCCTTCATCATATTCACATAGAAGGCTTTTTGCTTCTTCCTGGCTTGGTACATGGTGACCACATAATTATTATCATTGAGAACTGTATCAGCCCTTCCAAGCAGCCGGCAGATTATATTGGGTCATGGGGACCAGTACCGATACCTTCTGACCCATTTCATAACCTCACTCTCGGCATGGCGGTCGTACCACTACTTCTAGTTGCCTTGGGCCTGCACCAGGTTCTCCTGCACCAATCCAGACCATTTTTTTCTCAGAATTGCATGACAATGTCCACCACAGATTTTTACAGAGTTTCTAGCTCTCCTTCCCATGATTTCTTTATCAGATTGAGGGGTCAGCTATCCATGAGCTCAAATGGGGGAGAAGCTGGTGGAGGCCTGCGATACCACTCGGTAAGCAACAGGTGTGGGAGGTACCGATCTCAATCACCCCCTGAGACTAGATCAAAGTCTTGAGCATCTGCTTTAAGGTCCCATTAAATCGCTCACACAGACCATTAGTTTATGGATAGTAGGGACTACTAGAGGCACTGCATCAAGTGGGACATAAACTGGGTCCCCTGATCAGTGAACATCTCCTTGGGAAATCCTACACATGAAAATATATTTATCAGGGCATTGGCCTCCTTGTCTGACCAAAAGGAGGACAGTGCTATGGCCTCTGGGTACCGAATAGCATAATCTACCACTGTGAGGGTGAAACGCTTCCAGAAAACTGCTAGGTGTGACTAGAGGCCCAATAATGTCCACAGTAATCCTCTGGAAGGACTCATCAATGATGGAAAGGGAGTAAATTTGGGCAGATGTTCCAAATTCCCCTCCTTCAGGAAGGTGACATATGAATAGCACTAGTTGGTCATGTAAATGCCCAATTAAAGTTGCGGGAGAGTTTTGTTTTCATATTGAACTGCCATAAGGGTAGGTTCCCACGGTCAGGATTTGCTGCAGATTGGACGCTGCGTACATCCACAGAGTCAAACCTGCAGAGTCCAGATATTACAGCATTGTGGATGGGATTTCATAAAATCCCATCTCCACTTTGCATTCAGAGACGCCCGCGGCCTCCCTGCGTAAACGGACACGTGGTGCGTTTCTCCAGACCGCAGCATGCCTATTTATGTAGCGGAGACGCTCAGTCTCCGCAGTGTAAAATTACCCATAGACTATCATTACATGCGGTAAAACCGCATTATCTTTATAGTCACATGCGTAGTAAGTGCGAGAACGTAGCCTACTACGCATGTGTACTAATTTAAATAATGTCTTACCTTGTGCCACAGCCGGAAGTTCATGTCCACTGCAGTTCTCATGATGAGCTGAGCTGACCACGAGAACTGCCGTGCACGTGACCGCCAGGAATGGGGTTATCTCCATTCACTAGCCAAGTTCTCACGATCGTGCAGGTGACCACCGGGGGCCGAGTTATTTTCGGTGGTCATCTACAAGCTCCGCTGTGTCTGGATGTCAGGCTGGATGGTGGCATAATGCCACTGTTCAGCCAAAGGCATCCAGATGTAGCAGAGCTGGAGTCGTCGTGGGACAGTATGTATATCTCCTCAGCTGACAGGTATGGTATACTGTTGCTTTTTTATTTCCATTCTCTTCGAGGAGTCGAGGGCGTCGGTGAAATAAGTGATGCAGCAAGTATGGTTTATTAATTAAGAAGGGGTCGGTGTCAAGTTTTCAAATAAAGGACTTTATTCTGGCTGTGTCTTCATTTACCACACAACTATTGGATTAGTAATGGATGGGTGTCTTGTAGACGCTTCTCCATTACTAAGCCATGGGTTTGATGTCACCGGACGATACAAAGGTGACATAAACCCCACAAATATTATCCCACTTGCCAGCGCTACAGGGCAAGCGAGAAGAGCTGGGTAAAGTGCCACAATTGGTGCATTTTTGGATGTGTTAATTGTGTGTGGGGCGGCTGCGAGCTGCTATTTTTAGGCTGCTGAGGGCCAAAATCCATGGGCCTCACCAGCCTGAGAATACCAGGCTGCAGCTGCCTGCTTTTTCCTTGGCTGGTTAACAAATATAGGGGGCCCCCACACTTTTTTTTTTAAGGGGATCCCACTATTTTTGCTAACCATCCAAGGTAAGCAGACTGCTGCGGCCTGGTATTATCAGGCTGGTAAGGTTCATGCATATTGAATCCTTACCAGCCTGAAATACCGGTCCCAGTAGTCTGCTTTACTCTGGCTGGTTAACAAATAGAGGGGGATGCCACACTATTTTTTTAATTATTATTTATTTAAAAGGAGGGGACCTGTCTCTGCTTTCCGCCACTTCCTGTGTCATGTACGTCCGGCTATGTCACCATTAAGTAAATTAGTACACAGTGTAGTGAGCTGCGCTCCCACACTTAATACGCATGTGACTAGGAAGATAATGCGATTTTACTGCATCTAATGATAGTGAATGGGTAATTTACGCTGCGGAGACGGAGCATCTCCACTACATAACTTGACATGCTGCCGTCTGGAAAGACACGCCGCATGTCAGTCTCTGCGGGTGAGCCACGGCTATCGGTGCACGCATAGTGGGCATGATATTTCTTGAACTCCCATCCACTATGCTGTAACAGCTGGATGCTGCAGGTTGCACATTGCTGATGTACGGAGCGTCCAACCTGCAGCGTTTACTGACCGTGGGAACATTCCCCAATATGTCTACAAACAGGAAATCATTTTTTTTCCTTCCCAGAAGCCAACTTTCAATTAGCTTTATTTCAAGTGACAAAAAAATGCATGCAATGAAAAACGCATAAAAAACGTCTGCGTCAAACCTGAGCAAATACTGAGCCATTCCTGATCGACGAGCAGGAACCTAATCCCTGCCTTTCCCTGGAGATAAGCCCTGCATAGGAAAGGACAGGATAGACACTAGTCAATCCCCACTACCACTAAAGACAGCTGGGGTTGACAAACAAGGGGAACACTTCTCTTGAGAAGTCTCAGAGATGTAACACAGACGTCGTCCAGCAACACCAAAGAGGAAGATAGTTGACCGCTATAGCTTCAAGCCTCAGCAAGGGAAAATGGAAATATCATCAGCAACTCCCAGCAGTAAACTGGGAGTCTATAACACCTAGGTCCAGGTGTGTCAATTAGAGGTGGAGAAAGGTTGCCACTGGGTCAAAGAGTCAGAAGGATTAAGAAGGTGCCTGCAAAGCCAAATGCAGAGAACTTCTGCAGCCAGATGCAATGCGACTGTCTGCAGCCTCTGATACGCCCGTGAAACCACCGCAGCTATGTATGGAGGCCCTTGGCTGGTTGGGTCACCCTGAATCTATAAGAGGATGGCCACACCATAAAAGATCTCTAGGGTTTTATCAGTTCCCAGACTATTACATGTTGCCTTATTACTATCAGACAAGGTTATGACATCAGCCGATTCCACCTGATGACACCTCACCGCATCATTATCAGACATCTTCACAGTGGAGCAGGGTGAGCACAGATCACATTATTAGGCATTACCACAGAGACTGATAACACACGGTGACACCATCGTCCCAGATCACCACTAACTTTACTCCCCTTCCAGTATCCCAGTCAAGGTAAATCCGTGCCATCAGCAGCACAGAGTGTGGGTAGTGAAGGTGAGGATGATGAAGTGGATAGTGATGATGATGATGGAGGTCTAGATAGTGATGATGAGGCTCATGGTGTGGATACTGGATAGTAATGATGATGTGGATAGTAATGAGGATGATGGTGTAAACAGTGATGATTAAGATGGTATGGATAGTGATGATGATGGTGTGAATAATGATGGTGTGGATAGTAATGATGACGATGATGGTGTGGATAGTAATGATGACGATGATGGTGTGAATAGTGATGATGATGTTGATGATGGTGTGGATAGTAATGATAGTGGTGTGACTAGTGAAGATGGTAATGTGGAAAGTAATGATGATGGTGTGACTAGTGATGATGCTGGCGTGACTAGTGATGATGCTGGTGTGGATAGTAATGATGGGGATAACAATGATGGTGTGGATAGTGATGATGATGGCGTTGCAAAGTGATGTGTATTATTATTATTATTTATTTATTTATTTATTTATATAGCCCCATTGGTTCCATGGTGCTGTACATGAGAAGGGGGGTTACATACAAATTACAGATATCACTTACAGTAACCTAACAATCACAGACTGATACAGAGGGAGAGGACCCTGCCCTTTCGGGCTTACATTCTTCGGTGTTGGTTGAGGTGATATCACTGGTAGTGACATAGTAACATAGTTAGTAAGGCCGAAAAAAGCCCTGTGTCCATCCAGTTCAGCCTATAAAACTCTGTCAGAATAAATCCCCAGATCTCCGTCCTTCTAAAGAACCTAATCACTGTAAGATACAATATTGTTACGCTCCAGGAAGACATCCAGGCCTCTCTTGACCCCTTCGACTGAGTTCGCCATCACCACCTCCTCAGGCAGGGAATTCCAGATTCTCACTGCCCTAACAGTAAAGAATCCTCTTCTATGTTGGTGGAGAAACCTTCTCTCCTCCAGACGCAGAGAATGCCCCCTTGTGACCGTCACCTTCCTTGGTATAAACAGATCCTCGGAGAGATATTTGTATTGTCCCCTTATATACTTATACATGGTTATTAGATCTCCCCTCAGTCGTCTTTTTTCTACACTAAATAATCCTAATGTTGCTAATCTCTCTGGGTATTGTAGTTCCCCCATCCCCTTTATTAATTTTGTTGCCCTCCTTTGTACCCACTCTAGTTCCATTTTATCCTTCCTGAGCACCGATGCCCAAAAAAAAAAAGTTGTGAGAGAGAAGGAGGTAGCAGGGTCATTGCAGGCTGTAGGCTTTCTTGAAGAGGTGGGTTTTCAGCTTCCGTCTGAAGGATCCAAATGTGGTTGATAGTTGGACTTGTTGGGGCAAAGAATTCCAGAGAATAGGGGCAGTTCGGGAGAAGTCTTGGAGGTGGTTGGGTGAGGAGCGAATAAGTGTGGAGGAGAGGAGGTCTTGGGAGGACCGGGGATTACGTGAGGGAAGGTATCGGGAGATTATTTCAGAGACATATGGAGGAGACAGGTGTTACAGAACCCCCCAGCATCCTGAATAGGAGATCCATGTATGATAGTTGTAATGTGAGATGTATGCCCATAATGCAGCAATCGACCAACTGCGACCCCTGGGCAGAGGTAAACAAGATATCCCACTTCTGACCTCCTCCACCTTTGTAAATCCCACGTCTATTGTAATGTACGTCTGGCGTCTTAATTGGAGCCTGTTATCTACTGGCCCGCCACACATTGATTGTCCTGCCCTCTGTATGTATATATATTCTGAGACCGATGAGTAAAATGTTGTCATACTGGAAATACATGGAGTAGCAGTGATCTTTTATATGTTCCCATGTTACAAAACCTTTCGAACCAGCGTCCTTCATTCTGAAGCGAGAAGAAGCAGAGTGAACCTCCTGAGAAGCGGGGTGGTAATGTAAAGAGGTATTACAGCACAGAAGACCCCGTTACACTGGTGGCAGACAGCGGGATATGATACCCCATCTATAGGAGTAAAGGACTGAATGGAAAACAACTACCAGAAGTTAAAGGGGAATACTTTAAAAGATCTTGTGGAAGCTCGAGGATTAATCACCAGCAACAAAACAAAGGCAGATTTGATAGCAGCCATCATGGAACACGACAGTGCAGCGCCTCCCAATGTGAACGTGGAAGAGACTGAATTCCAGAGGGAGGTAAAGAGGAGACTGGCGTTCTATGGCCCAAACCCTGCAGTAGAGATCGTACGAGAGGTGATGGCTGATGTTTGTACTGATCTGAAGGAAAAGATGGCAGAGCGGACCAGGATAGAGCTAGCCAAGATGGAGATGGTAGAGCGGACCAAAGTAGAGCTAGCCAAGATAGAGCTAGCCAAGATGGAGATGGCAGAGCGGAGAGAGGAGAGTCAGCGAGCAGGGGGAGCTCTGGCTTCCGCCCAGGTACCGTCAGCAGTAAGCCACAAAAAAAATCCATTGTAATGCCTTCCGACAGTTGGGGGAGGCAGAGGAAGATATTGATGGTTTTCTGCAGGACTTTGAGCGGCAGTGTGCCCTTCATCAAGTGAAGCCGGAGGATTGGGTTCAGGTTCTGGCCAGCAAGCTGACAGGCCGGGCAGCGGACGCCTATCGCACGGTACCTGATGAGAACTGTATGGACTATGAGCGGGTCAAAGAAGTGATCTTGGCCCGGTATGCGCTGAAACCAGAGGCATACCGCCAAAAGATCAGCGGACTTATAAAACAGGTAACAGATACCCATGCTGAATGTGCCTGTAAACTACGGCGGTCACTGCTACAGTGGGTACAAGGGAGCCAAGCAACCACTAAGGAGGACGTCCTCCAGCTCTTCCTGTTAGAGCGATTCTTTACTGGACTAAACCCCAAGACATAAAAGAATGGCTTCGGGACAGACGGCCAATGACTCTTGAGGCCGCTCGTCTGGCCGATGAACATCATGATGCCAGGAGGTCTCAAAGACTGTCACTAGGGGCCCTCCCATGGGTCTGGAGGCCACTAAACCACAGAAGATTGTCGGGGTACCTGCTAAAATCCAGCCTTACGAGAGTCCCCCTGGGGTGCGATGCCACACCTGCCATCAGCTGGGCCACCTGAAAAGACAATGTCCCAACCGGACTCAGCGTACCCAGTGGCCAAAGGCAGGAAGGGCTACCGTCAACCGGGCCACTGTACACTACTACCCGGGCGAAGCTGACCCGGCATTGGGAGCTATGACTAATCCAGGGATGAAAGAGATGGAGAAAGTGCTGCATGAAGTAGACCCCGTGCAGGCAGCCCAGGCAGATAATCGACAACAGCATCGACAGGCGGTGTGGGTTAATGGGAAATGTATGCAGGGACTAAGAGATTCCGGAGCAACTTTGACCCTTGTGAAGCCTCATCTCGTCCGGGGCCAAGAGAAGACGGACCGGAGAGTGGCAGTTCGTGTAGCAGGGGGAGCCATACATCGACTGCCCACTGCCAGGATTCACCTGAACTGGGGAGTCGGGGATGGCCTTTTTGAAGTCGGCCTGATGGAAGATTTGCCTGCAGATGTCTTGCTGGGAAATGACTTGGGGCCCATGTTGTCTGCATTCTCGGTCGCCCCTCTGGCTGAGACCTATCCTGTGACCACCCGGAGACAAGCTAGAGCTGTGGAGGCGGAATCACACTCCGAGGAGGCCCAGGTAAGACACCCCAGCCCTACACGTATTCCCATAGCCAGACACATTTCTTGGGCCAATCCAGCTGAGTTTAAAAGGGAGGTACTTGAGGATCCCTCATTACAGGGGTATCGTGGGAAGGCACAGGAGGGGAGAGGAGTACTGGAAGGGGAACAGTTTGTATGGCATCAGGGACTCCTCTACCGGGTTACAGAGCAGCGCCACACAGGGACAAGCCCCACTATAAAACGACACATGGTAGTGCCCAAGAAGTATAGGTAGGCGCTACTGCGAATCTCTCATGACATACCCTTAGCCGGGCACCTCGGCGTCAGTCGCACCAGGCATCGTCTGACACAAAACTTCTTTTGGCCGGGGGTAACCCATGATGTTCATTAGTACTGCCAGACCTGTGACAGTTGCCAGCGCATTGGCAAGAGGGGAGATCACTGCAAGGCCAAACTACACCCCCTCCCCATTGTGGAGGAGCCATTTAGCCGAGTAGCGGTTGATCTGATAGGGCCTTTAGCCAAACCCAGTCCGTCAGGGAAAAAGTATATATTGACAGTGGTAGATTATGCCACACGGTATCCAGAGGCGGTTGCGTTACCTAACATACTGGCAGAGACGGCGGCGGCCGCCCTGCTCCAGGTTTTCTCACGGGTTAGATTTCCCCGGGAGATTATCTCGGACCAGGGTACCCAGTTTACAGCAGAGGTGACCAACCAACTGTGGAAGCTGTGCGGCGTAAAGTCCATTAGAAGCGTCCCGTACCACCCGCAAACCAATGGGTTATGTGAACGTTTTAACGGAATATTAAAATAACTCATTGCGACTTCTACCAGGACCTACAGGGACTGGGAAAAATTCTTGCCACACCTCCTGTTTGCCTATTGGGAGGTGCCCCAAGAATCCACGGGGTTCTCCCCGTTCGAACTTTTATACGGGCGGGTAAGGGGACCCCTAGACTTAGTGCGAGAACACTGGGAAGGGGAGGGAACCATAGAAGGGATACCTATTGTGCCCTATGTGCTGGAATTCCTGGACCGCCTACAGTAGCTGACTCAGGCCGTACATGGGAACATGCAAGCGGCCCAACGGCGCCAGCGCGTATGGTACGATCAGAGGGCCAGAGAACGCACCTTTGAGATAGGACAGAATGTCCTAGTGTTAGAACCAACTAGATAGAACAAGTTCAAAGCTGCATGGCAGGGGCCCTACCAGGTAATGGGGAAAATAGCCTACACCACCCACAATGTCGCCGATTGCGACGACCCCAGGGTTATCCGCATGTTCCACGTGAATATGCTGAAGCCCTACCGGGGAGCACCCTGAAGAGGTAGTGGCCATCTGTGCACCCGAAGCAGAGGATTTAGCAGGACTCCCCTTGCCTGATGTCTTAGGGGAGAGGACTCAGTCTAAAACATGGGACCAGGTACACTTGGGAGAAAACCTAGGGCCCCGGGAGAGACAGCAGGCGGAAGCGTTGATGAGGCAGCGACAGAGGATGTTTTCAGAGAGACCGGAGTACACCCGCCTGGCACAACACAAGGTTGAGACCCAGGATCAGACCTCCCTGAGACAACCCCCCTTCTGCGTCCCTGAGTCTGTACGAGAAGGGAGGCAACAAGAGATACAAGAGATGTTGCGTTTAGGGGTCATTGAAGAGTCAGATAATCCCTGGGCATCCCCCGTAGTGTTAGTGCCCAAGAAGGATGGGACTACCCGGTTTTGTGTAGACTATCACAAGCTAAATGAGAAAACGGTGACGGATGCGTATCCCATGCCGCGTGTGGATGAGTTGTTAGACTGGCTGGCGGGGGCAAAGTATTTGACCACCATCGATCTATACAAAGGCTATTGGCAGATCCCCCTAAGTCCTGACGCTATTTCCAAGTCTGCATTTGTCACCCCGTTCGGCTTATTCCAGTTTCAAGTTATGCCATTCGGGATGAAAAATGCCCCTGCGACCTTCCAGAGGCTGGCTGACCGACTTCTGGATGGTCTCCAGGACTATGCTTGTGCTTACCTGGATGACATCGCCATCTACTGTGCGACATGGGATGAGCATCTAAATCACCTAGAGACAGTATTGGACAGGATCCACAAGGCCGGAATCACCTTGAACCCCAACAAGTGTCACGTGGGAAAAGCAGAGGTTCAGTATTTAGGACATTGGGTGGGAAGTGGGAAACAGCGACCAGAACCAGCCAAGATTGAGGCCATAGCCAAATGGCCCACCCCACGCACTAAAACCCAGGTCATGGCGCTTCCAGGGACAGCAGGGTATTATAGGAAATTTGTCCCCAATTACAGCAGCATAGCCAAGCCCCTCACTGATCTGACCAGTAAGATCCTCCCCCGCCAGGTAACCTGGTCCCCCGAGTGTGAGGAAGCCTTCCGCCAGCTAAATGACGCCCTCACAAATACCCCGGTATTGGCCGCACCCGATCCAACTAAACGTTTCCTGGTTCGCACCGACGCTTCTATGTTTGGACTGGGGGCAGTGCTGAGCCAAGTCGGGCCGGATGGTCAAAACCACCCGGTAGCTTACCTGAGCCGGAAACTACTGCCCAGCGAAGTAAGCTATGCGGCCACCGAGAAGGAGTGCCTGGCAGTAGTATGGGCACTCAAGAATTTACAACCATATTTCCCTCCTAACAGACCATAATCCCCTAGTGTGGCTTAATCGGGTCTCTGGAGACAATGCCAGATTACTGAGGTGGAGTTTAGCCCTACAACCTCTAGACTTCACCATCCACTACAGACCAGGCAAACAAAATGGTAACGCCGATGGACTAAGTCGACAAACGGAACTTGTACCAACCCCCATAGACTTCGGTCATCCCCAAGCCGATCCGTTAAGGATCAGACTGTGTATGCCGATCGCGTCGCTGAAAAGGGGGAGCCGTGTTACAGAACCCCCAGCACCCCCGAATAGGAGATGCATGTGTGATAGGTGCAATGTGAGATGTATGCCCCTAATGCAGCATCCGACCGGCTGCGACCCCTGGGCAGAGGTAAACAAGATATCCCACTTCTGACCTCCCCCCACCTTTGTAAATCCCACGGCTATTGTAATGTACATCTGGCATCTTAATTGGAGCCTGCTGTCTACTGGTACGACACACATTGATTGTCCTGCCCTCTGTATGTATATATATATTCTGAGATTGATGAATAAAATGTTGTCACACTGGAAATACATGGAGTAGCAGTGATCTGTTATATGTTCCCATGTTACAAAGCCTTTCGAACCAGCGTCTTTCATTCAGAAGCGAGAAGCAGAGTGAACCTCCTGAGAAACGGGGTGGTAATGTAAAGAGGTATTACAGCACAGAAGACCCCGTTACAACAGGTTATAGATGGCCTTGTAGGTCAGTATTAGTAATTTGAACTAGATACGCTGAGGGAATGGAAGCCAGTGAACAGATTTGCAGAGGGGAGAAGCGGAGGATTAGCAAGGAGAGAGGTGAATTAGTCGGTCGGCAGAGTTAAGGATGGACTGGAAAGGTGCGAGGGTGTTAGCAGGGAGACCACAGAAAAGGATGTTGCAGTAGTCGAGGCGGGAGATGATGAGGGCATGCACAAGTATTTTAGTAGATTGAAGGTTGAGGAAAGGACGGATTCAGGAAATATTTTTGAGCTGGAGGCGACAGGAGGTAGAAAGAGCTTGGATGTGCGGTTTGAAGGACAAGGCAGAGTCAAAGGTTACTCCGAGGCAGTGGACTTCCAGTACTGGGGAAAGTGTGATGTCATTAATTGTTATAGCTAGGTCGGATAAAGAAGATCTGTGAGATGGAGGAAAGATGATGAGTTCAGATTTGTCCACATTGAGCTTGAGGAAGCGAGAGGAGAAGAAGGAGGATATGGCTGATAGACACTCTGGGATTCTGGACAGCAGAGAGGTGACGTTTGGGCCAGAGAGGTAGATCTGAGTGTCATCAGCATAAAGGTGGTACTGGAATCCGTGGGACTTAATGAGTTGCCTCAGACCAAGTGTATAGATTGAGAAGAGTAGGGGTCCTAAAACAGAGCCTTGGGGGACTCCAAAAGAGAGAGGGTGGGAAGAGGAGGTGGTGTGGGAGTGGGAGACGCTGAATTTGCGGTTAGAAAGGTATGAGGAGATCCAGGATAGGCCAAGGCCTTTGATGCCGAAGGAGGAAAGGATCTGTAGTAGGAGGCAGTGGTCAACTGTGTCGAATGCAGAGGACAGGTCTAGAAGCAGGAGTATTGAGTATAGAGTATTGTCCATTTGATTTGGCTGTAAGTAGGTCGTTAGTAATTTTGGTCAGGGCTGTCTCAGTGGAGTGATGGGGCGGAAACCAGATTGTAGATTGTCAAAGAGCAAGTTAGATGAGAGGTGGGAGGAAAGTTCAGCGTGGACGTGCTGTTGCAAGAGTTTGGAAGCGAATGGGAGCACCGATATTGGGCGACAGCTGGACATAGCGGTTGGGTCGAGGGTTGGCTTTTTAAGGATAGGCGTGATTGTGGCATGTTTGAAAGCAGAAGGGAAGGTACCGGACGTTAGTGATAGGTTGAAGAGGTGGGTTAGGGATGGGATAAGTGTTGTGGTGAGGTTGGAGAGGAGGTGGGATGGGGTCGAGTGCACAGGTTGTGAGGTGCGATTTGGAGAAGAGACGATTAAGCTTCCCTTCAGTGATGTTGGAGAGTGAGGTTATGGGGTTTGGGCATTGGTCTGGTATACAAAGGGGTTGTGGTGGTTGAGTGATGAAGACTTGCCTTGTTTGGTCAATCTTATTTTTGAAGTGTGTAGCAAAGTCCTCGGCAGAGATGAGGGAGGTTGAAGGAGGCAGTGGTGGGTGGAGGAGGGAGTTAAAATTTTTGAATAACTGTTTGGGGTTGTAAGATAGGGAAGATACGAGGGTTGTGAAGTAGGCCTGTTTAGCAGAGGTGAGGGCAGATTTGAAAGCGAGTGTTGCCTGTTTGAATGCAGTGAAGTCATCTTGCGAATTTGTTTTCTTCCAACGCTGCTCTGCAATCCTGGACACTTGCCGGAGCTTTTTAGTGGTGTTATTGTGCCAGGGTTGTCTGTTGGTACATCGCATTCTGCCATGAACAAGAGGGGCAACCGTGTCAATAGCTGATGCGAGAGTGGCATTGTAGAACGCAGCGGCAGTGTCTGTGTCGTGGAGTGAGGATATGGATGCCAGTGGTAGAATAGAGTCAGAGCGCGTGGGTGTCTAGGTGTGCAAGTTGTCTGCGGTGGTGCGCGTGTTGCTGGATATGGGTGACAGATGAGTAGGACAGAGATGAGAAAGTGAGTAGATGGTGGTCAGATAGAGGGAGAGGGGAGGTGGTGAAGTTAGAAAGAGAGCAGAGGCGGGTGAAGACCAGGTCTAATGTATGTCCGTCTGTGTGGGTGGCTGAGGAGGACCACTGAGTAAGTCCAAAGGATAAAGTGAGGGACAGGAGTTTGGAGGCTGCTGACTGAAGGGTATCAGTGGGGATGTTGAAGTCACCCATGATGATAGTGGGGGTGTCAGTTGAAAGAAAATGTATAGTGTATAGTAATGATGATGGTGTAGTGGTTATGTTGATGGTGTGGATATTGATAGTGCTGTGGATAGTGAGGATGATGATGGTGTGTATAGTGATGATGATGGTGTAGATAGTGGTTATGTTGATGGTGTGGATATTGATAGTGCTGTGGATAGTGGTTATGTTGATGGTGTGGATAGTGAGGATGATGATGGTGTGGATACTGAGGATGATGGTGTGCATAGTGTTAATGATGGTGTGAATAGTGATAATGATGGTATGGATAGGAATGGTGATGGTGTGGTTAATGATGATGATGATGGTGTGTGTAGTGATGATGATGATGATGATTGTGAAGACACAGCTGTCATGCCAGCTATGCTGCAAGATCCCTGGAGCAGTGTGCACGCGCACCTAATGTCTGCTATGCTGCAAGATCCCTGGAGCAGTGTGCCTGCGCACCTCATGTCTGCTATGCTGCAAGATCCCTGGAGCAGTGTGCCTGCGCACCTCATGACTGCTATGCTGCAAGATCCCTGGAGCAGTGTGCACGCGCACCTCATGTCTGCTATGCTGCAAGATCCCTGGAGCAGTGTGCCTGAGCACCTCATGACTGCTATGCTGCAAGATCCCTGGAGCAGTGTGCACGCGCACCTCATGTCTGCTATGCTGCAAGATCCCTGGAGCAGTGTGCCTGCGCACCTCATGACTGCTATGCTGCAAGATCCCTGGAGCAGTGTGCCTGCGCACCTCATGACTGCTATGCTGCAAGATCCCTGGAGCAGTGTGCCTGCGCACCTCATGACTGCTGTGCTGCGTGACTCTTGAAGCAGTGTGTAGGCGCACGCGTACCTCATGGCTGCACGCCGTTGCTGTGTGCGCGCCCGTCTCTGCTCTGCCTGCTGTGGTTCTGCCCCTGATCATGTGACCTTTCCTATGTTCCCGCACTGTCTGATCCAGCTAACCTCTCAGTGTTTCTGGAGCCCCTGATAATGTGACCTTCTCTATGGTCCAGCCCAGTCTGATCTAGCAATGCTCTCTATGATCCTGGAGTACTGAACCGGAAGTCCTTCCCTGGTCCTGACCCGGAAGTGCAGGTGCTATGGTGCTATATCAGACCGCCCCTTCCTATGGTCGGGGCCTGAGTATCGTGTTGCTTCCCTGCATGGCTGCTTGGTCTGCTCGGTCGCTCCCTGTATTCTGTGCCCCTGCACTCTGCCCTGTTGTGCGTCCCTGCACACGCTCTGTGCTTGTATTCCGCCTCTTGTCTCGTGCCATGTCTTGTGTTGTCTTTTGTGCCATGTGTTGTCTTGCTATTCTTTGACTTGTAGTACTTCCTATGTTCCCTGTCTTTGCCTGTTTTCGCCATGTCGTGTCCTTGCTATTCTTTGACTTGTAGTACTTCCTATGTTTTCTGCCTTGCCTGTTTCGCCATGTGTGGTCTTTGCTATTCTTAGCCTTGTAGCACTTCTCTCGTTCTCTGTCTCTGCCTGGTTTTCCTTACTCTGTCCTATGGTGCTCTCTAGCACATTTCCTGGATAGTCTCTAGGTTCTCTCTTGACCCGGCGCTGGGCTTCGGCTTATGCTCCGCTGCTAGCCCTATACTCTCTCTGACCCCGCTCTGTGCTTCTGCCTACATTCCGCTCCCTCTTCCGTACCTTGTCTAGCTTTGCCTTGTTTCTTTGCATGCCCTTTGCATGCGCCTGGCCTTCCTAGCCTCCTGTCTGTGCCTCAGCCGTGCCCGCCCTAGCCGTGCCTCAGCCGTGCTCGTCCAGTGACAGCTGTATTGCCTGTTATGCCTCAGCCGGGTTCGCCTCAGTCTTGCCCGTCTGTCTGTGCCTCAGCCCGACCAGCTAGCCAGTGCCCAAGCTGTGGTCTCTGTGCTTCCTTGCACCCACGCTGTCTCTGCACTGTGCTTTGCGTGCTTCTCTAATTGCAAGCGCAGGCCCTAGCCTGCTCCTTGGCATACCTCCCCGTGCTTCTGTAAAAGTACGTGCAGGTCTTGCCATGTACCCTGTCGTGCCCTCTAGCATGCACAGGCCCTAGTCTATACCATGTTGTGCCCTCTTGCACTCACAGGCCCTAGCCTGTACCCTGTCGTGCCCTCTTGCACGCACAGGCCTTAGCCTGAACTCTGGCGTGCCTCCTAGCACACACAGGCCCTTGCCTTAGCCTGAACCCTAGCGTGTCTCCTGGCACGCGCAGGCCCCTGACTTGAACCTGACCCTGGCGTGCCCCTCTGCATGCGCAGGACTATGCCTGGTACCCTGACCCTAGCGTGTCCCTCGGCACACGCAGAACCTTGCCTTGGACCTTGAACCCTGGCGTGTCCCTACACACGCACCATGTCTTGCACTTTGAACTTTGAACCCTGGCGTGTCCCCTACACACGCACCGTGTTTTGTACTTTGAACCCGGTGTGTCCCCTACACACGCACCTTGCCCTGGACCCTGGTGTGCCCCTAGCACGCACCGTGCCTGGAACCTTGCCTTGGACCTTGGAGTGTTCCCTAACACGCACCATGTCTGGAGTTCTGTCGTGCCTCCTTGCCTAAACCCTGGTTTGCCTGCCGGATGCCCGGAACCTGTCAATCGCTGCCAGAGATTGTAAGCCTGACGACTGCGGCCTGATGTCCGGAGCTGATGTCCGCAGCCTGATGCCCTGATCCTGTCGATCGCTGCCAGCTGTCCGTAGTCCGATGCCATTGAGCCCTTGCCTGTACTCTGGCGTGCCACCTGGCACATACCATGCCATGGACCTTGGCGTGCCCTCGCATGCTCCTTGCTGTGTTTTCCCTGTTATCACGTTTTGCACCTGATGTATCCCTGAGTTTGCCTTAATGAAGATACCTTTGAATTCACGTCTTGTCTTGTTTCCTGCACGTCCTTTGTCGTCAGACACTCGTACTAGTGTCTGCCTGAGCCGGCCGTCTGGTTCCAGCAGTCGTGGTGGCTCACCCCCTTGGTCTTGCCCCTGACACTCCCTGTATAGGGGGTGGTTCCTCACAAGGTCAGCTCGCCCTAGGTGGGTGGGTGCCACGACCCAGAGGGTCCACTCTAAAGAAAACGACTCAGCATTGTATCCAAATTAACCAGACAACTAATTTTAACAAGCCAAGAATAATAGACTGTTATCGCTATGTTGGCTTTTGAATTTAGGTGTTGATTTATGGTTGGTCATGAAAACGACTCCATCACAAGGGACACAGATCTATCATTCTACAGGAAACAACCTAGAGGACTGAGGCCCCTGTTGGAAGAAAACAGATCTGCTCCATTGACCATCGCTGAACCATGGATACATTTGGAGAAAGCCAGGATTGGGACCTGCCGGTCGCCTGGCTCCATGGAGATGTTCGGAGAAGCCAGGTTGTGGCCCTCAGGTCAACTGTCCTTGTACCTGACCATGGAGATGTTCGGAGAAGCCAGGTTGTGACCCTCAGGTCAACTGGTCTTGTACCTGAATGGACTGTCATCTTTGTCGTTACCTCCTCTCTGTGTGTCACAGGTGGGGTAGTTGACCCTGGAAGATGAAGCCAGGTTGTGACCCTCTGGTCAACTGGCCTTATACCTCAACGGACTGACATCTTCCTTCGCTTGTCGTTACCTCCTCTCTATGCGTGTAACAGGTGGGGTTGTCGACCCTGGAAGCTGTGAAGTATCAGCTGCCATTATCCCAGCGAGTCAGTACAGGGTGAGACTCTGTAATGTGCACCATCTTGGGGCATTTTGCTGGGACTGTTCAACGTATTATCTGCCTGTTTTGTGGTTCAATAAAGCATTTCCACACTTTTACCCTCACCCTGTGCTGCCTGAGTAGCGTTATGGAAGAGTGGGCATTTTGTGGGACGATCCCTGGTCCGCCGACCCCTGCGGCTCCTCAATGAGGATGTTGATTATGTTGTAGACAGTGAGGATATTAATGATGTGGATAGCAATGATGGTGGTGTGGATAGGGAAGATTAGGATGGTGTGACTAGTGATGATGATAATGTGGAAAGTGATGATGATGGTATGGATAGTGATGATGCTGATTAAGATGGTGTAGATAGTGATGATGGTGTGGATAGTGAGGATAGTGTAGATAGTTATAATTATGAGGGTATGGATAGTGATGATAGTGTAGATAGTTATAACTATAATGGTATGGGTAGTGATGATGATGTGGATAGAGCTGATGATGTGGATAGTGATGATGATGATGGTGCTGTGGATAGTGATGCTGTGGATAGAGATGATGGTGATATTGGTGAATGGGTAGTGATGATGATCTTGGGTGGATAGTGATGAAGATGGTTTGGATAGTGATGATGATAATGATGTGGATAGAGATGATTAATGGTTTAGATAGAGATGATGGTGTGGATAGTGATATTAATTTTGTGGATAGGGACGATGATTATATGCATAGTGATGATGATGACTATATGCATAGTGATAATGGTGTGGATAGTGATGATGATAATAGTGTGGATACTGATGATGGTGTGGATAGTAATGATGGTGTGGATGGTGATGATGATAATGGTGGTGTTGTGGATAGTGATGATGAGGATGGTGTGAATAGTGATGATGATTAGTGTGGGCCTAACGCTACTCAGACAACGCAGGGTGAGGGTAAAACAATGTGGCAATGCTTTATTAAACCACAAAACAGGCATATACTGTAACACATAGAACAGTCCCAACAAAACACCCCAATATGATGCACATTACAGTCTCACCCTTCTGCTGACCCGCCGGAATAAAGGCAGCTGTGACTTCAGAGCTCCCAGAGTCAGCTACCCCCACCTGTGATACACACAGAGAGGAGGTAACTACAAGTGTAGGAAGAGGACAGTCTATTCAGGTACAAAGCCAGTTGACCCGAGGGTCACAACCTGGCTTCTCCAAACATCTCCATGGAGCCAGGCGACCGGCGGGTCCCAATCCTGGCTTTCTTTAATGGAGCAGATCTGTATTCTTCCAACCGGGCTAAGAACCCCTAGCTTGTTCCTGTAGAATGATAGATTCATGTCCCTCGTGATGGTGCCATGATGGATTGGCTGCTGTCCTGTCTCTGGTCCTTCTAATTTATGTCTGTCTTGGCAGACTCTGTGGCTGTCTCTCTCTGCCCGAGACATATCACCTCTTTTATGTTTAACAAGTGTCCTTCAACCCAGCATCACAGATGAAGGGAAGAATGGTGACAACAAAGTCGCCTTGTTTGATTATGTAATAGAGAGATAAGATCCTTTTAACACAGATTTTCCTCCTCTGTTTTAAAAATCAACAAACTACCTGGCATAGAGAATGATTAATTAGCATTTCAGTAAACATCAAGTCATCAAGGATAAGCGCACAATACCAGTCAATATTACAGGCTTATACAAGCAAAAGTTTGTTTTCTTGACTAACACAAACTCAAAAGCCAACATACAGATAAGTCTATTCCTCTTGGTTTGCTAAAAATAGTCATTGGAGTAATTAAGATACAATGCTGTGTCTCCACAATGAGGATGTTGATGATGGTTTAGATAGCGATGATATTAATGGTGTGGATAGTAATGATGGTGTGTACAATAGTAATGATAATGGTATGGATAGTGATGATGGTGTGGATAATCGTGATAGTGTGAATAGTGATGATGATGATGTGTGGATAGTGATGATGAGGTGTACAATAGTAATGATAATGGTGTGGATAGTGTTGATGATGATGGTGTGGATAGTGATGATGAGGTGTACAATAGTAATGATAATGGTGTGGATAGTGTTGATGATGATGGTGTGGATAGTGAAGATTAAGATGGTGTGACTAGTGATGATGATGATGACGATGGTGTTGATAGTGATGATGAAATTGTGAATAGTGATGATGTGTGGATGGTGATGATGGTGTGAATGATGTTGGTGATATAAGTGTGGATACTGATGATTGAGAGAATGATGATGGTGTGCATGGGTGATGATGTGGATGATGGTGGTTTGGGCAGTCAGAGGGTTAGGAGTAAGTGGAGCCATGGCTGTATTCGAGCAAGGAGGTTGCCGTACCTCTCTCTAGTGGGGGTAGTAGTGATCTCACTGTTGGAGAATGTCACGTGGGGTGGATGAGCCGTTTTGTGTACACAGGTGTGTGATATGGAGAAAAACACAGACTCATGGGAAGTAACAGGAATAACCGGAGAGTGCTGTGTGGGCGACAAGCTGCAGCAGGCCCCACAACTACGAGGAGCTCAAGCTCCAACACCGGGACAAGACCCGACTAGAGAAATCTAATCTGGAATCTGAGGGAGACGCCACAACAATGCTCCATTGTTGGCGCTTTCTAACCCTGCACTGTACCTGTACAATGCAGCGGCTTATGGAGTACATGTATAGTGGGGGATTAAAATACGTCCTACACAGACAAGTGGAACCCCAACAAACAAAGGCACAGCACTAACCTGAGCCTAGTGTTAGGAATGGTGATTCTGTGCTCCCACCTGGGAATGGATCAAGTCCGGTGTTATGCTTCTCCGGCCGCAGGGGACCACCCCATTCTTATGGAGCGTTGGGTTCTGGAGCAGTAGGATGTGTGGGGACACCGGATCTACCATAGATTTATCTGTCTGGGGAACATGGGACGTTGTGTTCCCCGGCTGCCACACAACGCAGTGGTGGGATTGTGTCCATGCGACTGTCAGGTTAACAGGGAATGGTCGGGGATGATTGGGAGGTAGTCATCTCCTGATTAGGTCCTTCAGCATCAGGCGGCCATATAACCCTGCTCCCAGCTCAGGTCTGTGCTGGTTATTGCAGCTCCTATGTGTTGTGGTGGTAAGTGGTGCTTGCCGTCTTGGTTGCTCTCTTTCAGGGTTGGTCTTCGGGTTAGTTTCTATTTCTCTTGGTTCTTCACCCTTAGGGTTTCTTGCAGAGGTACCCACCTGTTCTTGACTAGGCTACAGCCGCTTCAACAAGTGCCAGCTGCCTGGTGACTGCGGGCCTGGGAAGGTCTCTGCTGAAGTCTTCCTCCTAGCCCTTCCTGGCCTTTTAAGACTCGCTTGCGCCTAGTGCGTCCGTGGTGGCGCCTTTGCTGGTTTGGGGCCAGTCTTGCTGGATCTCTGTAATTGACCACAACAGAATAAGGACGGACGGATGGACCAGATGCAGGGTCTTCTGAGAATGTTTCAGGATTTGGCGGGCATCATAACCCAGCACAGCCAGACCCGAGCTCAAGGTGCCCCAACACAGGTAGTTCTAACCCCAGTCCTACAACGGGGGTCATTGCCACACAACCTAAAGTGCTACTTCCTGACTTTTTTGGAGAGAGATTAAAAGAAATATAATAATTTCAAGGGGTGTGTGTGTGTGGGGCGGGGCAAATTACACACTATTTTCAGGTACTCGGGTTGGTTTTTTTATTTCCCTTCTTAAAGGGGATCCCCAGTCCTAGGTATTTTCATTACTCTCGGGTTCACCCATACAGTCACTTGCAAAGTATTCCCACCCTTGTTTTCTGCCTCACAACCTGAAATTTCACTTTTTTGTGTATTCTTTGGCCCTGAGGAAGTGTCAGATTTGCCACGAAACGCGTCGGCACAATAAAGCTATGAAGAATATTTCTGTCCTTGTGTGGTCAGCGCGGATACATTGAAAAACCCGGTCTTTTTCTTCCTCCTTTGTGACACTGGTATCTACGGGAGTCTGCAGCGACTGCAGTTTGAACTGTTCACAACCTGTAAAGGTGAGCGCACTAACCGTGTATTGTCACCCAAAAAATCCCTTATCACCCTGCGCGCACGTTCTTTCCTTATAATCATTGGAAGGGGTATGGTCCTGACGAAAGGTCTGGGACTCGAGACGTAATATACATGCCAATCTTCTCATCGCCGAGTTCCATAAGAGGTTTTCGAACAAGGTGGGTGGTGAGAGTCCAGAGGTCTCTCCTAGGGAGGGTACTGTTAGGAGTTGTGGTTCTGTGCTCTCACCTGGAAATGGATCAGGTCTGATGCTATGCTACTCAGGTCGCAAGAGCCAGCATTGTCCTGCTGGTCTCAGAGTTACCACATGCGCAAGAAGACCACCCTATTTATATGGAGCATTGAATTCTGGAGGAGTAGGATGTGTGGGGACTTCGTATCGCCCACGGATTTCACTGCCCGGGGAGCACAATGTCCCATGTTCCCTGGACAGTGAAATCAGTGGTGCATGTCGTCTTGGTTGTGCTCTTTCAGGGTTGGTCTTAGGGTTCGTTTCCCTTTTTCTTCTTGCTACAGTCTCAGGGTTTCTTGCAGAGGTACCCACCTGTTCTTGACTAGACTCTGACAGTGCCACCAGACACCAGCTGCTCGGCGACAGTGGGCCTGGGAAGGTCTCTGCTGAAGTCTTCCTATTTACTGGGAGCAGAGTATCCTGGCCCTTTAAGACTCGCTTGCGCCAAGTGCGTCTGCGGCTTCGCCTTTGCTGGTTTGATGCCAGTCTTGCTGTGTCTCTCTGATATTGCCAATAACACATATAAGCACCTAAGGACTGGAACACAACACCAACTGAAGCTCACAGGCACATAAGTGTAAGAGGTGTACTGGCACCGTGTAATACTCCACTCCCTTTATGTATAACTGTATATATATTTATATATCTTCTGCTAATAACATAGGGAAAGCGTAGTACCGGAGTTGGTCACTAGATGGGGTACATGACACCTTAGTGTAATAGACAGTGTTTATAGTTAACTATAGGAGGGGTTTACTGGGGGCAAGGCATGAACAGTTCCCTGGTGAGTTCAGAAGGGGCTAGGGAGCCAATACAGCTCAGGTGGGATTAGAACCCAAGCTACCTAGTAGCTCCGTAACGTTTAAAGCTTAGGACCCAGCCGTCCGGGGCCCAGTGAACAGAAGTGCAGCTGTAGCAGCAGTGGAGAGCAGAAGTGAGAAGAGGTTGAGAACGCAGGTTGCTCATCAGGTGGCAAATCATTGCATGGGCTGATGCCCTCAGATCTGGGGCGAAACGGCTGAGGGAAACCTCCAAGTGCAGAAAGTCTGAACCGGGCATGTACTGGGGGACCAAGGAAGGAATGCAGAGAAAGTGGAGATTGGAAATGTTTGAAATCCTATGCAAATGCTGTCTCTGATAAGGATGTGCTGTGCAAAGAGGAAAGTAAAGTTCTACATTTCAGTTTGAAATGGTCTCTTAGTATGCAACAACGCTAGCAGTGTACTTTCAGCCATCCCGATGGGACCCTGACGGTGCAGAAGGTGAAGCAGAAGGTATGCTACAGATGGGACATTGTATTCATGTGTCGGGAGATCAGAGCGCAGTGAACCACATACTCCCTGCCCGACAACGGCCCTGGCACTCCCTCACATAAGGACTAGGGAACAGCGATACTCAGAGACTATAGGCACCTAACGACCGAAGCACAACACCAACGAAAGCCTATAGGCACATAAGGACTAGGGAACAGCAACAATAAGAGAATATAGGCACCTAAGGAATGTACAGTTGTGGCCAAAAGTATTGACACCCCTGCAATTCTGTCAGATAATGCTCAGTTTCTTCCTGAAAATGATTGCAAACACAAATTCTTTGTTATTATCTTCATTTAATTTGTCTTAAATGAAAAAACACAAAAAGAATTGTCCTAAAGCCAAATTGGATATAATTCCACACCAAACATAAAAAAGAGGGTGGACAGAAGCAGCACGGTGGCTCAGTGGTTAGCGCTGCAGCCTTGCAGCGCTGGGGTCCTGGGTTCGAATCCCACCAAGGACAACATCTGCAAGGAGTTTGTATTTTCTCCCCGTGTTTGCGTGGGTTTCCTCCGGGCACTCCGGTTTCCTCCCACACTCCAAAGACATACTGATAGGGAATTTAGATTGTGAGCCCCATCGGGGACAGTGATGAAATGTGTGCAAACTGTAAAGCGCTGCGGAATATGTTAGCGCTATATAAAAATAAAGATTATTATTATTATTATTATGTATTGGCACTGTTCGAAAAATCCTGTGATGCTTCTCTAATTTGTGTAATTAACAGCACCTGTAACTTACTTGTGGCACCTAACAGGTGTTGGCAATAACTAAATCACACTTGCAGCCAGCTGACATGGAGTAAAGTTGACTCAACCTCTGTCCTGTGTCCTTGTGTGCACCACATTGAGCATGGAGAAAAGAAAGAAGACCAAAGAACTGTCTGAGGACTTGAGAAACCAAATTGTGAGGAAGCATGAGCAATCTCAAGGCTACAAGTCCATCTCCAAAGACCTGAATGTTCCTGTGTCTACCGTGCGCAGTGTCATCAAGAAGTTTAAAGCCCATGGCACTGTGGCTAACCTCCCTAGATGTGGCCGGAAAAGAAAAATTCACAAGAGATTTCAACGCAAGATTGTGGAGATGTTGGATAAAGAACCTCCACTAACATCCAAACAAGTTCAAGCTGCCCTGCAGTCCGAGAGTACAACGGTGTCAACCCGTCCTATCCGTCGGCGTCTGAATGAAAAGGGACTGTATGGTAGGAGACCCAGGAAGACTCCACTTCTTACCCCGAGACATAAAAAAGCCAGGCTGCAGTTTGCCAAAACTTACCTGAAAAAGCCTAAAACGTTTTGGAAGAATGTTCTCTGGTCAGTTGAGACAAACGTAGAGCTTTTTGGGAAAAGGCATCAACATAGAGTTTACAGGAGAAAAAAGAGGCATTCAAAGAAAAAAACACAGTCCCTACAGTCAAACATGGCGGAGGTTCCCTGATGTTTTGGGGTTGCTTTGCTGCCTCTGGCACTGGACTGCTTGACCGTGTGCATGGCATTATGAAGTCTGAAGACTACCAACAAAATTTGCAGCATAATGTAGGGCCCAGTGTGAGAAAGCTGGGTCTCCCTCAGAGGTCATGGGTCTTCCAGCAGGACAATAACCCAAAACACACTTCATAAAGCACTAGAAAATGGTTTGAGAGAAAGCACTGGAGACTTCTAAGGTGGCCAGCAATGAGTCCAGACCTGAATCCCATAGAACACCTGTGGAGAGATCTAAAAATGGCAGTTTGGAGAAGGCACCCTTCAAATATCAGGGACCTGGAGCAGTTTGCCAAAGAAGAATGGTCTAAAATTCCAGCAGAGCATTGTAAGAAACTCATTGATGGTTACCGGAAGCGGTTGGTCGCAGTTATTTTGGCTAAAGGTTGTGCAACCAAGTATTAGGCTGAGGGTGCCAATACTTTTGTCCGGCCCATTTTTGGAGTTTTGTGTAAAATGATCAATGTTTTGCTTTTTGCTTCATTCTCTTTTGTGTTTTTTCATTGAAGACAAATTAAATGAAGATAATACCAAAGAATTTGTGTTTGCAATCATTTTCCGGAAGAAACTGAGTATTATCTGACAGAATTGCAGGGGTGTCAATACTTTTGGCCACAACTGTAGCACAGAGCATATAGTCACCTAACGACCGGAGGACAGCGCCACCTAAGGACCAGCGATACTCAGAGCCGGGGCGAGTTGCAGTGATTCTGGCTATTTACCCTCCACTATAATTACCAGACAGTATTATTAGCAACAACTCCTCCACCCATCAGGTATCGAACAGAGAGACAGACAGAAGAAGCCTGATGATGACAGTGGGGGCTCCTGTATCCACCGCCAGCCTGACAGCAAGAGGGGCCATTACCCCTCACATCATCATGAGCCCGGGGTACCCGCTATACCCCGATGCCAGCCCCTCATCACCACCCCTGTATCTAATCCTATCAGGTGTGATACTGTCCTGTGGATGCGGTATCTCAGCCCGCACCGTGCGGTACCTCTCGGCAGGGGGTGTCTCAGCCCGCACCGTGCGATACCTCTCGGCAGGGGGTGTCTCAGCCCGCACCGTGCGGTACCTCTCGGCAGGCGGTGTCTCAGCCCGTACCGTGCGGTACCTCTCGGCAGGGGGTGTCTCAGCCCGTACCGTGCGATACCTCTCGGCAGGGGGTGTCTCAGCCCGCACCGTGCGATACCTCTCGGCAGGGGGTGTCTCAGCCTGCACCGTGCGATACCTCTCGGCAGGCGGTGTCTCAGCCCGCACCGTGCGATACCTCTCGGCAGGGGGTGTCTCAGCCTGCACCGTGCGATACCTCTCGGCAGGCGGTGTCTCAGCCCGCACCGTGCGATACCTCTCGGCAGGGGGTGTCTCAGCCCGCACCGTGCGATACCTCTCGGCAGGGGGTGTCTCAGCCCGCACCGTGCGATACCTCTCGGCAGGGGGTGTCTCAGCCCGCACCGTGCGATACCTCTCGGCAGGCGGTGTCTCAGCCCGCACCGTGCGATACCTCTCGGCAGGGGGTGTCTCAGCCCGCACCGTGCGATACCTCTCGGCAGGGGGTGTCTCAGCCTGCACCGTGCGATACCTCTCGGCAGGCGGTGTCTCAGCCCGCACCGTGCGATACCTCTCGGCAGGGGGTGTCTCAGCCTGCACCGTGCGATACCTCTCGGCAGGCGGTGTCTCAGCCCGCACCGTGCGATACCTCTCGGCAGGGGGTGTCTCAGCCCGCACCGTGCGATACCTCTCGGCAGGGGGTGTCTCAGCCCGCACCGTGCGATACCTCTCGGCAGGCGGTGTCTCAGCCCGCACCGTGCGATACCTCTCGGCAGGGGGTGTCTCAGCCCGCACCGTGTGATACCTCTCGGCAGGGGGTGTCTCAGCCCGCACCGTGCGATACCTCTCAGTACCGTGTGCTGGGGTTGATCGTCACGGATGAGTCATGGGAGCGGTTTTGCGTCTCGTGTGTGGTGACCCCGGGGCGAGCGCTTCCTGCACAGACTCTGGGATTGTTCTATGGGTCACATGATGACAGCCAGCAGGGGAAGGGTTAATATCTGTATCAGGGGGGTATTCTATCGTCCTGGGACCCCCGGCCCCCACCAACAGGGGAAGGGTTAATGTCCGGGGGGCATTCTGACGTCCTGGGACCCCGTACCCCACAGCTGGGCCCCTGTGGCCCCCGTATCCCTCAGCAGGGCCTCTGTGGCCCCCGTATCCCTCAGCTGGGCCCCTGTGGCCCCCATATCCCTCAGCAGGGCCCCTGTGGCCCCCGTACCCCTCAGCTGGGCCCCTGTGGCCCCCGTACCCCTCAGCAGGGCCTCTGTGGCCCCCGTACCCCTCAGCAGGGCCCCTGTGGCCCCCATATCCCTCAGCAGGGCCCCTGTGGCCCCCGTACCCCTCAGCAGGGCCTCTGTGGCCCCTGTACCCCTCAGCAGGGCCCCTGTGGCCCCCATATCCCTCAGCAGGGCCCCTGTGGCCCCCGTACCCCTCAGCTGGGCCCCTGTGGCCCCCGTATCCCTCAGCAGGGCCCCTGTGGCCCCCGCATCCCTCAGCAGGGCCCCTGTGGCCCCCGTACCCCTCAGCAGGGCCCCTGTGGCCCCCATATCCCTCAGCAGGGCCCCTGTGGCCCCCGTACCCCTCAGCTGGGCCCCTGTGGCCCCCGTATCCCTCAGCAGGGCCCCTGTGGCCCCCGTACCCCTCAGCAGGGCCCCTGTGGCCCCCATATCCCTCAGCAGGGCCCCTGTGGCCCCCGTACCCCTCAGCAGGGCCTCTGTGGCCCCTGTACCCCTCAGCAGGGCCCCTGTGGCCCCCATATCCCTCAGCAGGGCCCCTGTGGCCCCCATATCCCTCAGCAGGGTCCCTGTGGCCCCCATATCCCTCAGCAGGGCCCCTGTGGCCCCCGTATCCCTCAGCAGGGCCCCTGTGGCCCCCATATCCCTCAGCAGGGCCCCTGTGGCCCCCATATCCCTCAGCAGGGCCCCTGTGGCCCCCGTATCCCTCAGCAGGGCCCCTGTGGCCCCCATATCCCTCAGCAGGGCCCCTGTGGCCCCCATATCCCTCAGCAGGGCCCCTGTGGCCCCCATATCCCTCAGCAGGGCCCCTGTGGCCCCCATATCCCTCAGCAGGGTCCCTGTGGCCCCCGTACCCCTCCGCTCGGCCCCTGTGGCCCCCGTATCCCTCAGCAGGGCCCCTGTGGCCCCCGTACCCCTCCGCTCGGCCCCTGTGGCCCCGGTCTCTCACCTGCGGGCCGTCCAGCAGCACGCTCCTCCGCAGCCGCCCCCTCCGGATCTCCATCTCCAGCGCGGAGCATCGCGCCACCGTCACCCGACTGCGGTGATTGCGGCAGAACATGGCGGGAGCGAGGAGCGGTCAGGAGGCAACTTGTGAGGCGGCGGCTTCCCGGGAATTCCTGAGAGGACAGCGGCCGCCCCCGACACCAGCAGCAGCAGCAGCAGCAGCAGCAGCACTCCCATCATCTGTCACCAGCGCTCCTCCCACAGCGCTCACCTCCTACCTGGCGGACCCCAGCCCCCCCCCCCGAGAGGAGAGCCTGCCTCACCTAGTGCGCCCTCCACACTGAGGGGGACAGCAGCGCTGCCAAACACCCTGACACCAGAGAAAGTCACCGACCAAAGGCTACCAGACACCTGCGATATTACACGGGGAGAGTGTCTGTATTACATGTGTGATATTACACGGGCAGAGTGTCTGTATTACATGTGTGATATTACACGGGGAAGTGTATTAAACCTGTGATACATGGGGAGAGTGTCTGTATTACATGTGTGATATTACACGGGGAAGTGTCTGTATTACACGTGGGGCCCTGTATTACACATGTGATATTACAACGAGGGAGTATGTGTATTACACGTGTGATATTACACTGGGGGAGTGTGTGTATTACACGTGTGATATTACACTAGCGGAGTGTCTAGATTACACCTGTGATATTACACGGGGGGAGTGTCTATTACACCTGTGATATTATATTAGGGAAGTGATTGTATTACACAAGAGGACTGTCTGTATTATACATATGATATTACACAAATGGGTATCTGTATTACATGTGTGACATTACATAGGGGAAGTGTCTATTACATAGGTGATATTACATGGGTGATTGTCTGCATTACACATGTGACATTACACAGGGGTGAGTCTGTATTGCACGTGTGATTATATACAAGGGGGTGTCTGTGTTACACGCATGATATTACACAGAGGGAGTGTCTGCACTACACAGGAGAGTGTCTGTTTTACACATGTGATATTACACAGGGGAAGTGCTTGTATTATACATGCCCTATTGCACAGAGGGAATGTCTGTTTTACACAGTGGGGAGTGTGCGTATTACACATGTGGTATTACATACGGAGAGCGTCTGTATTACACATGTGATATTACATGGCAAGTGTCTGTATTACATGTGTGATATTACACAGGGCGATTGTCTGTATTACACGTATGATATTACACGGGGAGAGTGTCTGTATTACATGTGTGATATTACACAGGGAGAGTGTCTGTATTACATGTGTGATATTACACAGGGAGAGTGTCTGTATTACATGTGTTAAATTACCTGAGGGAGTGTCTATATTACACAGGGGTTGTCTGTATTACATGTGTGAAATTACCTGAGGGAGTGTCCATATTACACGTGTGATATTTCACAGGGAGAGTGTCTGTATTACATGTGTGATATTACACAGGGAGAGTGTCTGTATTATATGTGTGATATTACACAGGGAGAGTGTCTGTATTGTATGTGTGATATTACACAGGGAGAGTGTCTGTATTATATGTGTGATATTACACAGGGAGAGTGTCTGTATTACATGTGTGATATTACCCGGGGAGAGTGTCTGTATTACACCTGCGATATTACACGGGGCGAGTGTCTGTATTACACCTGCGATATTACACGGGGCGAGTGTCTGTATTACACCTGCGATATTACACGGGGCGAGTGTCTGTATTACACCTGCGATATTACACGGGGAGAGTGTCTGTATTACACCTGCGATATTACACACGGAGAGTGTCTATTACACCTGCGATATTACACACGGAGAGTGTCTGTATTACACCTGCGATATTACACGCGGAGAGTGTCTGTATTACACCTGCGATATTACACGGGGAGAGTGTCTGTATTACACCTGCGATATTACACGGGGAGAGTGTCTGTATTACACCTGCGATATTACACGGGGAGAGTGTTTGTATTACACCTGCGATATTACACGGGGAGAGTGTCTGTATTACACCTGCGATATTACACGGGGAGAGTGTCTGTATTACACCTGCGATATTACCCGGGGAGAGTGTCTGTATTACACCTGCGATATTACACGGGGAGAGAGTCTGTATTACACCTGCGATATTACACGGGGAGAGTGTCTGTATTACACCTGCGATATTACCCGGGGAGAGTGTCTGTATTACACCTGCGATATTACACGGGGAGAGTGTCTGTATTACACCTGCGATATTACACGGGGAGAGTGTCTGTATTACACCTGCGATATTACCCGGGGAGAGTGTCTGTATTACACCTGCGATATTACACGGGTAGAGTGTCTGTATTACACCTGTGATATTACACGGGGAGAGTGTCTGTATTACACCTGCGATATTACACGAGGAGAGTGTATGTATTACACCTGCGATATTACACGGGGAGAGTGTCTGTATTACACCTGTGATATTACACGGGGAGAGAGTCTGTATTACACCTGCGATATTACACCTGCGATATTACACGGGGAGAGTGTCTGTATTACACCTGCGATATTACACAGGGAGAGGGTCTGTATTACACCTGTGATATTACACCTCTGATATTACACGGGGAGAGTGTCTGTATTACACCTGCGATATTACATGCGGATAGTGTCTGTATTACACCTGTGATATTACATGGGGGAGTGTCTGTATTACACCTGTGATACTACACGGGGGGGGTGTCTGTATTACACCTGCGATATTACACAGGGAGAGGGTCTGTATTACACCTGTGATATTACACCTCTGATATTACACGGGGAGAGTGTCTGTATTACACCTGCGATATTACACGGGGAGAGTGTCTGTATTACACCTGTGATATTACACCTTTGATATTATACAGGGAGAGGGTCTGTATTACACCTGCGATATTACACGGGGAGAGTGTCTGTATTGCACCTGTGATATTACACGGGGAGAGTGTCTGTATTACACCTGTGATATTACACGGAGAGAGGGTCTGTATTACACCTGTGATGTTACACGGAGAGAGGGTCTGTATTACACCTGTGATGTTACACGGAGAGAGGGTCTGTATTACACCTACGATATTACACGGGGGGAGTGTCTGTATTACACGGGGAGAGTGTCTGTATTACACCTGTGATATTACATGGAGAGAGCGTCTGTATTATATGTGTTATATTACACAAGTTGAGTGTCTGTATTAAACCTGTGATATTACACTGGAGGATGTCTGTATTACGCACGTGATATTACATGGGGAAGTGTATTAAACCTGTGATACATGGGGAGAGTGTCTGTATTACATGTGTGATATTACACGGGGAAGTGTCTGTATTACACGTGGGGCCCTGTATTACACATGTGATATTACAACGAGGGAGTATGTGTATTACACGTGTGATATTACACTGGGGGAGTGTGTGTATTACACGTGTGATATTACACTAGCGGAGTGTCTAGATTACACCTGTGATATTACACGGGGGGAGTGTCTATTACACCTGTGATATTATATTAGGGAAGTGATTGTATTACACAAGAGGACTGTCTGTATTATACATATGATATTACACAAATGGGTATCTGTATTACATGTGTGACATTACATAGGGGAAGTGTCTATTACATAGGTGATATTACATGGGTGATTGTCTGCATTACACATGTGACATTACACAGGGGTGAGTCTGTATTGCACGTGTGATTATATACAAGGGGGTGTCTGTGTTACACGCATGATATTACACAGAGGGAGTGTCTGCACTACACAGGAGAGTGTCTGTTTTACACATGTGATATTACACGGGGGAAGTGCTTGTATTATACATGCCCTATTGCACAGAGGGAATGTCTGTTTTACACAGTGGGGAGTGTGCGTATTACACATGTGGTATTACATACGGAGAGCGTCTGTATTACACATGTGATATTACATGGCAAGTGTCTGTATTACATGTGTGATATTACACAGGGCGATTGTCTGTATTACACGTATGATATTACACGGGGAGAGTGTCTGTATTACATGTGTGATATTACACAGGGAGAGTGTCTGTATTACATGTGTGATATTACACAGGGAGAGTGTCTGTATTACATGTGTGAAATTACCTGAGGGAGTGTCTATATTACACAGGGGTTGTCTGTATTACATGTGTGAAATTACCTGAGGGAGTGTCCATATTACACGTGTGATATTTCACAGGGAGAGTGTCTGTATTACATGTGTGATATTACACAGGGAGAGTGTCTGTATTATATGTGTGATATTACACAGGGAGAGTGTCTGTATTGTATGTGTGATATTACACAGGGAGAGTGTCTGTATTACATGTGTGATATTACACAGGGAGAGTGTCTGTATTACACGTGCGATATTACCCGGGGAGAGTGTCTGTATTACACCTGCGATATTACACGGGGCGAGTGTCTGTATTACACCTGCGATATTACACGGGGCGAGTGTCTGTATTACACCTGCGATATTACACGGGGAGAGTGTCTGTATTACACCTGCGATATTACACACGGAGAGTGTCTGTATTACACCTGCGATATTACACACGGAGAGTGTCTGTATTACACCTGCGATATTACACGCGGAGAGTGTCTGTATTACACCTGCGATATTACACGGGGAGAGTGTCTGTATTACACCTGCGATATTACACGGGGAGAGTGTTTGTATTACACCTGCGATATTACACGGGGAGAGTGTCTGTATTACACCTGCGATATTACACGGGGAGAGTGTCTGTATTACACCTGCGATATTACCCGGGGAGAGTGTCTGTATTACACCTGCGATATTACACGGGGAGAGAGTCTGTATTACACCTGCGATATTACACGGGGAGAGTGTCTGTATTACACCTGCGATATTACCCGGGGAGAGTGTCTGTATTACACCTGCGATATTACACGGGGAGAGTGTCTGTATTACACCTGCGATATTACACGGGGAGAGTGTCTGTATTACACCTGCGATATTACACGGGGAGAGTGTCTGTATTACACCTGCGATATTACACGGGGAGAGTGTCTGTATTACACCTGCGATATTACACGGGGAGAGTGTCTGTATTACACCTGCGATATTACCCGGGGAGAGTGTCTGTATTTCACCTGCGATATTACACGGGGAGAGTGTCTGTATTACACCTGTGATATTACACAGGGAGAGTGTCTGTATTACACCTGCGATATTACACGGGGAGAGTGTATGTATTACACCTGCGATATTACACGGGGAGAGTGTCTGTATTACACCTGTGATATTACACGGGGAGAGAGTCTGTATTACACCTGCGATATTACACCTGCGATATTACACGGGGAGAGTGTCTGTATTACACCTGCGATATTACACAGGGAGAGGGTCTGTATTACACCTGTGATATTACACCTCTGATATTACACGGGGAGAGTGTCTGTATTACACCTGCGATATTACATGCGGATAGTGTCTGTATTACACCTGTGATATTACATGGGGGAGTGTCTGTATTACACCTGTGATACTACACGGGGGGAGTGTCTGTATTACACCTGCGATATTACACAGGGAGAGGGTCTGTATTACACCTGTGATATTACACCTCTGATATTACACGGGGAGAGTGTCTGTATTACACCTGCGATATTACACGCGGAGAGTGTCTGTATTACACCTGCGATATTACCCGGGGAGAGTGTCTGTATTACACCTGCGATATTACACGGGGAGAGGGTCTGTATTACACCTGTGATATTACACCTTTGATATTATACAGGGAGAGGGTCTGTATTACACCTGCGATATTACACGGGGAGAGTGTCTGTATTGCACCTGTGATATTACACGGGGAGAGTGTCTGTATTACACCTGTGATATTACACGGAGAGAGGGTCTGTATTACACCTGTGATGTTACACGGAGAGAGGGTCTGTATTACACCTGTGATGTTACACGGAGAGAGGGTCTGTATTACACCTACGATATTACACGGGGGGAGTGTCTGTATTACACCTGTGATATTACATGGAGAGAGGGTCTGTATTATATGTGTTATATTACACAAGTTGAGTGTCTGTATTAAACCTCTGATATTACACTGGAGGATGTCTGTATTACGCACGTGATATTACATGGGGAAGTGTATTAAACCTGTGATACATGGGGAGAGTGTCTGTATTACATGTGTGATATTACACGGGGAAGTGTCTGTATTACACGTGGGGCCCTGTATTACACATGTGATATTACAACGAGGGAGTATGTGTATTACACGTGTGATATTACACTGGGGGAGTGTGTGTATTACACGTGTGATATTACACTAGCGGAGTGTCTAGATTACACCTGTGATATTACACGGGGGGAGTGTCTATTACACCTGTGATATTATATTAGGGAAGTGATTGTATTACACAAGAGGACTGTCTGTATTATACATATGATATTACACAAATGGGTATCTGTATTACATGTGTGACATTACATAGGGGAAGTGTCTATTACATAGGTGATATTACATGGGTGATTGTCTGCATTACACATGTGACATTACACAGGGGTGAGTCTGTATTGCACGTGTGATTATATACAAGGGGGTGTCTGTGTTACACGCATGATATTACACAGAGGGAGTGTCTGCACTACACAGGAGAGTGTCTGTTTTACACATGTGATATTACACGGGGGAAGTGCTTGTATTATACATGCCCTATTGCACAGAGGGAATGTCTGTTTTACACAGTGGGGAGTGTGCGTATTACACATGTGGTATTACATACGGAGAGCGTCTGTATTACACATGTGATATTACATGGCAAGTGTCTGTATTACATGTGTGATATTACACAGGGCGATTGTCTGTATTACACGTATGATATTACACGGGGAGAGTGTCTGTATTACATGTGTGAAATTACCTGAGGGAGTGTCTATATTACACAGGGGTTGTCTGTATTACATGTGTGAAATTACCTGAGGGAGTGTCCATATTACACGTGTGATATTTCACAGGGAGAGTGTCTGTATTACATGTGTGATATTACACAGGGAGAGTGTCTGTATTACATGTGTGATATTACACAGGGAGAGTGTCTGTATTACATGTGTGAAATTAACTGAGGGAGTGTCTATATTACACAGGGGTTGTCTGTATTACATGTGTGAAATTACCTGAGGGAGTGTCCATATTACACGTGTGATATTTCACAGGGAGAGTGTCTGTATTACATGTGTGATATTACACAGGGAGAGTGTATTATATGTGTGATATTACACAGGGAGAGTGTCTGTATTGTATGTGTGATATTACACAGGGAGAGTGTCTGTATTATATGTGTGATATTACACAGGGAGAGTGTCTGTATTACATGTGTGATATTACCCGGGGAGAGTGTCTGTATTACACCTGCGATATTACACGGGGCGAGTGTCTGTATTACACCTGCGATATTACACGGGGCGAGTGTCTGTATTACACCTGTGATATTACACGGGGAGAGTGTCTGTATTACACCTGCGATATTACACACGGAGAGTGTCTGTATTACACCTGCGATATTACACACGGAGAGTGTCTGTATTACACCTGCGATATTACACGCGGAGAGTGTCTGTATTACACCAGCGATATTACACGGGGAGAGTGTCTGTATTACACCTGCGATATTACACGGGGAGAGTGTCTGTATTACACCTGCGATATTACACGGGGAGAGTGTCTGTATTACACCTGCGATATTACACGGGGAGAGTGTCTGTATTACACCTGCGATATTACACGTGGAGAGTGTCTGTATTACACCTGCGATATTACACGGGGAGAGTGTCTGTATTACACCTGCGATATTACACGGGGAGAGTGTCTGTATTACACCTGCGATATTACACGGGGAGAGTGTCTGTATTACACCTGCGATATTACACGGGGAGAGTGTCTGTATTACACCTGCGATATTACACGGGGAGAGTGTCTGTATTACACCTGCGATATTACACGCGGAGAGTGTCTGTATTACACCTGCGATATTACACGGGGAGAGTGTCTGTGTTACACCTGCGATATTACACGGGGAGAGTGATTGTGTTACACCTGTGATATTACACGGGGAGAGTGTCTGTATCACACCTGCGATATTACACGCGGAGAGTGTCTGTATTACACCTGCGATATTACACGGGGAGAGTGTCTGTGTTACACGTGTGATATTACACGGGGAGAGTGTCTGTATTACACCTGCGATATTACACGGGGAGAGTGTCTGTATTACACCTGCGATATTACACGGGGAGAGTGTCTGTATTACACCTGCGATATTACACGGGGAGAGCGTCTGTATTACACCTGCGATATTACACGTGGAGAGTGTCTGTATTACACCTGCGATATTACACGGGGAGAGTGTCTGTATTACACCTGCGATATTACACGGGGAGAGTGTCTGTATTACACCTGCGATATTACACGGGGAGAGTGTCTGTATTACACCTGCGATATTACACGGGGAGAGTGTCTGTATTACACCTGCGATATTACACGGGGAGAGTGTCTGTATTACACCTGCGATATTACACGGGGAGAGTGTCTGTATTACACCTGCGATATTACACGGGGAGAGTGTCTGTATTACACCTGCGATATTACACGGGGAGAGTGTCTGTGTTACACCTGCGATATTACACGGGGAGAGTGATTGTGTTACACCTGTGATATTACACGGGGAGAGTGTCTGTATCACACCTGCGATATTACACGCGGAGAGTGTCTGTATTACACCTGCGATATTACACGGGGAGAGTGTCTGTGTTACACGTGTGATATTACACGGGGAGAGTGTCTGTATTACACCTGCGATATTACCCTGGGAGAGTGTCTGTATTACACCTGCGATATTACACGGGGAGAGTGTCTGTATTACACCTGCGATATTACACGGGGAGAGCGTCAGTGTTACACCTGCGATATTACCCGGGGAGAGCGTCTGTGTTACACCTGCGATATTACACGGGGAGAGCGTATGTGTTACACCTGCGATATTACACGGGGAGAGCGTCTGTATTACACCTGCGATATTACACGGGGAGAGCGTCTGTATTACACCTGCGATATTACATGGGGAGAGCGTCTGTATTACACCTGCGATATTACACGGGGAGAGCGTCTGTATTACACCTGCGATATTACACGCGGAGAGCGTCTGTATTACACCTGCGATATTACACGGGGAGAGCGTCTGTATTACACCTGCGATATTACACGCGGAGAGCGTCTGTATTACACCTGCGATATTACACGGGGAGAGCGTCTGTATTACACCTGCGATATTACACGGGGAGAGCGTCTGTATTACACCTGCGATATTACACGGGGAGAGTGTCTGTATTACACCTGCGATATTACACGGGGAGAGTGTCTGTATTACACCTGCGATATTACACGGGGAGAGTGTCTGTATTACACCTGCGATATTACACGGGGAGAGTGTCTGTATTACACCTGCGATATTACACGGGGAGAGTGTCTGTATTACACCTGCGATATTACATGGGGAGTGTGTCTGTATTACACCTGCGATATTACACGGGGAGAGTGCCTGTATTACACCTGCGATATTACACGGGGAGAGCGTCTGTGTTACACCTGCGATATTACACGGGGAGAGTGTCTGTATTACACCTGCGATATTACACGGGGAGAGTGTCTGTATTACACCTGCGATATTACACCTGCGATATTACACGGGGAGAGTGTCTGTATTACACCTGCGATATTACACGGGGAGAGTGTCTGTATTACACCTGTGATATTACACAGGGGGAGTGTCTGTATTACACCTCTGATATTACACGGGGAGAGTGTCTGTATTTCACCTGCGACATTACACGGGGAGAGGGTCTGTATTACACCTGCGATATTACACGGGGAGAGTGTCTGTATTGCACCTGTGATATTACACGGGGAGAGTGTCTGTATTTCACCTGCGATATTACACGGGGAGAGGGTCTGTATTACACCTGCGATATTACACGGGGAGAGTGTCTGTATTGCACCTGTGATATTACACGGGGAGAGTGTCTGTATTACACCTGTGATATTACACGGAGAGAGGGTCTGTATTACACCTGTGATGTTACACGGAGAGAGGGTCTGTATTACACCTGTGATGTTACACGGAGAGAGGGTCTGTATTACACCTGTGATATTACATGGAGAGAGGGTCTGTATTATATGTGTTATATTACACAAGGTGAGTGTCTGTATTAAACCTGTGATATTACACTGGAGGATGTCTGTATTACGCACGTGATATTACATGGGGAAGTGTATTAAACCTGTGATACATGGGGAGAGTGTCTGTATTACATGTGTGATATTACACGTGGAAGTGTCTGTATTATACAGGGGGCCCTGTATTACACATGTGATATTACAACGAGGGAGTATGTGTATTACACGTGTGATATTACACTGGGGGAGTGTGTGTATTACACGTGTGATATTACACTAGCGGAGTGTCTAAATTACACCTGTGATATTACACGGGGGGAGTGTCTATTACACCTGTGATATTATATTAGGGAAGTGATTGTATTACACAAGAGGACTGTCTGTATTATACATATGATATTACACAAATGGGTATCTGTATTACATGTGTGACATTACATAGGGGAAGTGTCTATTACATAGGTGATATTACATGGGTGATTGTCTGCATTACACATGTGACATTACACGGGGGTGGGTCTGTATTGCACGTGTGATTATATACAAGGGGGTTTCTGTATTACACGCATGATATTACACAGAGGGAGTGTCTGCATTACACGGGAGAGTGTCTGTTTTACACATGTGATATTACACGGGGTGAGTGCTTGTATTATACATGCCCTATTGCACAGAGGGAATGTCTGTATTACACAGTGGGGAGTGTGCGTATTACACATGTGGTATTAGATACGGAGAGCGTCTGTATTACACATGTGATATTACATGGCAAGTGTCTGTATTACATGTGTGATATTACACAGGGCGATTGTCTGTATTACACGTATGATATTACACAGGGAGAGTGTCTGTATTACATGTGTGATATTACACAGGGAGAGTGTCTGTATTACATGTGTGATATTACACAGGGAGAGTGTCTGTATTACATGTGTGAAATTACCTGAGGGAGTGTCTATATTACACAGGGGTTGTCTGTATTACATGTGTGAAATTACCTGAGGGAGTGTCCATATTACACATAGGATATTACACAGGGCGATTGTCTGTATTACATGTGTGATATTACACAGGGAGAGTGTCTGTATTATATGTGTGATATTACACAGGGAGAGTGTCTGTATTATATGTGTGATATTACACAGGGAGAGTGTCTGTATTATATGTGTGATATTACACAGGGAGAGTGTCTGTATTATATGTGTGATATTACACAGGGAGAGTGTCTGTATTACATGTGTGATATTACACGGGGAGAGTCTGTATTACACGTGTGATATTACACGGGGAGAGTGTATTACATGTGTGATATTACACGGGGAGAGTGTCTGTATTACATGTGTGATATTACACAGGGAGAGTGTCTGTATTACATGTGTGATATTACACAGGGAGAGTGTCTGTATTACATGTGTGAAATTACCTGAGGGAGTGTCTATATTACACAGGGGTTGTCTGTATTACATGTGTGAAATTACCTGAGGGAGTGTCCATATTACACATAGGATATTACACAGGGCGATTGTCTGTATTACATGTGTGATATTACACAGGGAGAGTGTCTGTATTATATGTGTGATATTACACAGGGAGAGTGTCTGTATTATATGTGTGATATTACACAGGGAGAGTGTCTGTATTATATGTGTGATATTACACGGGGAGAGTGTCTGTATTACATGTGTGATATTACACGGGCAGAGTGTCTGTATTACATGTGTGATATTACACGGGGAGAGCGTCTGTATTACATGTGTGATATTACACGGGGAGAGTGTCTGTATTACACCTGTGATATTACACGGGGAGAGTGTCTGTATTACACCTGCGATATTACACACGGAGAGTGTCTGTATTACACCTGCGATATTACACACGGAGAGTGTCTGTATTACACCTGCGATATTACACGGGGAGAATGTCTGTATTACACCTGCGATATTACACGGGGAGAGTGTCTGTATTACACCTGCGATATTACACGGGGAGAGTGTCTGTATTACACCTGTGATATTACACGGGGAGAGAGTCTGTATTACACCTGCGATATTACACGGGGAGAGTGTCTGTATTACACCTGCGATATTACCCGGGGAGTGTGTCTGTATTACACCTGCGATATTACACGGGGAGAGTGTCTGTATTACATCTGTGATATTACACGGGGAGAGTGTCTGTATTACACCTGCGATATTACACGGGGAGAGTGTATGTATTACACCTGCGATATTACACGGGGAGAGTGTCTGTATTACACCTGTGATATTACACGGGGAGAGAGTCTGTATTACACCTGCGATATTACACCTGCGATATTACACGGGGAGAGTGTCTGTATTACACCTGCGATATTACACAGGGAGAGGGTCTGTATTACACCTGTGATATTACACCTCTGATATTACACGGGGAGAGTGTCTGTATTACACCTGCGATATTACATGCGGATAGTGTCTGTATTACACCTGTGATATTACATGGGGGAGTGTCTGTATTACACCTGTGATACTACACGGGGGGGGAGTGTCTGTATTACACCTGCGATATTACACAGGGAGAGGGTCTGTATTACACCTGTGATATTACACCTCTGATATTACACGGGGAGAGTGTCTGTATTACACCTGCGATATTACCCGGGGAGAGTGTCTGTATTACACCTGCGATATTACACGGGGAGAGTGTCTGTATTACACCTGTGATATTACACCTTTGATATTATACAGGGAGAGGGTCTATATTACACCTGCGATATTACACGGGGAGAGTGTCTGTATTGCACCTGTGATATTACACGGGGAGAGTGTCTGTATTACACCTGTGATATTACACGGAGAGAGGGTCTGTATTACACCTGTGATGTTACACGGAGAGAGGGTCTGTATTACACCTGTGATGTTACACGGAGAGAGGGTCTGTATTACACCTGTGATGTTACACGGAGAGAGGGTCTGTATTACACCTACGATATTACACGGGGGGAGTGTCTGTATTACACGGGGAGAGTGTCTGTATTACACGGGGGGAGTGTCTGTATTACACGGGGAGAGTGTCTGTATTACACCTGTGATATTACATGGAGAGAGGGTCTGTATTATATGTGTTATATTACACAAGTTGAGTGTCTGTATTAAACCTGTGATATTACACTGGAGGATGTCTGTATTACGCACGTGATATTACATGGGGAAGTGTATTAAACCTGTGATACATGGGGAGAGTGTCTGTATTACATGTGTGATATTACACGGGGAAGTGTCTGTATTACACGTGGGGCCCTGTATTACACATGTGATATTACAACGAGGGAGTATTTGTATTACACGTGTGATATTACACTGGGGGAGTGTGTGTATTACACGTGTGATATTACACTAGCGGAGTGTCTAGATTACACCTGTGATATTACACGGGGGGAGTGTCTATTACACCTGTGATATTATATTAGGGAAGTGATTGTATTACACAAGAGGACTGTCTGTATTATACATATGATATTACACAAATGGGTATCTGTATTACATGTGTGACATTACATAGGGGAAGTGTCTATTACATAGGTGATATTACATGGGTGATTGTCTGCATTACACATGTGACATTACACAGGGGTGAGTCTGTATTGCACGTGTGATTATATACAAGGGGGTGTCTGTGTTACACGCATGATATTACACAGAGGGAGTGTCTGCACTACACAGGAGAGTGTCTGTTTTACACATGTGATATTACACGGGGGAAGTGCTTGTATTATACATGCCCTATTGCACAGAGGGAATGTCTGTTTTACACAGTGGGGAGTGTGCGTATTACACATGTGGTATTACATACGGAGAGCGTCTGTATTACACATGTGATATTACATGGCAAGTGTCTGTATTACATGTGTGATATTACACAGGGCGATTGTCTGTATTACACGTATGATATTACACGGGGAGAGTGTCTGTATTACATGTGTGATATTACACAGGGAGAGTGTCTGTATTACATGTGTGATATTACACAGGGAGAGTGTCTGTATTACATGTGTTAAATTACCTGAGGGAGTGTCTATATTACACAGGGGTTGTCTGTATTACATGTGTGAAATTACCTGAGGGAGTGTCCATATTACACGTGTGATATTTCACAGGGAGAGTGTCTGTATTACATGTGTGATATTACACAGGGAGAGTGTCTGTATTATATGTGTGATATTACACAGGGAGAGTGTCTGTATTGTATGTGTGATATTACACAGGGAGAGTGTCTGTATTATATGTGTGATATTACACAGGGAGAGTGTCTGTATTACATGTGTGATATTACCCGGGGAGAGTGTCTGTATTACACCTGCGATATTACACGGGGCGAGTGTCTGTATTACACCTGCGATATTACACGGGGCGAGTGTCTGTATTACACCTGCGATATTACACGGGGCGAGTGTCTGTATTACACCTGCGATATTACACGGGGAGAGTGTCTGTATTACACCTGCGATATTACACACGGAGAGTGTCTGTATTACACCTGCGATATTACACACGGAGAGTGTCTGTATTACACCTGCGATATTACACGCGGAGAGTGTCTGTATTACACCTGCGATATTACACGGGGAGAGTGTCTGTATTACACCTGCGATATTACACGGGGAGAGTGTCTGTATTACACCTGCGATATTACACGGGGAGAGTGTTTGTATTACACCTGCGATATTACACGGGGAGAGTGTCTGTATTACACCTGCGATATTACACGGGGAGAGTGTCTGTATTACACCTGCGATATTACCCGGGGAGAGTGTCTGTATTACACCTGCGATATTACACGGGGAGAGAGTCTGTATTACACCTGCGATATTACACGGGGAGAGTGTCTGTATTACACCTGCGATATTACCCGGGGAGAGTGTCTGTATTACACCTGCGATATTACACGGGGAGAGTGTCTGTATTACACCTGCGATATTACACGGGGAGAGTGTCTGTATTACACCTGCGATATTACCCGGGGAGAGTGTCTGTATTACACCTGCGATATTACACGGGTAGAGTGTCTGTATTACACCTGTGATATTACACGGGGAGAGTGTCTGTATTACACCTGCGATATTACACGAGGAGAGTGTATGTATTACACCTGCGATATTACACGGGGAGAGTGTCTGTATTACACCTGTGATATTACACGGGGAGAGAGTCTGTATTACACCTGCGATATTACACCTGCGATATTACACGGGGAGAGTGTCTGTATTACACCTGCGATATTACACAGGGAGAGGGTCTGTATTACACCTGTGATATTACACCTCTGATATTACACGGGGAGAGTGTCTGTATTACACCTGCGATATTACATGCGGATAGTGTCTGTATTACACCTGTGATATTACATGGGGGAGTGTCTGTATTACACCTGTGATACTACACGGGGGGGGTGTCTGTATTACACCTGCGATATTACACAGGGAGAGGGTCTGTATTACACCTGTGATATTACACCTCTGATATTACACGGGGAGAGTGTCTGTATTACACCTGCGATATTACACGGGGAGAGTGTCTGTATTACACCTGTGATATTACACCTTTGATATTATACAGGGAGAGGGTCTGTATTACACCTGCGATATTACACGGGGAGAGTGTCTGTATTGCACCTGTGATATTACACGGGGAGAGTGTCTGTATTACACCTGTGATATTACACGGAGAGAGGGTCTGTATTACACATGTGATGTTACACGGAGAGAGGGTCTGTATTACACCTGTGATGTTACACGGAGAGAGGGTCTGTATTACACCTACGATATTACACGGGGGGAGTGTCTGTATTACACGGGGAGAGTGTCTGTATTACACCTGTGATATTACATGGAGAGAGCGTCTGTATTATATGTGTTATATTACACAAGTTGAGTGTCTGTATTAAACCTGTGATATTACACTGGAGGATGTCTGTATTACGCACGTGATATTACATGGGGAAGTGTATTAAACCTGTGATACATGGGGAGAGTGTCTGTATTACATGTGTGATATTACACGGGGAAGTGTCTGTATTACACGTGGGGCCCTGTATTACACATGTGATATTACAACGAGGGAGTATGTGTATTACACGTGTGATATTACACTGGGGGAGTGTGTGTATTACACGTGTGATATTACACTAGCGGAGTGTCTAGATTACACCTGTGATATTACACGGGGGGAGTGTCTATTACACCTGTGATATTATATTAGGGAAGTGATTGTATTACACAAGAGGACTGTCTGTATTATACATATGATATTACACAAATGGGTATCTGTATTACATGTGTGACATTACATAGGGGAAGTGTCTATTACATAGGTGATATTACATGGGTGATTGTCTGCATTACACATGTGACATTACACAGGGGTGAGTCTGTATT